>NC_052052.2:43329502-43664145 GCF_903992535.2 Arvicola amphibius | reverse complement strand
GGTTAGGGTTCAGATCGTGTGCATAATATTTTCAAATCACTTGTTAAAAATAAAATACATCATGACAAGCCTTTCTAATACTGTAACTACTGAATGCACTTCCAGTTAGAAGGGAAATCTACTCCTGCAGCCCTGAGACCCTGTGATTTCGCTAGCCCCCAGCCAAATCTTTGTGCAGCTGTAAATAGGATAGAATCCAACATTCTGGGGAAAGCGCTGTGTCTTAAGATGAGGTGTGTAATTTACTGTAAAGTTTATCATAATAAAATCTAGCACTTCCTCACCGCTTTCCTCAAAGCCTAAGTCTCTCCCTCCCTCTAGTCCAGCTCAGCTCAGCCATCCTGTCTTTTGCCTGCGGAGTGACCTCTTGACCCTGGAAACTGGACAGTGAGAACGGCACTGAAGAGCTCCTAACCTCTGGAACATGGTTTATGGGGAAAACTAAGAAATGGACCTTTGCTTTCTCTTCTACCTTTCTGGGGTTCACTCTGTGGTAGTTTGAATAAGAAACGCCCTGCCTAGACTTGGGTATTTGAACACTTGGTCTCTTGGCGATGGCACTGTTGTGGGGAGTTTAGGATGCGTGGCTTTGCTGGAGGAAGCATGTCACCGAGTGGGATGCTTTTAGAGCTCACTCATAGGCTCGCCTCTCTTGCCATTCACTCCCTCTGTGCTTGTGGTGAACAATGTAGTCTCTCATCTCCCCTTTCCTGCTTCCCTGACGTCATTTGCTGCTATGCATCCTTGCCACAGTGGACTCTTGACCCACTGGAATTATAAGCCAAATAAACTTCTTCAGTGATTTGCTTCTGGTCACAGTGTTATATCACGGCAACAGAAAATTAACAGTACGTACCCTAACTTCTAGTCGGGCTCAGGGCCAAACACACGAGGCAGCATGACTGGTCACTGCCCATGTTGATGCCCAGCATGGAGCTGTGTGAATGAGCATTACTCTCTCAGTCTAGGAATCAGTACTTCCCAAACTGTGGGAGGCACTACAGTCAGGGGTCATGACAACAATTTAGTTGACTTCTAGCATTTTTAAAAATCAGGATGGACAGAGACAGCCGAACCAAGCTCATAAGAACTCAAGAACTCTAGACCAGCAGCTGTGGAGCCTCCATGGGACCGAACAAGGCCCTCTGCATGTGGGAGACAGTTGTGTAGCTTGATCTATCTGAGGAGCCCCTGGCAGTGGGACCTGGACCTATCGCTTGTGCACAAGCTGGTCTTTTGGAGCCGGTTCCCTATGGTGGGATGCCATGCTCAGGGGATGCAATGGGGAAGGGCTTGGTCCTACCTCAACTTAGTGTGTCAGGCTTTGTTGACTCCCAATGGGAGGCTTTACCCTATGGGAGGAGTAGTAGATGGGGTGGGGTGAGATGTGGGGGAGACAAAGGGAGGTTGGGAGTAGAGAGGGAGGGGAAACTATGGTTGGACTGTAAAATGAAATAAAAAAAATCAGAATGGAATGGAAATACCACAGCGTGGAAAGAAACAGAATAAGGGACTGGGGTATATCACATAAAGCTTTGGCTATTAAGTTTTGGGTTCAGGAGTGTGTGTGTGTGTGTGTGTGTGTGTGTGTGTTAAACTACGATGACAGGTGCATGTTTTACAGTGGTCATAAAATCAGAGTACCAAAACCTTCACATCAGCACCCATTTTGCACAGTGCTCATTTTCCTGGTGAGACCTTCTGCGCACAGCATCTTCCTTTGTCTTTATGGCAACTTCCAACTCTGTGTAAGACACGAGTCCTCTGTCTAGTTTTGCTTCAGAGTATATAGGTCTCTTTTTTTTCCACAACAAACTTCTGGATTGGGAACTATTATTATCCCAATTTTATTGGCAGATATGTGAAGTAAATTGCCTAAGGTCCCAAGATTGACAAATCGGCAACCCGGAATTTGAACCCATTGCCTCTGAGGGCAAAGCCTAGCATTTAGCTGTTGAATGGCCCAGTTCGTCCCTCCCACGTTAGGCTGTACCCAGCACGTTTCCCTGTCAGTTACCCTGAGACACAGTCTTCAAGATAGCACTTGTCACATTTGCTTAAATGTCTGCCTCCTAGAGGACAACCATAAAGGCAAGAACCACATTCTCCTTCTCTCTTTCTGTCTTGTAGGAATGTGCATGTATGTGCCCTGCCCCAAAAGCCTCAATCGCCAGTAATCATTACCATGTGCTCTTCACAGACACTTCAGTGTAAGGCATTGCCATGGTTCTCAGCTGAACTGACAGATTTAACCTGGAAGCTTGGTCCAGGTTCTTTTTCTCCTCTTTCTGCTATGATAAACCCATGACTGTTGTATAAGAAAATAAATGATCACTTTGGGTAGAGGTCCTAGAAAGTCAAAGAAATCACAGAAGCATTAGCAATTTTATAGACAGATAAAGCATGATCAGCAATGTTACACAAATATTACATATGTGTTTTCATTCATAACCACAGTGATCATAGACATTACTGAGAACCAAAGTTATCTCTCTTTTCAGTACTGGTTCATTTAGTCTATTTATTTATTCTTTCCTACAGCAGACAATGTGGAACTAAATCCTGTGGTTTGTGCTGGAATATAGGCTAACACCACATGGTTCCACCCCTAGAGAAGAGCTATATATGTCATCAGTGACTGCAGAGGGAGGGAGAATTCATTTCCTTCAGGGATGGGTTCCCACATAGACGGCCAAGTGGTCAGACCTGGACACATGCATATAGCACTAATGCTAAATAGTCTCAGTAAGTTGTACATACATGTGTACATATATGCACATGTAACAATACTAATGAAAGAGTTTGTAGATTGAAGGGATACACAGGACTTTGAGGGGATAGAGGAATGGGAGTGATAAAGATATGGTACTCATGTATAAAATTTTTAAAAATATTTTTAAAACATGCACAAAGAACCTTGTACATAGCCAAACACATGGCTCCTGTTAACAGGAAGGTGGGGTAGATAACCAACACTAATGATTTTAGATGTATGACCTTTGGCAGGTACTTGATATGCCTCTCTTTACTTTGATTTCCTTGACCAGAGAAAAGATCTAAGTCAGAATGTTAATTACTACTCATTGGTCACCTTCAATGTGTCCATCTACGCAGGCCTTGGGCTAAGCCTTTTCCACGTATGAGCTCAGAAGAGGATGGTGGAGATGTGGCCACTTGTTATCTTAGGATGTCGCTGGTCCTAGGCTTGTGCATATTTCCTCTTTCCTCATTCATCTTTATTAAGCACCAATGCAATGTTTTTTTCTACTTCACATCCCCTAGAGCCCAGCACTTCCTAGCTTCTTCCTTTATATATTTTCATGGAACCATTATAGTATATATTTATATCATAATAGTTCATGCCTCATATCCCCACACAATCCAATCTACCTCAAACATTAAAGAAATACTTTAAATGTGTCCTTCTTTGAAGGAATATCTCTCTTTTACCCACATGGAATTTCTTTATAAACAAAATATCAACATTCTTATCTCTCATAATAGGATATTTCTGTTCTGATTCAATACTATACTATAGACCCATGATGCTGAAGCTATACTCTTTTACATGGCAGCCTGAGCTTGGAAGGCTTTCTGGAGCAAATTATGGAAGCTGTAAGTTTATATCTCCTAATGGAACAAAAAAATTGTACCCATATTCAGCAAATTAACTCACTATGATTTCCTCTTTTTGAATTAAACAAAATTGGTCTATTTAGCTGTCATAAATGGGGTGGTCAGTAGGATGCAGAACATGGACTAATTTTCATGCCTGAGAAAATGGAAAAACCCAAAAGCAGCCCTCATTTTCCCAGCAAAATACTGGATGAGCCGTGACACCTGAATCAAGTGTCAGGCACGTACTTGCTTTCATTATGTACCTGCAATGGCCTTACTGGCTGCTTCACACTTAAAAACCACGACTTCAGGGCCAGTGGGATGGCTCAGCAGGTAAACAGACTTGCTGCCAAGCCTGATGCCCTGGCCCCAGAACCCACATGATGGGAAAGAGAGAATGGACTTTTGCAAGTTTTCCTCTGATCTTCCACATTCATGCCTTGGCACCTGCATGCCCAAAATAAACAAAGAAATCTAACAAAAAAAAATTGATGCCCAGGTCCACCGCTATTTCAGTATCTCAGATTACATACCCAATATTAGCACTGTTCTGTAGTTTAAAGAGGAACAAAGGCCATCAGCCATTTTAAATATTCGGTATCACCGTTGAAGTGGTTATGTATAACACTTCAAGTTTTCATTTGAGTGTTTATTTTCTAAACATCTCCTGTAATCGAGCGTAGTGTATTGTCCCCTGTGCTGACTATAAATCCTATGACGTATTTCTGGTGCTCTTGAACAGCTGCTCTGCTTTCTCTCCCCTTTTCACTGTGGGCACCATGTCATTAGGGATGTAACAGACACTGTTGTGGTTAGTCTAGTTAAAGGAAAATATACAGAAATCAGTATGGCAGAAGCTTGATCAAATGGTGGCAGCAGAGGAAAAGATGAATTCAGATAGCCCCAAAGGTCTTCAAGGTACTCAGATTCAATGTATAGCCGACAAAGTGAGGTTTGGGGCCACCTCTCTCTGTTGTCTTGAGCAGCTGCAAGTGACCAGCATTGTGGTGGAGCCTCCAGATGTGTGGCGATTTACCAGAGCAGCTTTGGGATGCCGGGCTATGTACAGCCATCACTCAATAGTCACAGCACTACTTTAAGTGAGTCCTTGAGAAGCCAAGTCTAAGATGTGGATTCTTAAGTAATTGATGTATGGGGGTGTGCAGGAGGGAGGAGAGGAAAGGACTGAGAAAAGGTGTGGTATGTAAAGTTTCTCCTCCAAATTTGCCTCCAATTGAAGCAGTGGCCCATGGGTAGCCTCAGAAGAAAGACTTCAAGACACAGGAAGGAAGTTCCACTGTAGAGGAGCAGGAAGGGTTCAGGGAAGGTAGAAAGTAGTCGCCCAGCTCCAATAACAGTGTGCACTCCTCAGTGTGTGAGGCAGTGATTATTGTCCTTATCTTCCAAATGAAGGCTGAGGCCCTCAGAGTTTACCTTGCCCAAAGTCACTCTTAGTGGAATGGGATTGGAATCCAGGTCCACCGATTCATGATCTCTTAAGACTGCTTCTACTATGAGCAAAATCTTGTAAGCTAAAGGCGTGCTCAGGGTCCAGAAATGGCACCGAGGAGATGGTTCTGGGCTTCCCAGAGGGGTCAAGGAGTGTGGTGCTTTGTGGAGGGAAGCAGGCCCTCCCACCATGCTGCATAAAATGGAGATGACTTTGCCCTTAAAATCCACTGTCGTAAAGGAGGAAGATTTTAGTACTTTTTGTTGCAAAAGGCAACAAAATTCTGCTGTGTACTATAAATATAAAGATATGAACCTGCTAAGCAAAAATAAAAAGAGCCCCCTTTCTAGGGGAAAAATACTTCCCTAATTAGGGGAAACGGGCAACAGTATTGCTTCTCTCCCAGGAATGACCCTCTGTGGGTCTTAGAAGTGAAGGTGGCACATGTCGTTTCTCCCGGAGCCAATGGTTTTAAACCTGCATGTTCCAGGAAATTCCTGGAGACCAAAACATGTATGCAGCAAAGAGAGCCAGTCTAGAAGTCCGCTCCCAGTGTTTCTAATTGCCTCTTTGACTCACCCCACAGGGAACAAGAAGAGTGTGTCTCTGAAGTCTTTGCTTTCCTCGTTTGCAAAATGGAAGTACTATGTTCCTGGATCTTCTGCATTCTCTGGATTTGATTGTCATATTTTCCCACTTGATAGACAATTGGTTCTAACCTGTAGGTCATGACTCCTTGGGGGGGTTACAAATGACCTGTGAGACTTAGTATATCAGATATCCTGCATATCGGAAATTTCTATTACAATTTAAAATAATAGCAAAACTCACAGTTATAAAGTAAACAGCAATGAAAATAATTTTGTGCTTTGGGGGTCACCACAACACAAAGAACTGTAGGAAAGGGTTGGAGAATCAGGACAGTTGAGAACCGCTGCTCTAGACTCTTGATTTTTTTCTTCTGCATGACTCAGGTTTTCTGTCTTCCACATGGACTGTTTTTAACTTTGTTACCCTTGCCAGGGTAACTATGAAAATGCCTACACTTCCATTTAACTCTAGAGCCATTTCGCTGTGTCCAAAGCAGTCTATAATACGAATGTGTGAGGACATCAAAGGTGGCCCGTCAGCATGGGACTCGCGACTCTCAGTCCACACCTCACCTAACAGTGCACTGCACTGGACTCCTAGATGCGCATATTAAGGAAATTTTAGCCTCGCTGTTGGTCGAGAACTGGTATCTTTAAGTACACAGAAAACCTTCCATTCCTAGGGTGTTTCCCATTTGGAGAGTGCTGGTTTGTTCTATGAGTAATTTTAGTAATGCTGATCTCTGATGTGTCTGAGGCTGGGTGACAGATCACATCACCCTGTAATATCTTGGCTTTACATTTGGTTCATCATATTCTCTTCAAACATCTCTAAACAAAATAGTCTGAGAAAGTTGGGATTGGATGCCAACTATCTGCTCCTTTGATTTGACTCCAGTGTGGTGATTGAGCGAGTGTTTGCCTTGTTGCAGATCAATTATTCTGAGGACTCAGAATGTCTTGCGGTCTTGAATTGTGAGGATGGTTTTTAAGTAGGCCATAAAAATTCCTGTGAATGATTTGTTTAATTATTGTCTTGCTCCTCATTTGCATTTTTATCTAAAACTCTGAGAGGTGAAATCTGTATTCAATTCCATTTCCTGTGAGCTACAATTCGCCTTATTGGGAGAAATATCTGGACTGTGTTTTGTGTATGGAATTATATCAGTGGGCAGCCAAATGTCTGTGATGTTGTTCTGACGACTACAGACATTGCTCTTTTGGCTGCTTTTCCTCGGGTTTAAGACAACATTTGATGGTTACTCAATTGCCTCGATTCTTTATGTCACTTGAGCAATTATTAAGGTTTTAATATCTTTAGACTTTCTCATTCTGAATTAGCCTTCTGGGAACAAAGAATTCTGGCTCATTGCCCAGAAGTTGTTTGGTTTGTTTGTTTTTATTTCCCTATTTCTTCTTCTTCCTCTTCTTTTTTCCCCTAACTTTCTTGAGAGACTGTCTTTTCCATGATACATAGTTAAAATCATAATAGCACAGTGAACCCATCTTAAAGCAATCGGAGACACACTTAACACTGTCACTTTACCACTGAGACATCCATAACACGCCGCGGTCGAAAGAACATTTGAAAATGGTGGGAATGTGCTTTTACAAATATTTCTGTGAGGCTCCACACAAGAAGAGCTTTGGAAATTCTGGAGTCTTGACTGAGAGAAAAACTGTGAAGAAGTAAAATCCTGGGGGTGAAAAAACTGCAGTTGCAAAAGACACAAAGCAAAACATTCTCGAGGTGCCGGGGCCCACACTGCCAAGACAGCTCGTGTTGATGGGAGCATTGTGAGTGCTTGCCGTCAGAGCGGCAGGAGCAGAGCAGATCGCTTCTCCAGCTCTCCATGGAGACTGAGTTCTCTGCCTGTTCAAGGACTTCCGTGAGTTAGTGATGCATTGTGGGGAGGGGGCGGGGGGAGAAGTAGCAAATCTTGAGTCCAAGCCTAACGTTCTTTCGCCCTCACACTGCTATAAATGTGACAAATTGTCTTATTAGTTTAGCCTGGTTCAGCATTTCCTCAAGTGTGGGATGTTAATAGGTGTTACATGAAATAATAGTTTCATGGTCAAATGAGTATAGAAAACGATGTTAAATAAAATTAAACACATTTCTTCATTTCAGGCTTCTCTGAACCTTTAATATGTTAATATATATTTTGACTCTCCTAGAGGGAAATCAGATATACGGTGGCTTCCAAACTTATTTGACCAGAGAAAATTCTTTTGCACAGAATTGCTCACAAAACACCTTTGGAGAAGTTCTGGCCTCCTGATAAAAGGCGACCTCTTTGTACCAGTCACGGGGCTGAAGGAGCACTAAATTAAATGAGACTTTTCAAATGATGATGTGAACAATGTTCTGTCTGTACACATGAACAGGACGACAGAGTGGGCAATGACAGATGAGCGACAGGAGGCACATGACTGCTTGCCTGCAGGATCAAGAAGGGGGAACCAGTGCAGCAAAGAGGGACTCTCAAGAGGGAAACTTATAGGATAAGGAGATTTTAAGAAACACCCAAGCATCTTTCTCCACTTTTTCCTTTGTTGTTGGACCAATCTGATTCCGGGTCAGCCAGCTCAGATGTAGCCTCGTTTCTGGGTCCAGACTCTCAGTCCCAGAGGGGTGCTGTGTGTGCTCTGCCCAAAGTGCTTTGAGTGTGTTAATTGCCTCCTTATACTTCACCCGAATCCAACAATGTAGGACCCATGCCCGTTTTCACATGGAGCAGGCACAAGCTCACTTAGCTAGTGAGAGACGGATTCAGCTCAGGTTTCTCTGTCTGTCTTCCATTTTCACCACATTGCCGAGCTGGAAAATATTTGAATTTTAAGAAAAGCTTGAAGCACTCACAGAAGAAATTTTTCATCTTCAATTTTCGGCGAATTCATCTTATCACTAGCATGATGAATCCTCTAAAGGAATGATAAATTTAATCTGGGGGGGGGGGACTTTTCCCCTGCAGGGACAGAAGACCTTCTATTCATCTCTGTAACCCAAGGAGCTGGCTTCCATACTGCTCAGCAGAGCTAATGTTGAAGGAGACAAAACTATAGAATGAAGGGATCGATGAACGAATGAATGAATAAGTGAGAGGAATCTAAGTCTACATTATACGGTTTGCTTGACAGAGCTGGTTCTTTGGTCTGTTCTTGAATGTTCTAGTTATCCGAAATGGAATTGTTTCCATCTTGAGCATCTGCTCTGATTTCCTTCTTGGACGGCTATAACACCTCTCTCCTGCCCCTACCCAATGTATACATTAAACACACATGTGTGTGCAATCCCTTGTGTTGTTCTATGCCTCCGTCTCCACCATATGAATCCCTTTCCGCCCAGAGCCACCAGATTTATAATACTAATCTTTTTCAGGTACCAAAGATCACCAAATCCTACAGCAAACCTCTTCCCTCAAACTACCACAGTAGCCCCATGTTGCTCATTACCTTAAAAGGCAGCTTTCTAATTTGGTTGGAAATTACATTTTCCACCCCACCCCCACAATTCAAATTTCCTATAACTCCATTTGACTTTACTCAAGCAACTGTCCCGCAATGAACCCTTATATCCTCCTGGGAGGGAATTCTCTTTCAAGGTTATGTATTATTCTCATCCCTCCTTCTACAACTTACCTCCTCCCCACACAGCACCGCCTCCTCTTCTTGCACACACTTGTCCAACTCAGTCATTCGGTCTCTGATTCACTGAGCTCCTAGTGTGTGCCAAGTGCCAGCATAGTGAAGCAGATAACCAATACAAATGGATCTTGGGTCTCTGAGCAATCACAGCCTTTCATGGGAACCTCAACAGTAAGCAAGATAGCATAATACAGTGTGCTGAGGATTGTGAAGAAGTCATGAGCTCATGGAGAAAGTCTTGGCCTAGCATTTTCAAGAGTTTAGAAACAGCATCTCCTTCAAGCCTCCTCTATATAGTTGGAGCCCAATAAGTGTTTATTAAATGAGTGAATAAGGTAAAATTTGAACTAGGTTTTTAGAAATGTGTTCCTAAAAGAGTCTCTCAAGTTCTCTGTGTTTATAGTGAAAGAAAATATTTTTACAATTCTCAAAGTGTGATGTCAGATAAGTATCCAAGAAGAGGAAGAGTGTCCAATGATGAGAAACAGCTTGGGTGTGGGAGCATCATGTGAGACAGACTGTTTCTAGCCTTAAATGGTCCCTCGCTGACACCAGCAAAAAACCAAACCAAACCAAACCAACTAAAAGGACCTCAGTCCTATGCTTCATGGAGCTGAATTCTAGCAATTATTGAGAGGACTTTGAAAGCCTTTTTCCCAGAGCCTCCAGAAATGAGCCCCGTCCAGTCTAGCCAACACCTTGACTTTATCCTTGTGAGACACTAAGCTGAAATCTCAGTGAGGTCTGCTCAGATGTCTACTATGCAGAACTGTGGAAAAATAGTTACATTGCTTTAAGCTGGCAGAACTATAGGAATTCCTTATACAGTGGCTGAAAAATCCATGCATACAGGGTTGAGTTGGGGTCAGCCACAGCTATGCTAAGTGCCACGGTGTACCTCAAGCTCCCATTCCTCAGCATTGTGGCCTCTCTTTACAGATGACCGTGTGAGGCTCAGTGGGCTTAGCCCCTTTCCTGAAGTCTCATATTTAATGGCAAATCTTTAATTTGAATTTACAAAGCTAAAAAAAGATAGACTCTGAGTAGACACTGAGAAAATGAATCCTGTTTCTTTGATATGGCCACAGGAATTTTAAGTTCCAATCTGACCTCTGTCAGAGAGTCAAATGGTCTGAAGACAGAAAGGAAAACGGAGATTTTTTGCTATTGTCATGTAGCTAGAATTCATGGGTTGGAGATGGCTATACAGTCCAGTGCTCCTGACAGGACTCTGAATGTTGGCAAAGCTATAAGGATGTCAGGCCAGAGACAAATGACTTAAGTGCTTCTAGTTCACTACAGACAGAGAAAATACTTAGGTAAAACTATTACAATCTCCATCAGTTCCAAGAACACAACTTGATTTCATGTGATCTCAGCCAAGAAATCAAACACTGAGACTATTGGTGGGGGAGCAGCAAGCCCTCTGGTTGCTGAATCAGGACAGACTAGAAAGTTCTATGATGTGTTTTTGTGTAGCACCGCTTGCTTCAATCTGATCTTTGCCCTCAGTTTTTCTCAGTTCTCTTGGAGACTGACTAAGGAAAGGCAAGTCCACCTAACCATCCGTCATTCCATCATTTCTGCTTGCCTGCTTACTTCCTTCTGCCGTTCAGTCCGTGGGGCATGGAAACAACCAGGCCTCTTCACAAGACCTGAGATTTGCTAGAACAAAAACACTTTCTCCTAAAAAAGAACAAAAATTAAAAATTTATCCCCCATTATGATATCAGCTTTTGAAAAGAGCTTTGAGGTAGATTAACCCATTTGCACAGGCCTGTTTCAAAAGCATGTCATAGAAAGTCGACAAAACAGAGAATAATTTATCCATCTCCTTCAAGTGGAGAGTGTTAGACACCGCGATGACTTAACTCCATGACACTCGTTCATTCTCTCAGGGAATAAACATTAAGCGTTTTTCATGTGCTCCCAAGGAAGGCAAAGTTATGAGGTAAATGATGAAAAGTCCTTACATTTAATGTCTAGTACAGGTGGCCAAAATATACTAAAAATAGCAGGACATTTGATGTGCAGAATCCTCTGAGGGAAGTCTATGTCCCTACCCTTAGAGCCCTCCCCCTCCTTTTAAGTATAACCCAAAGTCTGAGGATTGTACTGGTAGATTTTTCTGCTGGGTTGAATTTTTTTCTTATTTGGTCTGCTTGTAAAGCCCTCACTTTCCATTTCTACAGCTGCTCCTTGGGGGAATTTTGATGAACCGGACGACAGAAAAGCCTATCTGTATGTAAAGAAGCCAAGGCATTACGCATTGCCTTTCCGATTCTGCCTCTGACAAGTGGTTGGCATCTGCTAACGGCGCTTCTTTTCTCGAGCTTTGTAACATTGCCAGGCTGAGAACTGAGCTTTGAAAAGGGGAGATGGAGCTGTTAACAAACGCCTTTGTTATCTCTGGAATTGATTATTGTACAGTGGTTCACAGGGAAAAAAAAGCTTGATGTGTATCTTGTCTCAATATTTACCAGCTCCTCCCAGGAAATATTGTGCTAAGAGAAATTCCCTGCCGCACAACAAATGTCAACTTCCCTATGATAACTGGTGCGATTCACCAATCAACTATCCTTTTGCCATCTGTGGGAACGGTATGCTAGGACCCCAGGAAAAGAAAAATTCTTATTAAGTGCTTGGAAGTCATTTGAATTTGCTGAATGATTAGTGTTTAATATACTTCCCGGCTTTTCTTTCATTGGAGAAGTATGTATTGAGAGTGTCTATATGCCAAGGGTTTTGCTGGGCCCTTGGAATATACGAAGAATGAACAAGACAGAGGGATTGTCATGGAGATTATGACTCCTGGACCAGAGGAAGAGGAAGGCTCTTCCAATATTTCCAGGACATGATGGTGAGCCAAGACTGGGGAGTACAAGTACAAGCACCATAAAAATAATTTGTAAAATAACAGAGGGGAAGGCAGGAGTTGGGCGTTATCCAGGAGGAGTGATGGCTAGGGAGTCATCTTGTTCTGAGCAGAAAGCACAGCGTATAAGAAGGGGTCACAGTTGCAAAGCAGTATAGCAAATATGAATGGGAATGTGACTTGACATCTTAAAACCTCAGTTTTCTCCTGTACAATGGGAAAATGGTAAAACCTTTACGATGGTACCTAGAAAAAGGGCTGACTCTTATAAAATCCTGTGCTCACTGTTCACAAAGATGTCCTTGCGGAACAGTAGCTAGAATTTAGGCACTCATTAAAGGTCTACAAAAAAAATCAAGGTCAATGTGACTCAGCTTCTTTGTGTTTTCTCTCCATCTTGTACTGTACCTAAGACGCCGTCTGGTGTGCACGCGTGGGAGATGTTTGTCATTTATAATCCCATAACTGTCTGAGTCACAACTATCAAGTCTTTGATGACAAGTGCTGGGATTTATTTGTCTCTGTGTCTAGTGGCCATGTGTAGGGTCTGGCACAGAGTAATCCCTCCATGACTGTGTCCTGAATGAATGGGGAGCACGTAAAACAAGCTAAAGCTAGAGCAGAGCACCGCACCAGCCCACTGGATCTTGCGGCAAAGACGCCAAGGAAAAAAGTTCTTGTTTTAATTTTCTTTTTATTTATTCTTTCTGTATTTCACATCATGCATCTTGATCCCATTCATTTCCTGACCCTACATGTCCACCTCAGCCCTTGCAGTGGCCCCTATGCGCCAGATAAAATTTAAGAGAAAAAAGAAAATAACAAAAAGGGGAAGATATCATGGAAGCTGTAGTGTGGTACAATGAGTCACGGAGTAAACACTTTTGTCCCGATATCTTTACTTGCAAATGTTCACTGTAGAGTCACTGTGGGCCTCTGGTTTCTGCCACACTCTCGATGCTGGGCCCTTGCTGGAGCTCCTCTTGGTTATCCTGCTGTTGCTCTGTGTTGTGAAAATTCTGCAGCTCTGGGTCTGCAGGACCAGTCCATATGAGAAGTTCCTGTGTTAACCTATGCAGGACCGGTCCAGATGAGAAGGTCTTCAATCAGTCACCAAAATCCTCACTATGGAAGAGACAACAGGAAATTGCTGCCCCAAGCAACCAAAGGCTTGAAACAGCAGGTGATAAAGGGCTTCCCCCTCCTAGGTATTTTCTGTTTTGCCTTAGAGAATACACTTTGGGCACCGATCTCTTCATAAACCCTGTATATACAAGCTGTGCTACAAGATACCTAAAGCCTCAGATACTAAATATAAATTCATATTATATTGTTAGTTAAGGAATTATATGTTTGCATAATTTAAAATAAGTGTGTTTAAAATAGTCTAAATATACCCAAACAGAGCAATAACCCTTGAACCTTTACCTTTTATTGTAATCTACCATCATTATATATAATCCTTACTCTTTTTTTAAACTTCTTTGTTCTTTGGGTCTTTCACATCATGTTTCCTGATCCCACTTATGCCCCCATTCCCCCAGAATAAAACAAAGTAAAATTTAAGAGAAAAAAATAAAGAGAAGAGAGGGGAAATATCTTCAGAATTCTTTACTCTTCACCCTGTGCTGAAAAAGAGATGAGACTCAGCACAGGTGTGGAAACTGTCCAGATCTAGATGGCTAGAATGAATTTGAGGGCTGGAGAGATGGCTCATCCACTAGAGACAGACTATGCAACCTTTGCTCACTTTGGGTTTGATAAATATATGCATTTTACATACACGATGGTATTGTGTTCCAGTTCCTTTCTCTGAGATCTAATGGCCTCTCATACACCTCCATTTGTATCTCACTCTTTCAGGGTGTTCCCGGAGTTTGAACTCCTCCAAGGAGCCTTCCTGCATCAGCCTGGCTAGAGGGAGTGTCTGTTCCTTTCACTTTACCCTGTGGACTCTACTCTGTTTGCCTCCTGACTTGGTGCTTTAACCTTTACTTATCTTTCTTACGTACCTACACACTCAGACCAATGATAACAACAAATTTTAGAACTGGAAGCTCCCTTCCTTCAAATCTTAGCTCTATACCTCCTGAGCTGTATGTCAGTGTGAATGTTCACTTTGCTGTGCTCCAGTTTCTCTATGTAGAGGAAGAGGAGGAAGGGTAAAGGAGGAAGAGAGGAGGAAGGGAGGAGGAGGGGAGAAAAAAGAGGTAGTGAAAATAGAAGACGAGAAGGACAGTTTTCTTTCGTGGGTGTTCTGGAGGAAGAAATGAGTTGATACACACAGGTCACCTGTTGACTTTCAGTGGTTGTGAACTATTTCCTTGGACCAATAGTTCCATGTGTAGAACTTGCAGCATAAAGGAAGCTAAATCTGAGGATAGCAGGGCCTGGAGTTTTACCTTATCAATATGCATAAGGACACTCTTAACCCACCAGGTTCTTTGGACCTCCAAAGAACAGAGTTTGAAAGCCGTTTACTTGCTTAACTTTCTTTATACCTTTTTTGTTCATTGGTTTGTTTTGAGACAGGATTTCGCTGTAAAGCCCTGACTGCCCTAGAACTCACTCTTTAGACAAAGCTAACCTTGAACTCACCTTCTTCTGCATCCTGAGTGCTGGGATTAAAGGCATGTTCCATCAATGCCAGGCTTAAAGGCAAAGCTCTCAGACAGATGGAGTGACATCTTAAAGTTCCTGAGCCAATAATTTGGCAGCATGACTTGAGCTTAGGCCAGTACATTCCCTTTACATCCTTAGACAATACCTGATGGCTTGTCTTTGATTTACCTTTCCTCTTCCACTTCTTCCTAGCCAAGAAATTACCTATGTATGTTTTGGTTTGTCTATGGCATGTATAAATATGACTAAGAGCAGCACATGTGTTTGGGAGGCTCCTGTTACAGAGGCGATGGGAATGCAACAGATAATTGGAATGGGAAAGAGAGGTATCCCAGGTCACATGGAGGGAAGATCATTAATTCAGGGTTGGCCAAAATCTGAAAGGATAAGCAGGATATAATGCATAGATGGGGAATTCTTCGTAAAGAGCATGGCCTAAGTAAACACACAAGGCAGAGAATAGCATGATATCTTTCAGGAATTGTAAACAAGTTCCTTTTAGAACTGAAATGTGATGAACGATCCAGGACATGAGGTAAAGCGGAGGCTGGAGAAAAAGATGGGGTCACACACTTGGGGAAGTTTGAAGGGAAAGGGTACATGTGCTTTTCTAGAACATCTGTGGATAGGTTTTAGTTTTCAGAACAATACATTTTAATTTGAAGTCAAGCAGGTTTATGTTTGAGGAAAAAAACAAACAAACAAGCAAACAAGCAGAACCTGTGTGTTTGAAAAAGCATTCAAACAGAACATTGCCAAATGTGCATTTGTATCTTTGAAACCAATGGCAAAGGGACAGTCCTCTCCAACAACAAGGGCTGAGGGGCTACACAAGATTTTGTAGACATTGACCAACGACTCTGTGTGGCTCTGGCACAGCTCTCGCTTGATAAATGGAGACTTGGCTGTGATGAGGGTCACCAAGCATTGCTAAGGCACCTTAGAAATCCTGGGTTTGATCTGTACCTGAGAACAAATGATTCAAGTCAAAAAAGGCAAATGGTGTACCAAAGGAAAGACAATGGATGCACATCTCTCTCGCCAGATGGGGCAATCTGCAGAGGAAGACGCGTGAGTCTGGTGTATGCAGACTCCTCCCTGGTGTGGCCCAGGGTTAGGGAACATATGCAGCTGGAGTAAGGGACCTGTGAGTCTGGGACAAGAAGTCCTGGCAGCTAAAGCCTATTGATTAGTGTCTGCGCTCCTCCCCTGCTGTTATATTAATATAATGAATTGTTCACAGGTGCATCAAATGAGCTTTAGATGATCGCTGGGAGCTTTGCTACCCAAACAGGCCAAATTAGCAACAGCAGATGCAGCCGCCAAACAACAGTCCCATGGCGAAAGTACAAAGCTTGAATTAATGAAGGTCAGAGCTCACATTTGGCCTTAATGGGCCTTCACAGCAGTGGGGTTTGCCCCCTGTTTAATTCTCAGTTGCCAATAGGTACTTTCTGGGAAAATTCAGCTGAAATGATGAGTGTTTCATAGGATAACCCACCACCAACACACACACACACACACACACACACACACACACAATGAGAAGAAGAGTGGCTCCCTTGCTGTGGGCCTCCCTGGGTAGTTGTGCAGGCTTTTTCCAGAACCCACTGCTCCCAATCAAAAGGATGAATGGGGATTGATAGCCACCCTGTGTTATCCATACCAGACTGTGTGTTATTGTCCCTAGAACAGTGCTTCTCAACCTGAGGGTCACAACCCCTTTGGGTTGCATATCAGATATTTACAACATGATTTATAACAGTAGCAAAACTGCAGGTATGCAGTAGCAATGAAATAATTTTGTGGTTGGGGGTCACCATAACATGAGACATTGTATTAAAGGGTCACAGCATTAAGAAGGTTGAGAAGCATTGCCCTAGACGGAATTCCTTCTGTTTGTTTGTTTTATATGATTCAGCTTTTAATCTGTTTTTGATGTTTACCTGAATGTATGTATGTGTATCGTATGTGTACTTGGTGCCCAAGGAACCCAGAAGCAGGTGTCAGACTCCATGGAATTGGAGTAAGAGAAGACTATGAGCAGCCGTGTGAGTGCTGGAACCAAACCCATATCCTCTGCAAAAGCAGCAAACACTCAGCAAAGACACATGATCTGTAATAGGAGAATTATAGTATTTACATGTAATAGGGTACCACATGTCTTTAGGTAGAAATAGGAATGTGTTTTTGCAAAACAAAGTAAATAAACCTGCAGAGTGCACAACTGTTGGTAAACTAGAACACAAGTGTGAAAGCCATATGCAGACTGGTTCAAAAGACAGCATAGCATACAGTAGTTCATTCTGGTTACAGGCTCGTGGGTTGCTTAAAGAATTTGCAATGTTATGTTAAGGCACATCACCTTGAAAAACAAATAGCTCAAACACTCCCTCTATAGTTTTCATTAAAGCTTTATATTTTTTCTTCTCTGGTTATAAAGGTAAAGTTCTTCATTGAAATTTTAGCAGTTAAGAAAGGCTACAGAAATGAACATGTTCAAATTTCATTCCTTAGAAGCCAGCTATGTTCAGATTTGATGTCTAGGTCTTTGTGTCTATTGAGAGTGAGAGTTGCTGTCTGCTTTCTTTAATCATCAGTCATTTCTTCATTGAAAACTGAGCAACTATTGGAATCTTTGTCTGATTTGTATGGAAAAAATGTTGAAGAAACTGAATGTTAAGTGCGGACAAGAGAAGAGTCAGTCCCTGAGATGTGATCTCCCAGGAATTTGAAATCATCATTGGATTAGAGGGCTCTGGAATGTAGAACCAATGATTGTAGGTGGACACTAGGGGCAAAGAAATTTAAATAAGGGTTTGGGGGCATCAGAGGATCTAATTGGATTTTGCTCATCATGTACACAATATCAAACAATGGAACCTTTGATGTAATATATGATCAAGACCTACAATACATGCCAGTCATTTGAAATATATGTTGTGAACAATTAATTTATGCAGACAATGGGCCAACACCTGTCAGAGATGCTCTGTAAGAAATTCCTGTCTTAAGAAGATCCATATATTGAGTCGTCTTGAGGTGCTTTAATTTCCATGACCTCTGGACTCCTTTGAGAACAAGGAGAGTTAATCTTTCTTCTTCATCATGTATTCAACAGGATTATGAGTAATATCACATGGTAGAGTGGGGGCAGGTTTCTTCTTTCTTGTCCCAAGTTAGCTGACTGTGTCACCTTGGGATCTCTGTGCTGGAGAAACCACAGTGGTTCAGTAGCTGGCATTTCTTATCTGGACTGATAATAATATCCAGAGTAGGATTTTGGTTTTAATTGTTTTGCCTCCACTCTTCTCTAATCCACATTCTAAATTCTGCTCTCACTATCACATTCAACCTTCCCAGGCTCTTCCACAGAGCCTAAGGAAAAAGTCCTACTTCTCTGGAATGATTAACATTCTCCAACCAAACTCTATGAGTGTAGATTTTGATGTTGGCGATTCCCAGCTGGGTAGTCTTGGACAACTGTATGTGTTTTAGTTTCCTAACCTGTAAATGTAGGATAATAAACACTGCAGTGATGTGGAATGCCCCTCTATATGCTGTGATTACCATTAATAAAGAACTGCTTTGAGCCTAAAGCAGAGCAGGGCAGAACAGAAGTAGGCGGGGAAAACTAAACTGAATGCTGGGAGAAAGAAGGGTGGAGTCAGAGAGAAGCCATGTAGCCCCAATGGAACTTTAGCTGATAAGCTACAGCCAAGTGGTAATACACAGATTAATAGAAATGGGTTAAATTAATATATAAGAGTTAGCTAATAAAAAACTAGCGATAATAAACCAAGCAGTGATTTAATTAATACAGTTTCTGTGTGATTATTTCAGGGCTAAGTATCTGGGAACTAACTAGCGGCTTCCTTACAACACTGCAGCTTCAGGTCTATGAAAATTAATTGTACCTAACAAGTACACACCTGATATAATACACAGAAAAGCTGCTGCTCTGTGAATTGATATATGCCTTCCTTATTGCTAGTTCTAGGAGGGTCTTACATACTAAATGGAACCACTTAATGTGTCAAGTCCTTTGTACACACCTAGCATGGTATTCAACTTGAAGGATGTTTTCCTTTGTTTGAAAAGGCTTTGTCTCTCTATCTCAGAATTTTGATCCTTTTACAGTTTAAATCTCATTTTGTCCCCTCTTTCTTTTTTCCTTAATTTCTTCTCCACAAACAATGACGTTCTCTCTCTCTCTCTCTCTCTCTCTCTCTCTCTCTCTCTCTCTCTCTCTCTTCACATATCTTTATTAAAGCATTTGGAACAGGAATTGAACTTTAGTACAGTCTACATCTTTTACCAGATCTCCCCACAAAGTCAGATTATTTTGTTTATGTATTTTTGTAAGCCCCAAAGTTGAGTCTAACTTTCAAAGCCCTGTTGAGTAAAGGAAAGAAAGAGCAGAAATGTCTCTTCTGGATCCCATAGCATGACAGTAACTTTCTTTACCTCTAGACAACTGCTTATCATTTTCAACAATGTGTTGTCTCTGATTAGAGGATGTAGCCCTGTAAATGAAGGCTACTTGTTAGTTTCCCAACCACCCAGACCCAAATAATCACACAAAACAATATTAATACTATATTAATTACAACAGTTTGGTCAATGACTCAGGAATATTTCTAGCTAGCTCTTACATCTTAACCTATTTCTATTAATCTGTGTATTGTCACCAGACTGTGGCTGACTGTGCTGTTCCGGTACCTTTCTCCTTCAGCACCTACATGGCACCTTCTTAACTCTGCCTACTTTCTCTATATATCTCTGTTTGGATTTCCCACCTGGTTTTACTCTGCTAAGCCATTGGCCAAAACAGCTCTATTCACTAACCAACAAAAGCAACATATCCAGATGGAATTCCACATCATAGCTCATCCCTCCTCCTAAGAGCTACAAGTATCTCATAATTCAACTTCTACAATGGCTGAGATTTGGTCCGATGTCCTGGTTGGTATTTTTGTTAATTTGACAAAATCTAGAGTCATCTGATCAGGGAGAACCACAACTCCACAACTGAGGAAATACTTCTATAAGACTGGCTTGCAGGCAAGACTGTGGAGCATTTTCTTAATTAATGATTGATGTGCAAAAGTCAGCCCTTTATGGGTGGTGACTCCTACATAGGAGGTCCTGAGCTGTGTCAGAAATCAGGATGAATAAGTCATAGGGAGCATGCCAGTGAGCAGCATTCCTTCATTGTCGTTGCTTTCAGTTCCTGCATCAAGGCTCTTGCCTGAATCCCTGCTCTGACTTCACTCAATGATAAGAATTTGACCTGAGCCTTACAAGCTAAAACAAGCCCTACCTTCCCTACATTGCTTTTGCTTGTGGCGTCTTAGCACAGGAATAGAAACCCTAAGAAATTCAGAAACTACAAGATGGAAAGTGCAGATGCCACAGTTGCTATTGTCACCTGAGAGTCAGGACAACAGAAGACTGGGCAGAGCCAACCCTATTGTGAGCACCTTCAAGTACACAGTAGGGTTAGGAGTCAGGACAACAGAAGACTGGGCAGAGCCAATCCTATTGTGAGCACCTTCAAGTACACAGTAGAGTTAGGAGTCAGGACAACAGAAGACTGGGCAGAGCCAACCTTATTGTGAGCACCTTCAAGTACACAGTAGAGTTAGGAGTCATAACAACAGAAGACTGGGTAGAACCAACCCTATTGTGAGCACCTTCAAGTACACAGTAGGGTTAGGAGTCAGGACAACAGAAGACTGGGCAGAGCCAACCCTATTGTGAGCACCTTCAAGTACACAGTAGAGTTAGGAGTCATAACAACAGAAAACTGGGCAGAACCAACCCTAGTGAGCACCTTCAGGCACGAAGTAAGACTGAGTGTCAGGTGACTGGTTGGCAGGCTGGATACAAGGGCAGGAGTCTGGGAGAAGCTGCCCCTACCCCTAGAAAGATCTAAGAGTTAGTTAAAATGATTATCTTCTGAAAGGCACTATTCCTAAAACTAATCAGTAGGATTGTGTTTTCCTTCTTTTATTCATATAGATAAATAAAGAAGTCAGGTCTACCATAAGCAGCTATAACATTTTTATGAGATAACCTAAAAATACATACAATGCCACATAATGCACTTATATCTTAGGTTGTAATTAATGCAAATTATGCAAGATTCATATACAATGTGATTAGACTCCTCTAGCACATAATTTATGGTTGAGTTAACAAAGAAGCTGATTAAATGAGAAAATTGATTTCTGTCATCCTTTTTTGGTTATGTTTTTATTAAGACCATATCTGAGGATTCAAAAAAATTAGATTACAAAGTCAGGGTTATGGTTCAAGAGGTTCCTTGCACTTGGTGCCCTTCTTGCTGATAGCAAACTCAGCAGCACTGTCTTCTGATGAGATACTACAGGGCAAATTTTGGCGAACCAACAGGGGTATCTACCTCTCCAAGGCACCAACATGTGGGTGACTTGTGCACAACCATAAGAGATTTGTGTGTTATGTGTGTGTGTGTGCCCATATGCCTAAGTATGTGTGAATCCACATACATGTGCTCATGGAGGCCAAGGTTGGGCGGACAGAGATTGGGATCCTGATGGTGTGCTAACCTCATTGATGGATTATCACACTGATGCACTCATTGCTGAAAGGGCTTTTGGGAGGATGAGCCTGGTTGGAGAAAAAGGCTGAGGGTTGCCTTTGGAAGGCTTTTCCTGTCTCCAGCTCCTTCCCTTGTTTTGAGCTTGAGCATGGCATCAACCATGAACTGAAATCAATCTTTCCTCTTTCCGAGTTGTTTATCTCGGGTGCCTTGTCACAATGACTAAACATTCATAGACACAGAGTGTGAATAATTAATAAGATTGACTGTATTCTTGGAGTTAGAAGACCCCTCCAATAAACCCCAGGTGGAAATTTAGTCCTGGTTAATAAAAGAGATCAGACATTTGACTAAGTTATCACCTTCCTAGCATTGCTGAAGGTCCCATTGGGGAAGGGACTTCTTTTTCTACCAGGGAAGATACAGACAGAGTGAGCTAGATTGTTTTAAGTTTAATTCCTGGTTCTGCTACTTTCTGGCTTGGTATGATATGACCAATGGCTCTTTTGTTTTCTTGTACTGTCACTTCCTCAGTTTATAAGGGGAATGATGGTGACAGGTTGCTGTAATGATCCAATGTGTCACTACATTTGTGTGTGACATTGAGAGCAGTGTCTGGCACATAGCAAGTGCTACGTGAATACTAGGATTATTGTTAACCATTGGCCTTGTGGCAGTGGAAATATATGACCCAACCTTATTGTGTGGAGTCAAGTCTGTAGGCAAGGCTTGCAAGTTGTATGTCCTTGACACAAGAACAGAAATTCTTAGGGTCTCCAGTTTTCCATGAGAACAATAGTGATAACAACTGATACTCTATCCATGGAAAAATCTGTGTCCTGATATGTTAGCAGGGATGATTGTGAGTGCCACTCATGGCTAAGAAGCTACTATCTGAGAATCCAGCTTTAGCTCTATACTTTGAGACTAGAATCAGAACTATGCAAAGTTAACAAGATGCCCCAACTTCAACAACATGAATACGACTCAACAAAGCCAGGGATGTGAGCACTGTCACCAAAGCAAAAGTATGAGACATCAGAGCAAGACAGGCCGAGTTGGACATAAATGTAAATATCCATGGTGTCACTTAAGAACTAATCAGAGGGAGGGGAGCTGAGCTCGGGGATGGTGGCACTCAAGAGCAAGACAATAGAACCAGATAGGGAGTGAGTGTCCCTGGCTTCTCTTAAACTCTGAAAAGAGAGAGGAGAGCCAAGCTTCCTCAAGCACCTACCTTCTTCCCGCTGTGCTTCAATCCTAGTAACAGTTCTATGCCAGGAATGGAAGTAGAATATTCTAGTGTTTTCTCCATGATATAACTGGGTGCCTAAATTTATCTCAAGTCACGGAGCCTTGGCTTTCTTTTGTTGAAAATGAAATAACTTTCTACTAATTTGACTATCTTCAAAAACAATGCCATAGTTCTGATGGTCCAAGCCCTCTAAGTCTGAAGCTAGAACTCCAGCATAGCTGTCAGTTTCTTGTGAGGGTTGTTAGTGTGAATCAACCTTCCAAATCTACTTGCTTCTAAGACATAACAAGACTCAAACGACTCCCAGTTGGGAAAGTCAAGCCGAACTTAGGAAATTTAAACCCAGGTAAGAGTCACCTCATGAGACCTAGTCAGTTGCCAGCAAGTATCTTTTTAGGTAATGTCCTGGGAAAAAAAATTGTCTTTCCAGTCTCTGCAGGTCCCTGTGAGGATCACATTCAGGGAGGGAATGGGCAGGGCTTTGTAAACAGAAAGAAGGATGGACTGGCTCTGAGGGGAGGCGCAGGGAGAAGGCTGAGGTTGACTCTGAATGCATAATAGACTTGGTCCCGTAGAATTCCAGGTGAGGCTGGTGGCACAGGATAGCATAGGAACAGTGCACTAGACAGCCCCACATCCCCACATGATTTCTCGCCCCCCCCCCAGATAAAGAAACCTCATTTTTAATATCGAATCCTCCCTGCTGGTTCTGTGAAGGCCCGGAAACAGCAGGTAACGATGTGTAAGTGACTTTGAATTAAGACTGAACTCTCTGTGTCCTTCGCTTCTCCCTCAAATGTGGAATGATTTTCTAAGAATTTAATTATCTAAGAACACAGCATCAAAGCTGTTAGACCCTTGTTAGTGTTAATTCAAACTTAATGTGCATGAGATTTAGAGATCTTGGATACTCGGGAAATGATTTCAATTTAAATGGCTCGCTTTGTCCTACCCATCACAAAACATCTTTTAACATAGGTAATTTTTTTTAATAGAATACTGTAACCTAGGTCTTTTCGACTAAAAAAGAATCTCACTGTGAGGGCCTCAGATACTCTGTAAATCAGCAGGATGTAGTTGGAAGAACAAATATAGGCGCCAGTGCCTTAGAAACCCAAGTTAAAATCTTAGGGCTTCACCTTTTCCCAGGTGTCTGTGGGCAGAAGCTTAACTTCTTTGAATCTCAGTAAATTAACCTCTCAGCAAGGAAGACAAGCTAAAGACAGAAGGTCAGGTGGGAAGTTGCAGACAAAAGAGTGTGTCTGGGAGCTGGTGGCCCTTCTGGGGCCTGGGGACGGGCATTAGCTGGTAAGGTATTCATCACAAGGCAAAGCAGATGAAAGTCACAGTGGCAGAAAGGATTAAGCAAGTCCTCTGGCTTTCATGACCTGCATTTAAGTCCTAGCTAACATGCAATAAGATATGCCTTTTCTCTGGAAGCTGTAACTATTAAAAAGTATTTTGTGGAGGGGTTGGAAAGGTGTCTCAGTACTTGATAGCATGTCTTGTTTTCTTTTTTATTTTTTTTTGAGCTATACATTTTTTTCTCCACTCCTCTTCCTTTCTCTCCCCTCTCCTTCTACTCTCTCCTGTGACCCCCACACTCCCAATTGACTCAGGAGATCTTGTCTTTTTCTCCTTCCTACATAGATCCATGTATGTATCTCCTACGGTCCTCTATTTTGTCTAGGTTCTCTGGGGTTGTGGACTGTAGGCTGGTTTTTCTTTGCTTTATGTCTAAAAGCCACTTATGAAGCCAGGCAGTGGTGCCGCATGCCTTTAATCCCAGCACTCGAGAGGCAGAGGCAGGCAGATCTCTGTGAGTTTGAGGCCAGGCTGGTCTACAAGAGCTAGTTCCACGACAGGCTCCAAATCCACAGAGAAACTCTGTCTTGAAAAAAAAAACCCACTTATGAGTGAGTAAATGTTATATTTGTGTTTCTGGGTTTTGGCTTCCTCATTCAATATGATTTTTTGAGATCCATCCATTTGCCTGGAAATTTCAAGATGTCATTCATTTTTTTACTGCTGTCTATTACTCCATTATGTAAATGCACCATGTTTTCTTTATACAGTCTTTGTTTGAGGAGCATATAGGTTGTTTCCAGGTTCTGGTTATTATGAATAATGCTGTTATGAACATAGCTGTAGGAAATGCTCAACGTCTTGTTTTGTAGATGACCAAAGTTCTCTCCTCAGCAGTGAACACCAACTGTAACTCTAGCCTAGGAATCTGACGCCCTCTTCTGGAAACCATGGGCCCTACACTCATGTGCACAAACCCACTGTGAATGTAACTAAAATACATAAAAAGCCTTCATGTGTTCTAAAGGAACCATGTATCACATGCAGTGACTAGGGTATGGAGCACATCTAATACACAGCACGAGGTCAGTTCTTAGTAATAATCTTGAAGACTATAAAGGGACAATCTCTTCATTTCATTCTAATCTGAAAACATATGTTTAGAAAGTTGAAGTATGAGATGAAATCATTCGTGATTATATCCACAGACGCATATGTTTATAATAAGTTGTGAACTGGTTTTTCCTCTGGTTTGAAGCTCCTTTGAGGCCCCTACTACAGTAAACACTGGCCCTGCCCTGAATGTCCCACATATTGCAGCCTTTGATCAATGTTATTATTATTATAGCCTCATTCTCTGTGAAGTTGTAGCATAAGAAGTCATCACCATTTTTTAATCAATAACTTTGCTCATTCCTAGAAGTCTGCCTATTCCTACCTACAGCGTGAGGTAATCTGAAGTGAAATGGCCAAATCAAAATCCAGAACTGTGATCCCAAACTTACTGTTCTTTTTAACAAATAAAAATATGAACCTCTTCTTTTCTTTAACCTTTCACTCAACAAAAGGCCCACCATAAGCTGCCTTATCCATTAGGCAAGAGCTCCCTTGATCACATCGTGTCTTCTTCTGACTATCCTTTAGTTCAGAATCTAGTGGGGCCTCTTCTTTGTCTACCTGCTTTCCAAAGCTGTTCAGTGACTTCCAGTGAGGAGATGCAAACAAATGTCTATTCACCCCAGATGGGACACCGACAACAGACCCAAGAAATGAGCCACGCAAGTCGAGCTAACTAAACCAGTGATTATCGGACTTCTTTAAAAAGTATAGATTTGTGGTTGCTCACAGAGGTATAGATAACTCAAAAGCAGCTGCGTTGTCAAACAGCTCATTTGACCATGGGTGAGCACTAATGGGAGCCATATCCCTGGAGTTTCCTGACAGCTTCACAAGTTTAAGAGTCTTGCCTCCCCCAACAAATGTTAAACTGCCTATTTGGTCTTGGGAAGGGGCCTTGTGGATCTTGTAAATTTCAGGAACTTCCTCAGCCTTCTAAGTTTTGTTTACTTCTTTGGTTTTAACAGACCCAAATTTGGAGGACATTGCTATACAGCAAAAGCTTTATTTATAAAATAGCATCTCTGTTGGTTATTTATGCTTTAATGTGAATTTAAGACAATGTCTTGCTGGCCATTATTTTGCCAGTTGTTATAGTCAGAGACTGCCATAAATTTAATTATTTGAACATTTCTAGAATTGATAAAACCAACAGTTATAATAATACATGATGTCAAATATGTATTATTTTCATAAGTTGGATTTAGAAATACAGTAAATGACATTTAATAAGTATTTTCTAGCCACTGGTAAGACTGGTAAAGTGTCTCCTAAGGCTCCTGAATAATCATTTATCATTTATTCACACATTTAATAAAGTCATAAAAAGACTAAAGTCCTAAAGCAGAGTACAAATACTCCAGCAGAAGTGGCATGTGAGTCAGCGTTCCCTTGTTCTCACATGTGTAGGAAGGTTGTAGAACAAGTTGTTTTGCTTGTTTCTTTTACTTAGGCAGTCCCCCTTTGAAACTGGGCATAGTCACATTGGGCTGCTGTGTGGCAACATGTTATAACGTGGCAGGAATGGATGTTCCTTTTCTCTTAACTCTCGGGGATAGCATCAAGACACCTAACCTAGTGGTACAAAACGTTTATTGAAGAAAAATTTAAACGGTTGTCACTCAGAAGGGAACAAAAATCCAGGTTGTAATATCATAATATACACAGAAGTGAGACTATGGGACAATGAACCTAAGCTCAAACTTGGGAAGATGAAAACCTAGACAGTATTTGGAGCCTGAAATAGTTTCTGTGAGGTCTGGGGAGGTGGATCCGTGATTAAATCACTTATGTAAACAAGAGGAATTGAGTTTGGATTCCCAAGACCCACATAAAGTCTGGGTTAGTGAGGCAGCTTGCTTGTAATTCTAGCCTGGAAAAAATAGAGTCAGGGGATTCCTGGAGCTAGGTAACTAGCCAGACTAGCTGTATCAGCAAGCTCTGGGTTTGATTGAGAATCCTTGCCTCAAAGGACAGAGTAGAATAGTGTCAAGGAAGAGTCCTAGCAGTAAAGTCAGCACACATACATGCAATTCATGCTTGTACACCCATCTGCATGCACCACATGCATAAGAAGCTGCTTGCTCCTTTCCGGCTGCCCAGACCACTAAATAATCAATCACACAGAAACTATATTATTTAAATCACTGCTTGGTCTATTAGCTCTAACTTCTTATTGGCTAGCTCTTACATCTTAAACTAACCCATCTCCATTAATCTATTTATCGCCACGTGGCCATGGCTTACCAGGTAAAGTTCCATCTGGCATCTGACAGCATCTGTCTCCTGTGTTGGGGCGGGGGGACTACATGGCCTCTCACTGACTCTGCCTTCTTTCTCCCAGCATTCAGTTTAGTTTTCCTGCCTTGCACTATTTTGCCCTATCACAGGCTAGAGGCGTTTCTTTATTCAGTAACCAATAAAGCAACACATATAGAGAAGGATTTCCCACATCACAACCCCACACATACAAACATGCATACACACACATACAAATGAGAAAAAAATATTTGGTACTAAGAAAATAATGTGTGTGTGTGTACGCATGCATGCGTGTGTGTGTGTGTGTGTGTATGTGTGTGTGTGTGTGTGTGTGTGTGTGATGTGTCCATGTGTGTGCATGATGGTTGATGGGAGAGCATATAGAAAATACAGGAACAGGATGGGTCAAACTGAATCCTATTGGTTTTTATTTCATGCATTAAAGACTTAAACCAAATGGGCACATGCTCCTGCTTGAAGGTAAGAACAATGTGTCACTCAATCACTTGTTCTATGTTGTCTAACAGAATAGGTGGTCAATAAATATTTATTAATTAATAAATCCCTCAGAAGAGACAGGTCTAGCAATTTTATGTTCAGTACTCAAGTGTTATTAGTTATAGATTGGATTGTGTGTACTCTAGCTCTCCAAGTTGCTGGAGAGACATTTTTTCATTATAGAGTTTGTGCCACTGCTTGACTAAATTAATATCTGAATTCAAGCACACCTGGTAATGAGCTCAGAAAGCATAAGGACCAAGCACAGGTAAGTTTTTATCACTGTGACTAGATGTCCCACATAAATGTCATGAGGGAGGAAGCATTGGATGGTCTCAGTTTAAGAGATTTTTAGTCCATGGTTAACTGAATCTGTTGGTTTGGGTCGTGATGGGGCAGAGTAAGGTAGCAATGGGAGTTTATAGCAGATCAAACCTGTATACACGGCAGTCAAGAAGCAGGGAGAGACAGGGAAGGGACAAGATACTTAAAGGCACAGCCTCAGTGACCTCTTCCCTCTAGCTAAGACCTACAGCCTGAAATCCCCACCATCTCCTAACAGCGCCACGGGCTGGGAAGCAAGCCTTCGACCCACAGGCCTATGGGGAGCATTCCATAGTCAAGCCATACTTAAACACAGTAATCCATGTGTGTATCAATGTACACCTGCCCTCAACAACTAGTACACATAGTATACCACCTACACTAACTGCTAAATTTCTGGGAAATTTAGGACTAGTGAAGAGACCCCCAGTTAATGGAGAATATTTAACGGATGGTCCCTGGGCGGACACATGGAGTCTGGCGGCAAATCTTTATTTTAAGTTTTTACTGAAGTGATGGTCAATATAGTAGACATTCTTCGCAGCTATATTTATTAGGAGATATTATGAGCATTAAGGTGGGTTTTTATTGTTGTTTGGCTCTTTTATTTATTTTTTAATCTCCTTGGGAATTGAAGGCCTGCCTTATCCCAGGAGGGTTTTGAGGAAACACGTCCAACTGTCTGTGAATTTTTCCACCATTGCTGCTCCATGCAGGGACTGGGGAGGAAGTTTTTTGAAAATGGCAATCAATTCTGATCGTTCCTCTCCTAAGAGCCTATCGGTGACTCCTCAGGCCACGGAGGTTTGCCTGGCGGGCTGCAGACATGTGGAGATCTCGATACAAGATGCCGTGGCAGCATCGGCAAAGGCTAACCTGGGAGGGCCATAGCGTGGCTTAAAATTCTTAGTTTTACCCACAGGCCCTGGGGAGCAGTGAAATGAGTTTGAATATAGACCTGGTCTAATCAGATTTAAGTTTCATGCTACATAAAAAAATCATATAATATTTTATTCTGAGAACTTGCCCTCTTATTGATCTCTTTGAAAATAAAGCCCATGGAAGGAACAAGTTTTCCTCCTTGGGAAAGCAAGGGGATAGATTGAGCCAGTTACAATGAAGAATGTGGGCCCAAATGAAAGGAAGTATCTCCTGTAAGGGGCAGTCGCCAGACAGCTGCCTGGAGAGTGATAAATCTTCACAAGGATTTCTCTCTTTGGAAGTCCTTTGAGGATGCTAACGTAGTGACCAGGGCCACTAGAAGGATTAAGTTGGAGAGGCCCTATCAGTAGCAAAGCAGTCCAGTGAGTCGGTGCCTCCAGGATGACCTTTGTCCCTGTGGGCCCTAGGTTCTTTCTCTTGAAACTGAGCAGGAAACTGTCTCTTCCTCTATGTCTCTCTCAGAGGGAAGGGGATTTGAAGTACTTAGCAGCTAGTTCTGCTATAAAATGAATGACAAAAATTGCAGATTTTGTAAATGGAATCGGCAATTGCTGCTCAGAGAAATGGAATCCATGGCTGATTTGAAAGGCTTTCAGTCCTGAGTGTCCTTAAGGGAAGAGTGAATAAATTCAGAGGTATATCTGAGTATGCAAGGCTGGCATTGACTAAATGACCTTCTGGATTCCCCTAAATATGACTAGATTTTTGAGATATAGTCACTGTAGGAAATAACATGTCAGGCTTTAGAAATCACTATGTAATTCGTGGGGGGTGTATTATGTGTGTGCATGTGTATATATACATAAGTGCATTTATGTGTCTGCACATGGAGGTCAGCGGACAAACTTGGGCATTGATCTTTTTTTCCACCTTGAGACAAGGACTTTTTGCTGTTTCCTGCTGTGTACACCATGCTAGCTGGCCCCTGAGTGAGCTTCCTGGGATGCTCCTGCCCCTGTCTCTCATCTCATTGAGAGAGTACTGGGATTCTAGATGTGCCCTCTAGTCCCTGGCATTATGTGTATCCTGAGGGTTTTTCCCCCTAAGGTCTTCATGCTTGCGTGGCAAGTGATTTTATCCTCCGAGCCACCTCCACAGCCACAGTTCATTTCGTTGGCATGTGTTATAGAGATGCGCTGCAGTGGTACATTTTGTTGGCACGTGTTATAGAGATGCGCTGCAGTGGTACATTTTGTTGGCACGTGTTATAGAGATGCGCTGCAGTGGTACATTTGGATTAAAGATGGCCGGCTGGAGTGTGAAGACAAAGCGGCGGTGTCCACTGGCATTCATATTGACTAAATTGACACTGGGTGGCTCAACAGGATGGTAACACCATGAGATATAATTCTGATTTCCAGAAAGCTGTTCATTCTCACAGACAGAGAGAAGAGGAAAATAGCAACTGAAGATACTCCTTTAATAGAGATAGATGTTTCCGTTGTTGGTTTTTGCTTTTGTGGATTTCTTTCCCCCATGACCGGTGTATTATACATTAAACTTGAACCATAATTGTTAGAGACTCTTCAGGTGGCATTCTCTAAGCCACATATGAAGTGGGAAGGACCTCACTTCTGAAGTGAGTTGACTTAGGCTCACATTTAATATATCTTGGGTAAATTCTTAAATGAAGAGATAATACCTGATAAACGTCTTCAATATTTGAATACTAGAAGAAGTGAAATCATAATTAAATCAAGTAATAGAATAGTAAATGCCTGCCTAATGTGGATATTCCCTCTTGGATTCCTTGGGATATGAATGGAAAATTTTTGTTTTTATCTTACAGTTCTTGAGATTGGCTTCGATATCTCTTTCATGATCAGTGAGGTCCTGCACATACTAACTAGTTTAATCACAATGGTTGCTGATGTCTTTGCCTGGAGATAGCAGCCACCTACCCAGTGACTTTAATTAGAATGATGCAGTTGCATTTAGGGAAGACACGGTAGGAGCTGCTGGTATGGGAATTGCATAAACAATTGCCACTTCTCTCCACCCGAGCTAACTGGGTGACATTGGGGTTAGTCAGATAACCTTTCTCAATTCTGTGATCTTCATTTATAAAAGAAGGGAGTTGTCTAACTTACTCTGCACTCTTCCTCTCCACGTATAACCTCTAAAATGTCTAATGCCTACCATTTGGTAAAAAGTTTTCAATTAACCTCAAGTTGATGATTAATTTGAATTTATCTGATTTCTCTCTGGTAGTAGTTTCTGGAATAAATACTGAACTATGAACTCTTCTTCCTTGAATGATCACTTCTTTGTTCATTTATGATCCAGTTACTGGAGGCTGGGGAGATGGCTCCCTGGTTGAAAGCATGTGTTGCTCTTGCAGAGGACTTGTTTTTAAGACGCCCCTGGTGGTTCAAAGCCATAATGAACTCCAGTTCCAGGGAATCCCATGCCTTCTTCTGACCTGCATGAGCACCAAGCACGCATATAGTACACACACATACACACATACAAGATACTTATATGTATATAATTAATCTCAAAACAGTTTAGAGATATAATTACTAGCCAACATTCAAAATCTATAGGTGACAGAGCACACTGGTTTCCTAGCATGACTGTGACAATTCAGCACATTTGTCTACCGAACATGGCAGGTATGTATGCTCTTGGACTTGCGCAGGTATTAGCATAGCTGTGTTCCTTTGCTGAGGCCATGATTCTTCTGGCTTTTGATAGTCTCAGCTGTTCCTCACCTTGTGACCACATCATTCCAGTCTCTGCCCTTTCTGTTACTTTCCCCCTCCTCTTTCTTGAATCTCTGTGTGTTGTGATTTAAGGACATCTGTGATTGTGAGATTGGATTAAGGACCTACCTACAAAATCCAATATTATATTCTCATTTCAATATGATAACTTAATTATATTGGCAGACTCTTATACACTAAAGAGCTTTTGCACATTTCAGGAGTTAGGATATGGACATCCATTCTGAGTCACCATCATTCAGCCCACCTAGTGACCAAACAAACTAGGAAACAAACAGAAATAACAAGGAAACGAAAACATTCCTTTGACTTGATGGTGCCCAGAATCTAAGAGGGGAGGATCGATATTTAAGTGATTACAAAATTCAATTCTGTTTTATGTGTAGTTATAAATACATCATTATAAATTGTGGCCAGGTCTATGAAAGAAAATTGCAAGGTGCTTTGAAAAATTGTAGCCAAGGGACTTCATTAAAGAAAGGGATGGATCAGAATTCTTGGAACAAGTGGCATTTAAACTGATCATCAATGCAAATGTATCATGGGATTTTCAGAGAAGTTGTCGGGTAGGTGAGTGGGGCTATCTCAATCAACATCACTCACCAAAGCTCGTAAAGGGAGCTTGTAGAAGTGCCCAAAGGCCAATGAATCCTGAGTGCACAGAACAAGATAGAATGTTGATCATGGAAAACTTTGAAGCCCTTATCAAAGTGATGCACACTTAAGTACACAGAAGTACTCTGACTGTGTTTTGAAAACACAGCATGCCAAGAGACAGATTATGTCTTTCAAATATTATTGTGACTGATATTTAGAATGCATGCTGCAGACAAACAGGAGAGAAATAGGAAGCCGCAAAGAACAATGTAGCAGGCAGCCATGGTTGTCATGGGTGAAAGAAGGTACATGATGGAAGGCTACAGACTTGAGTGGCATGTTGGAGAAAGGAACGGCCTGGCTTGGTAGGAAGCTGCTTTAGGGAAGTGAGGCAGAGGGAAGCTTCAAAGATGACTTCCATTCTGCTGGAATGGCAGGCATTAAACAAATGGCTACAACAGAGGATCCAAGTAGTACTTCTGAGAGAACCGTTAGAGAGTAAGGGAAGCTGAGGGTCAAAGAAGTTACATCTGGGGTGGGCTTCAGGAAAATTTGGTGTGTGTGGTAGCTACCGCTGTTACTGCAGAGGCGAAATCATGGACAGAAGTCACTCAAGGCAAGAAGAGTTTACTCTGGCTCATAGTTTGTAAGTGTGTTTTGTGCCACTGCTGCCTTAGCCACATTGTGTTTTTAGCCAAGAAGCAGAGAGAAATGAATGCTGGGGCTCAGCTCACTTCCCCCTTCTTATTTGGGCCTAGACCCTAGTCCAGGAGATGCTGCTGCCCACATTCAGGGTAGGTCTTCCCTTTTCAGCTAAACCTCTCTAGAAATAGCCTCCCAGACAAGCCCACTATAAACATTCTTCTTTGGTGACTCTAAATCTACTCAAATGGATAAGAGTAACCATCACAGTAGGTAAAATGTTTAGAAAGGCCATTTCCTGCAGAAGGAGAAGCCTAAAGAAAGCATGTAGGTGTATAAAAGTGCTCAGTGTGTTCTGGGCACACGGAGGGCTCAATGGAGACAAGTGTGAATGCTCGTGCTCCCAGCAGCATCTCCTTTGATGGCCTGGTTCCCCCTACACTTGGTTACAGTAGTATCTCAGTTCTTCCCTTGACCCAGCCCTTTCTACTGCAAATCCATTCGAATAGAATAGGACCACCACCCCAGAACAGTCCACACAGTCAGGAGGTACACACTCATTTGTCTGTGCACACATTATGGTTCACTAAATCCAGACATGGGAAGTCCCCAGTGACCAGCTGTCATCTTTTAGTATTTTGCAGTATGTGCTAACTTTATATTGGAACCAACATTACATGCCCACGATCCTTGCTTGATTGTATTTTTAAACGAATGCCCAAGATGTCATGCTTTTATTTTCTTGAGGTTCGTGGGTGGTGGTGTTCTGTCTGAGTTTGTGCAGCAAGCAGTGAGAGGAAGATGGAAGGAGCACATGAACCCAAAGTGGCTTGGACATATATCATTCTTTGCTCTCACAATGATACATTTACTACAAATATTTGGCCCCTTCTTTCAAGTATTCAAAACTCCTTGATATTGTCCAATCACCTAGAATAACATTTTCCAAAAATAGTTTTCAGATACTCACCTGGTAATTGTCACTCCCATGGGGAGCTCTCCTCCAAGGGTAATGCCTAGAGTTATTAGCATTTATGGCCATGCCAGATGCATCTCTCTCTTTTCTCTCCCACTCAGGAGCACAAGAGAATGGAGGAGGAGGAGGTGGCATGGTTGTAGGTATTGTCTAGAAACTAATCTGCTATGATCTACACATAAGTCTTTGCATGTGGACCCTGGCAATTTTATGATCAGTAAAAGGCTACAGATTGTAGGGGGAAGAAGCTCACTCAGATAATTAAATCAATGCTTTTTTTTTTAAGCAGGGCTAGGGCATTCATTCAGTAACTGTGTGTATTAGGATTATCATCAGTACTGCCAAAGTATTTGTGGTTTTATGCAGGAATATATATGAGGGCCTATTATCCTACAAGTAATTTTTTTAAAAGAAAGCCATGAGAATCAAAGATGGAAATCCATGTTCAAATGAATGACAACTGTGGGATTGTGTATCGAATGTCACAGACTTATTAAGTTCACGTATGCCAAGGAATACAACCAACTTCTTAAAATGTTATTTCATTTATCAGTTAAGATAGACACTGGAATTAGCTTTTGTAAGCCCTGCTCTATTGTATCATTCTTTCTATTATGTCCAATATGTACAACAAAACTGCCAAGTTCATTTCTCACAGAGTCAGAACTAGATTAGAAATGAGGCTATAGGTTTAAATGGTATACTCCTATTTATCACCCATGGTTCCTCCTTGCATCTCAGCTTCTCCCCTTTGCTCTGTCATTGTCCCCTTTGCTCTGTGTTTCTTCATAAACTCCAGTTGGATTACATTCCAGGCATCCTGACCGGAAGTCATTCCCATGTTTTCACATTCTCTTGATTGATGTTTGCTGATGAAGACTTATGGTCACATTGACCGAACGGACTTGGACACTGGCGCTGTGGCAGATGTTACAACCAGCCCTATCTCCATTTATAAGGAGCTTAACATTTACTCTGGGAGATTATAGTTGCAGAGGGGAACCAACCATGTAGAAAAATTGCTCCAAGATTGGGCAGGAGTCAAGACTGTAAGCAAGCAGCCACAATACAGACAAGAAGGGAAACAAAGGAAAAGGTCAGAGGAGTTTCACTTAAACTAGACTTCAGATTGGAAAGGACTGTAATAAATGAGATCCAGGAAGGAGAATCCTGAGGAAGGACACAGCTTGAGCATAGTGTGAAGGCAAGAAAGTAAAGGCCACGGAAGGGCCGGGATTTGGTGCTATTTTGTGTGAGTGAACTTGCTAGGAAATGAAGTGGCAGAGCTGCAGCAAAACCTCTTTCACTGTAGGCATCTTTTGTTTTTTTCATTTAAATAACTTTTTTTACATTTATTTTACATACCATTTTTTTGTTGTTTTTTTTTCTTTCTTTTTTTTTTTTTCGAGACAGGGTTTCTCTGTGGCTTTGGAGCCTGTCCTGGAACTAGCTCTTGTAGACCAGGCTGGCCTCGAACTCACAGAGATCCGCCTGCCTCTGCCTCCCGAGTGCTGGGATTAAAGGCGTGTGCCACCACCGCCCGGCTAGATACCATTTTTCTAAGAGATTCAGGCACTGGGCTTGTGAGAGGTGACCACTTCCCCCTTTCACTTCCGTGATCAATGGCATCCTTAACATAATCACCATGATTGAACCCGATTCGATTGGACTCGCAACTTCATTAGATCTTTCTAACTACTTGTCACCAAGTCTTGGTAGAAAGTAAGAAAAGTTGTATCCAACACAGGTTCAGGTGTTGGAAAAACTATGGCCCAAATTTTTGTTAAGGAGGTGGTGCCTCTAGGCCATGATTCAATAGTACAAAAGGAATAAAATTTCTTCCCATCTCTTCGATTTGTTTTCCTCCCTTCAGAGTCTAAGATGTTGCTTCTTGGGTTATATTCCTCTTTGTTAAAATTTGGAAAAGGGTTAGGGATGTAGCTCAATGGTAGAACAATTGGTCAGCATGCCCAAGATGCTAGATTTGATCCTCAGCATGAAAAGAACTTTTTTATTGATTTTTATTGAGCTCTACATTTTTCTCTTCCCCCCCTGCCTCTCCCCCAATGTCCCCATGCTCCCAATTTACTCAGAAGATCTTGTCTTTTTCTACTTCCCATGTAGATCAGATCTATGTAAGTCTCTCTTAGTGTCCTCATTGTTGTCTAAGTTCTCTGGGATTGTGGTTTGTAGGCTGGTTTTCTTTGCTTTATGTTTAAAAACCACTTATGAATGAGTACATGTGATAATTGTCTTTCTGTTTCTGGGTTACCTCACTCAAAATAATGTTGTCTAGTGCCATTCAATTTCCTGCAAAACTCAAGATGTCATTTTTTTTTCTGCTGTGTAGTTCTCCACTTTGTAAATGTACCACATTTTCCTTATCCATTCTTCGGTCGAGGGGCATTTAGGTTGTTTCCAGGATCTGGCTATGACAAACAATGCTGCTATGAACATAGTTGAGCACATGTCCTTGTGGCATGATTAAGCATCCTTTGGATATATACCCAAAAGTGGTATTACTGTGTCTTGAAGAAGGTTATTTCCTAATTTTCTGAGAAATCGCCACACTGACATCCAAAGGGGTTGTACCAGCTTGCATTCCCACCAGTAATGCAGAAGTGTTCCCTTTCCTCCACAACCTCTCCAGCATAAGTTGTCATTGGTGTTTTTGATCTTGGCCACTCTTACAGGTGTAAGATGGAATCTCAGAGTTGTTTTGATTTGCATTTCTCTGATGACTAAGGATGTTGAACATTTCCTTAAGTGTCTTTCATCCATTTTAGATTCCTCTGTTGAGAGAGAGCTCTCTGTTTAGGTCTGCACTCCACTTTTCTATTGAAAGAACTTTTTTTCTTTTAAGAAAAAGAAAAAAAATGCAGGTGTTTTGTTCTCTTTCCTGAGACTCATTCTGCCTGGACAAAGTTGACCTCCCTGCCGATTGTGGATCAGCCACTGTGGCCACGAAGATCGGATGTTTAAACTGACACAGCCTGAAAGTCGTGTGTTCCAATCCAGAGCCAAGGCAGAGGAGGATGTCAGCCTCAGACAGAGAATACTTCCTCAACTGGGAATTGAGACTTTTAGGCAAGAGCGGGGTAAGGCCAAGTGAGAAGAAAGCAAGTGAATGTCCCTTGTAGAAATGATTCCTTTATTTCACAGCTGAGGAGAAGGGGCTCATGGTATTTTTAGCTGTACAAAGATAAAATTGTTCTCTTTCTCTAAGAAGAGCATAGATGTTACAAGAAAAAATAACTACACATGTTTTTATGAAGTCCAGAAGATAAAAGGATGCTATGTGCCCGCTGGACACATAGCCTATGTACCGTGTCATAGGCTCTGACCCTGTACAAGTTATTCAAGTTCTATTTTCTCCCATGGGAAAATAGAGATAATACAAGTTACTTCATGGGTTGTTGAGAGGATTAGATGAAACATTTACGCATGCAGGTGGCCCAGTGCCTTTCTACTCATTGTGTGTCCAAACTCTCACAGTATCCAGAGAGGCAGGCGAAGACATTCCGTCTAAGAGATGGAATTGTTAAGCCTTGTTTATTACTTACAACAACAAAGTTAAGTCTTATGAGTCCAAGTCTGACCCATTCCTTTTCCAGGGCACCGTGTGCTTAATGAGATCTTCAGTTCTCTGTACCAAAGCCTTGTAGTTAACAGAATTTACTTGGAAGAAACCACACATACAAATTATTATTAGCATCAAAATGGGTAATTATTTATTTTTTTCACATTCACATAATCAGAGATGATCTTTATATTAGTCATTCTTTAGCAATGAACAACTGAACGAAAGGGATTGCTGTTCATTCAGACAGCCATTAATTCTAAGTAAGAAATTAATTTTCTATCCCTCATGTTGCAGAGAGCAGGGCGACCACAGAGTCATAAGTAAGGGATATAATGGAAGCTGGAAATCACCTAGCCTAACCTTTCAGTTCACAGATGTGGGAAAAGAAAACTAGAATGGGGAAGGTCACAGGATTAATTAGTGCCAGAGCTGGGGCTAGAACCCTTCTCTTCACTTCTCTGCCCAAGTCTTGTCATTAAGTCACGGATGCTGATAACCCGATTCTCATTTGCTTAGAATCTCCTGATTGTTTCAAAGAGGTGTAAGGGCAGGGAGATGCTTGATGGGATGAAGGTTCCCGAATGAAAGTGTATTAAGCATCCTTCACAAATGCCCTTGTGCTGTATTAATTTTATCTTGATAATTTCCGCAATGCACTTGTGGAGAAGGGGGATAGCTATCTGTCTATATTGAATGGTCTCATTTTGAGTCTTGTCAATGTAAAGGTACGAACTAAAAACCTCCTACATTAAAACAGCAAATTGCTTATGGTAACCATTGCATAATGAAGGAACACAATGAAGAATTACAGTTCAAATTACTTATCAGGTCTCTTCCATTTTGTAAGTTTTTAAAGTAGAAAATTGCACAGTATAATTACAGTAAGTTAATTTGCATTCATATTACAATTCAATGAGCAATTACATTCTTTTTATTTAAAAAAATATTTTATAAAATGTGATTTGCATCAGTATGTTTCTAGCAAGAGTGGTGACTTTTTCCTTGTGAGGTTTCCATGCAAATTGAATGGTACAACTGATAGATTCCGGTATAAAAATGGGGCTGCATCATGGCTTGTGGGTGGGGGTGGAGCAGAGGAGCAGACAGCCATCTGAAGTATGACTATGTCTTCAGAGCTCATGGAATCTTCAAAGAATAATAGATATCAGATTTTGGAAGGAAAACCTAAGGTTTTATTGCTGGAGACCCATTCTTCATTCTCTTTTACCATCTTGAATTTGAATTTCTCTACAGAATTCCTGCCAGGCCATTATCTAATCTCTATTTGATTAACTCCTGTGCCAGGATATTCTTTGCCTTCTGATGACGTCTACCTCATCGCCAGGCAATGCTTTCATTTTCTGGAGGGTGGCTCCATTTTGATCTGATCATGGGTATATTAATGTAATTTGAAGGACACATTTTTACATCGCCATTGCTCTCCAGGTGCTATGGATGACAGGGAATTCTTTATACATCGAGAGCAGAGTATTTTTCCAGCACTTGTAAAATTAGCATAAGTGCCTAGGTTGGACCATGATAAAGAAGTACACACACAGTTGTAAGGGCTGGTTGGCTACTCCATTTTTTTTGTGTTATACCTGCTCTTCTTAATGATGCTTAGCCAGGTGGGGGTGGTGTGCACCTTTAATCCCAGCACTCAGGAGGCAGAGGCAGGTGGATCTCTGTGAGTTTGAGGTCAGCCTGGTCTACACAGTGAGTTCCAGGACAGGCTCTAAAGATACACAGAGAATCCCTGTCTCAAACAACAACAACAACAATAATAATTGATGTTTAAAGTAAAAGTGACATGTTGAAGTGTGCAGATCTGTATTCACAAAGATATTTGCTTATAGAAACACTATGTTAGGATAGGTATGACATTCCATTACTATTGAAACTTCCCTGTACCCCTTTCATCCCCCTTCCTCTCCAGGGAGCCAACTGGTTTTCTAATTTTTCTCATTGTAGATTTATTTTGCCTGCTTTTAGTTTTCACATAGGTAGAAGCATAAAAACGTCCTCTTTTAGGCCTGGTCTCTCTCTTTCCCTCAATATTTTTTTTAAGATCCACATCCATGTTGCCACATATGTCTGTAAAGTGCTTAATTTCTTGCATAGTGGTATGCCAGTATATGAAGATTTTATGACTTGTTTGGCCATTTTACTGTACATGAAATTCTGGATTGTTTCCAGTTTTACCCATTTTTAACAGAGCTGCAATGAGGGCTCCAATGTACATATGTGCATATTTTAGTTTCCTTGAGTAAACACCTGGGAGAAAGAAACTCATATGTAAATACTAAAAGCGCTCATAAGGTGCGCATGTGTGTAACTTGATAAGACCGGACCAGGCAAATCCAAAATGTAGAAGAGCACTACAATTTCAACAACGTTATTTAATGTCATTGGACTTTTCGAAGAGTCACTTATACTATTTTTAAAAATGTGTGTGTGTGTGTGTGTGTGTGTGTGTGTATGTGTGTGTAGGTATGTGCACCTGAGTGCAGGTGCCCATAGGATCCAGAAGAGGGTCCAGGTTCTCTGGAGCTGGAGTTATAGGCAGTTGTGAGGCACCTGATGTAGGTGCTGGGAGCTGAATTCTGGTCTTCTGCTGAGCCATCTCTCCAGCACCATTACTCAGCTTTTATCCCTGTAGTCATTTTAGTGAGTGTGAAATAACGTCTCACTAGGTACATGTGTATGGTTCTCCCATTACTAATGTGCCTCTCCACTACTGTGTTTATTGGTGCATTTTCTTTTGTGAAATATCTATTTTGATCTTTCTTCTGTCTGTTTTAATTAGGTTGTCTTTTTTATTATTAATTACTAATAGTCTATGTTTTTCAAGATTTAAGTCCTTTGTCAGATATGCATATTGTGAATATTTCTTTTCTGGCTTGTGGCTTACCATTTAATTTTCTTAATGTTGTCTATTAATCAGCCGCTTTAAATTTTGATTAAGCCAAATTTATTATGTTATACTCAGTGATTTTTTTTTCTCATCCTCTCCATGGAAACAGAACATATAGTCCAAATAGTGAAGACACCAGTGCTTGCTCCTAGAGCGTTTTGTTTGTTATAGAGGGTTGCTATATAGCCCAGGCTGGCTTCAGACTCGTCCTCCTGCTTCAACATCTCACATGGCTGAACTAGGCATGTGCCTCCACGCTGACGTCATCCAGAATCTTTACCGTTTCAGCTCTGCCTTTTGTTCTTACATATGGTGCAAAGAGGGGTACAACACATTTCTGCTTCTACAGCTGTTCCCACAAGATTCCTTAAAGCCTGTCGTCACTTCTTTGAGTTACATTACCTTTGGGAGGAAGACAAAGCAGCAGCTGAATTATGCTTGTTCATTTCTGGGTTCTCTATTCTGTTCTAATGATTATTTCTCTTCATTGTCTTAATCATCTTGTTTTGATTACTACCACTTAGAATATGTCATAAAATCAGTATGGAATGAACCCTCTAGAGCTGTTCCTCTTTCTTGAAAATATTCTGCCTTTTCTGAGTTCTCCTGCATGCTTAGATACTTTTCGAGACTGTGAATTCCTTGTATTTGAGCTCTTTATTGTAGCTTCATTAAATGCACATTTCAATTTGAAGATCATTGACATTTTAACAATACTGATTACTGCAAACCACGAATATGGTAAACCCCCTCCTCATTCTTGAGTCTGCTTCGGTTTCTTGTTGTTGCTGTTTTGTTTTGTTTTCTTAAGTCTAGGGTGTGTAAGTTTTGGCGAACAAGCCTTGTATAACAATTATGTTTGGTCTTTCCCTAAGTATTGTATGCTGGGCTAAGGTAAGTAATATCCTTACTCACGTGACAGAAAAGTCTGGGGAGGAGGTGGCAGCTGTCTTGAGGAGAGGCTAACCCAACACTCCAAGAGTCCTCTTAACTCTGTTTCCCAACCTCCTACTACTCTTTACCTCTCTTTCCACTTCGTACTCCAATGTCTTCCCTCCACTGTCATACATGGGATTAATTTCTGCAGCCACATTACACTAAGTACCTACTCCATCTCCAATTTGCTGTGGTCAAGAGATACATTTCTCCTTGCACCTGTCTGTTTTTTGGGGCTAGAGATACAATCTTTATCAGAAAAAGAATCAGGTAGAGAAACGGTAAACCAATGAAACCAAATCGAGGTATTATTTCACAAGAAGGAAGAATCCCCCTGCCCCATCCCTAGCAGCAAACAGCACAAACATGCAGTCCCTTAAGTACAGAAGCAATAATGTATGCTTGCTGGCTTGTATGCAGCTCTCCTGTGCTTCTAAGATACTCCACGGGCACCAGACTCAGTCATTTCCCACTCTTTCCAGCTGCCCCCCCCATACTAACATCACTTACACTCCACTTTATGAGTGGAAAAAAATGGGAGTTTATATTGGAGCCTAAGAGGCCTCTGACAGGCACTTAGGCCCTCTACTTTCTTTCTACCATGCGTTTAGCGACAAAGAGCAGATTGGCGGGAGAACTGCCTTCCCCACATTGCCATCGCGACTCCCTCCTTGAGAATGAAAGGGGTGTTATTTATAGCTGCTGGAGAGTGGAGTCAAGCTGAGTCACTCCACCATGCCACCTTTCCCTGGAATCAGGCTGGCCAGGGTAGGATGAGGAGGGCAGTCTCTGTTTTGTGCAGCGTAGAAAGAGTTTTCATGGCCGTTCTGACCACAGAAGAGAAGTGGCAATTGGATATTTTACTTGTGTATCGTACAGAAAACAACAGCTTCTTGGTAAGGGTTTATGGCATTTTTTTTCAAAATATTTGTCTTTTTAAAAAAAAGTGGATCCCATATCTCTGTGCTAAATTAAATGCAGCAGATAGGGCTGTCTGAGTGAGTGGTTGATGCAGGCTCTCAAAGGGTCATTTGTAGCCAACCTCGAAGAGGAGTCTCCGCCTTCTTTCACATGACCCCTCTTTCTCTGACTTGAAATCCTGCTCCAACTGCCTCTTCTGGTCATTCACCTGGCACCTAAATGTGTTTCAAAATAATTCCCCCCTTTCTAAATGAGGTCCCTATCACCCATCCCCACTCTTGCCCTACCCTGGAGTCAGTACAAATGTTGATGACTCTTTAGCCTCTTGTACTCAGCCCCACCATAGTTCTAATCCCAGGGCCATTTGATGGTGGGCTTTGTGGGCAATTTCTCTGCTCCCTGCTGAGATCTAACATTGCAGCTTGTAGAGTGAGTATTGATTTTGTTGATTTTATTTTATTTTTTAAACACAGGAATGAGACTTTTTCTTCTTAAATAAAGATTTTGAGTATGACAAGAACTTCTCTAAAAGATTTAATATGGAGGTGTAATGCACCTCCAGTGTTAACCTTTGAGATTTTATCCATTCTATACTAGTATCTTTTGAGTATATGATGCCTCTGCTGACAAGCTCGGTAGGTGTTTTTACTAATCATTGTTTAAATTATATGAATTTGAGAACTTTATATGTATACTAACACTTGCATAACCTTGGCATATGTAAGTGCTACTGACCACTTAATAGATAGTAAGTATTCCAAGGCTAAGCAAATGATTCTATTTATAAGAGCATAAAATGAAAAGAAGAAAATACTTGGGGATAAGTTTAAGCAAGGAGATGAATAATCTCTACTCTGAGTTCATAAGACAGTGACTAAAGCAACTAAAGGGGCACAAGGAAAAGGAAACACAGTCCAAGTGGGAGAATGAATATTACTTCACCTCACCTACCCAAAGGCGCCTCCAGATCCGGTGCATTCCTATCAGAGTTCTAGTGACATTTTTGCAAAGAAATATTATTAAAAATTCTAAATTCTATGGAACTACAAACGACTCTGGTAAGTTAAAACCTAAGCCAACCATACCTGTTTTCAAAGCATATTACAGAGATATGGTAATCAAAACAATACAGTACTTTCATCAGAACTGATAGATTAGACCAGCAGAACTAAATAGAGCTAGCCCAGAAACAAATGACCACACACCACGAATACACAGGGGAAAGGAGAATATGTGCAGTAAAATGCGCTGGGAAAACTATCCCCTTACTGGAAGACGAAATCAACCTCCTCTTATACTCTCTACAAAACCAATTAAATTGGATTTCAAAACTTAAATATAAGACCTAAACCACAAGAATACTAGACTAAAACTTCTGGCTTAATCTTTTTGGGATTTAGTCTTGACAGTGATAAAAAATTAAAAACAAAACAAACAAAAAGAATCTGACACCAAAGGCATAGTCAACAAAAGATCATAAGGACTGCATAGAATTCAAAAGTTTTTCCAGAGATACAGAGGTACCTTTGAGAGTGGGAGAAATCTTTCAAATGTTGTAGCTGATAAAAGGTTTATACCCAAGATATAAAGAACTCAGGGAACTTGCCAGTAAAGCATAGCCAGTTTGGCCACAAGATGGCAAAGGACCTGAACAGATGTTTCTCTCTCTCTCTCTCTCTCTCTCTCTCTCTCTCTCTCTCTCTCTCTCTCTCTCTCTCTCTCCCTCCCTCCCTCCCTTCCTCCCTCCCTCCCTCCCTCTCTCCTTCCCTCCCCCCCCCCGCCTGTAAGAAGACTTGGATAGCAACAGGTAAAAGAAAAGTTCCCAGACCTGAACCAAACACATAAAGATGTAGGATTGTATACCTGCCACAATGTCTGGCATCAAAAAAGCAGATTGTAACGATTATGGGTAAAGGTTTGGAAAAGAAGGAACCCTTCCCTGTCCACTGATGGTCTACCTATTCTGGAAAACAGTAAGGAGGTTCCTCAAAACCCAAAAGTAGAGCTCCTCTCTAGGTATGTATCCAGGAAATGAGCTGATTACCTCGAGGGGATATCTAAACTTACTTAGGTTCATTGTGGCAATGTCATAATCATAGTCATTGCCATAATAAAGTAAGTGCAATGCTTGTGCTGACAGAGGTATGGTTTAAGGAAAATGGCATGTGTGGCTTGTACAATGGAATATTATTAAGTCTTAAAAAGAAATAAACTCTGCCATTTGTGACAACATGGATGTGCTCAATTGCACTATTCTACATGAAATAAGCCAAGCACAGAAAGACCGACACCATGACTTCATATACATGGAAGCTACACAAGACAAAGCCATAAATTCAGAGTAGAATGGTGGTGTCCAGGAGTAAGAAAAATGTGGAGATGGGTGTCAAGGGTATTAACCTTTGCTATACGTTCTGGAGGTCTTGTTACCACGGGGTGAGGTGAGTAGATTTAATAATAATGTACTTGACATTTGCTAGGGCCTAGATCTTCAGTGAGCTTATCAGACATGCAAGAAAAAGTGACTATGTGAGGTAATGAATATGTTAATTATCCTGAGAGTGCTAATCATTTCACAATGTGAGCGTATGTCAAAACGTTGTATTGTGTACCTTAAATACATATACCAACTTGCCAACTATCCAACAATAAAGCTATAAGAAAAGATCTCCAAAATAGAGCCCATGACACACCATCCAACATGACAAATATTTGAAAAATTGTAGGAATAAAGGGGATTTAAATAGAGTTTACAGAGGCAATGTAAAGGCTCTGCATTATTTTCTTTGGGGCAGTGGTTATCACTCACTGGATTTATGTCATAGGACCTCAGGTCTTGGTTCCAATCACGTGAGCAGGGATGACTTACGCAGTTCAGGAGCTCACGTTTTTGCCTTCTTCATGCTATACATGTGACATCTCCGTCCAATGGACTGAGCTCTTAAGGCAGACTCCATGTACAGAATGGGCCCTGCTGATGTTTGAAGAATCAAGATGAACTGTTTGGGGTGTATTCTGGGAAGAAAATCAATGTCTACGGGGCGGTTGTCCTTCTGCTCATATCTCATTTAAGGCTCATTGCAATCTCGTGAGTGAAGTGTTCTCCACCAGCACTGGAGAGTTGAGAATATAGAAGCACAGAGAGGTAGCCAAAGTCTGTGTTAGAAACGTTATATGAGGAATATCCCAAACCGCCTATAATGGAATATGTAATATCTACGGCCCCACTAGTCCTATTACTTTGCTGTGTCTCAGAGTAGATGATGAGAGTACATGTATTGATTTTTTTCTTTATGCCATACTTAATACAAATTACACTGGTACTTTCCAAAGAACAGCAGTAAAGAGCCACACCTCATCTTTCAGATGAGCTATTTCTCGACATTTAGTGAAGTGACAAAACGTTCCTTTAAGATTTGGTTCAGTTTAGCCAGGAAGGCCCTGAGGCCCATCGCGGGCAGCTTGCGCCTATAGATCACACTTCCTTCCAGGCTCGAGATAGGAACAGCTGCGGCTTGTTGCCCCCACTGGATTTCATGGGAATCTGCCCAGCTTCCATGGTGGACTTTGTCCAACACTGAAGAGAGATAGAGTTTTACATTCTATTACTGTGTATAGCTTGGCCGACTCAGTTTTCCAGTTCCCTCTGATGTCCGTAGCTACCATGGCAGATGAAAACAGGAGGCAGGTACAGTCAGACCTCAGATATGTGCACTTAAAATGCATGGAAACAGGATGGAAGTTTCAACACTGTCCTTAAAACCTAGAGAACTTGAGAGTTTTGTATTGTTATTTTGTTTTGTTTTGGAGTCTGTAGAAAGTTGAACTGATGCTGGATCATCCAAGGTTTGGCATTCTCTAGCTCTTAGAAATGGCTAACACTCACCCACACTCCCCACTCTTTCCCAGGCAACTTCTAACACTTCCTCCTTTTCACAGTGGTCTGTTCATAGTCCAGGACTTGTCTTTGTGAACGATGAAGGTGAAATGTTTTCTTGACCACAGCGGAGGTGGTCCCTAGCCAGTGCCAGCTTTGCACAGGGTGTAGAACAGCACCTGGTGCCCATCTCCTCCCACTTTCTAGAACTTTTGTAAAAGTTGGAGAGAATCCGGTGGGGATTCCCTGGTCCCACCATTAGACGGACAGCCACCCCAGGGGTAGATAGGAACCGTTAAGAATGGAACCTCTCTGCCAAACTGTGGGGCAGAGGGGCACTTCTGATGAGCTCTTCTCGATGGAGGGTATCCTGCCAATGACCTTAAGATTTTTTTGTCTTTATGTAAATTGCTATCTTTTCAGAGGTGCCTGACAGCCAAGTTTGCAGGGCCTCCATTTGTACAGAAGCTGTTATTATGGGATAAGTGTAATGGCTCGTGAATTTTACGGAGCAAGGGAGGGTCTCCAGATGACTTTGTACGAACCAGCCACGGACCTATTGACCCCGCCAGCAGTGCATTAGGCTAAATATTTTTAGCCCATTGACTCTAGAGGTAATAACCCGAAATGCATCATTAAATTTTCATGGGTGAATAACAGAAGCTACCAGAAAAAAAATCCCCCCAAAACAAGCCACCACATTAGCTTTATTATCACCCAGCTGGAGGGCGGGCAGGAGAGTGGCCCCTCAAAAGAAGAGTAAACTTTACAAGCAAGTGTTGCTGTCTCTTCCTTTGCTCTTGGGCACCTGACTCCCAGGGGGCAGCGGGTGATTTTCACACTAGCCCCTCCCACCTGGCATTCAGGCCTCTGGAGACATGTGTGCCACACTGGCATTGACGAGACTGAATCCAATCTCAAGGTGGAAAAATTTCCGACTAATCCAATTATTTTTTGCCACTCGGTGTTTCTGAGACCTTTTGTAAGACAGGACCTGAAGAGCCTTCTTTGGCACAACAGGTTCTAATTTACAGGATGGTCTAGTGCCCTGCATTCTAGGAATGAAGTAGGGAAAACAAGTTAATTGGGTGCCCGCGTGCCCTTGGGGGCACAGGAGGCTGCCTAGAGCTGAGGAAATCCTTACAGGTACAAGCCAACTTTGCCTGGGAAACAGCAATAAAAGGTGGGTTGAAGCCGGTGCGGTGGCTGGGAGAGAGCGCCCCCTTCTGCCAAGGGGCGCGGGGCAAGAAGCTAGCACAGTCTCCGCTTGGCTCTGCGCCCCCTCTACTTATGTCGGGGAGAGGCTCGGCTAAAAGCAGACGCAGGAGAAACGGAGGAGTCCGGGCGGGAGCTGCCGCGGCTGCTGAGGAGCGAGGTCCGCTCTCAGCGCCCCCCACCCCTCTGCGGAGATCCGCAGGGCGGGGACCCCAGGCTCTCGGCTCCGCTGCGTCTCCACTACCGGGATGGGGGACGAGCACACGGGCAGAAGAAGCGCGACCGCAAGCCGCGGCGCCCCCGCTCGCCCGCTCGCTGGCTCTTCCTCTTCCTCGTCGCCGCGGCGGCTCGGCTGAGCTATCGGAGTGTGCTCGGGCGGCGCACAGAGCGCCCCGGCGGGAGAGAGAGCCGGCGAGGATCGGCGAGGGGCGAGGAACGCGCGGCTGGCCGGGAGCTGGCAGGTGAGAGGCTGGATTGGCGCGGGGCGGGGGCCGCGGGAGGAGGCGGATCTGCGCACCGCACGGGGGCCGGTCTCCTCCCCCTGCTCTGACGCGCGCCCGTGGCTTCCCGGGGAGGATGGACCCAGCTCCGCGCTCACCCGGGCTTCCCCGGGCTGGAGAGCGCTTCTGAGTGCGGCCGCCCGCAGGGCATGGAGAGCCGCGTCTCGGGCGGCTTTGGCAGCCGAGGAGGATGTTCCGGGGAGCTGAGGTGAGAGGCGCGGCAGGGGGCACGCGGCGGACCCCGAGTTGAGCGTGCTTTGGTGGCCCACGGGGACCTGGCTCCGGCGAGCCCGGGTGGCTCGGCTGGGGCCCGCGAACCCGGGTGTGGAGGAGGGCTTTCGGGGCGCGTCTCTCGGGAGTTTGTCCTGAGGTGCTGTGCACTGGCGACTGCCGCAGTTTTCTCTTGTCTCCCACCACTTGCTGGCGAGGGGAGGCGACCCTGCGTCTCCTTCCCGGTCTGTCCCCACTTCCATCTCCCTACTTCTGAACACGCGCGACCCTCTCTTTACGCTTGCCTACCCAAGACCCTCGCTTGCTGCCGGACCCCCTGCGTCCCCCCTCCCTCGGTCCCGGCTCTGGGCATGTCCAGGCTGTCTTCTAACCACTCTAGGACCCTCGAGTTCTCGCTCAGCCTCCTCCGCGCCTCGCTAGTGGCGCCTGCGGGTCGACCTCTTTCCCCACTCCGGGAACCCGCGTTCTCACTTCTCTACATCCCGGCAGCGCTGTGCTTCCTCGACCTCGCCTTTAACCGGACCCTTCCCAATCAAGCCAATCCTTTTCGCGAACACTGGCAGCGCTGGACTGCAGTCTTTCTTTGGGTCCCGCGTCCCGGTGTTCCCCTGTCGCGCTCCCTTTACCATTCGGTCTTCCGGTTCTCGGTCACCCGCCACTCCCCTCGCAGACGGCCCTCTTCTCTCACAACTCCGCACCCCACGGTCTGTCTCCAAGGCAAGAGCAGGATTTTCTTGCTGGGGAAACTTTGATTCCCTGCGGTTAGTCTCATAAAGGAGACGTACGACCCGGTCTCATCCGCCAAAGGAACCCGGGGTCAGGAATCTTGATTTGGGGGTGGTTGTGTTGCGGCTCCAGGGAAGGTACTGGGTGAGTCTACAAAGTACATTTCCACACCCTGCTGGTCACAGCCTCCGCTGGCTGCGTCCCACGGAGTATGCTTGTGACCCCTGGTGGGAGGGTGCGTCCTTACTGCACTTTTAAAGCCGCTTTTTCTTTTTCTTTCTTTCTCTATTTTCTTTTGGGGGTGGTGCTAGTGGACCGGCGGGGTGGTTAGGGAAAACTGCAGGGCAAAGTGGTGCCACTAGGCTGCTACGTGGTCTAGTAGCCGACCCTCCACGCTGGGTTTCGCTGGTTGCAAACTGGCCCCAACCCCCATCAGCATCACACAAGTCCTCATTGTTGGGGGTCTGCGGGGTGTTTCCGCCTGGGCAGGGAGGGTGTAGGAATGGGGTGGGGGCGGGGAGCCCGAGGCTCTGGGCGACCGACGGGCGCTGGAGACTCGGAGAGCGCCGCAGAGCGGACGAGTGCGAGCTCGGTTGTGTGTTTCTGAGGCAGGGTGCGTGCCCGCGTGGGTCGGTGCCTGCGTGTTCGTTTGTATGTCTGCGCACGCCTGTGTTTAGCTTCCTGAGAGAGAGATTGTGGAGGCCAGAGCATCATTCCAGAAGGATGTTATAATGCCTCCCTCTGCCAAACTCCGGCTGAGAGACCATCCTAGCCACTGCTTCTCTCTTCTTCCCTGCTCTCCTCTCGTGGAGCTGGCCCATTAGACACACTTTCACAATGTTGACGGTTTTGAATAAAGGCCTTGTGGGGGGTTCTGCTGACACTTCCACACACTTAACATGTTTTCAAGTAATCATATAAATTAAAGGTGGCTTACATTCAGAACCTTCTAATTATCCAGTTCACGTTTGTACATTCATGTGCCAATTATGGGTCTTCGGGAAATCCATAAAATTATAAACCATCCCCACCCCCTGAATTAGCACCCATTGTTTTTTTTTTTAATTATCTCCAAGATGAGCAGTTCTGGATGGAACCCTGAGTTGCGCAGGCAAAAAGAAGTACCCTGGGATGAGGATAGAGGGAGTACAGACGCCCCCTTCCCATCTCTTTCCCTTCCTAGCCTAACAAGGTTTGGTGGCTCTTCTGGAGACTGAAAGGGATCAGAGATTTTCTTGATTTCCCATTGAGCAGGGCGACCTAATCAAAGATGTATAAAAGTCAACTTCTAAGCAATCAAATTGTCTGCTGCTGGCCTTGATTGAAACCCTAGCATTCAAATGGAGTATTGAAGAACTCTCAGAAATGGCTTTTGAAGTGCTATTGTTCTTTTCCATACACACAGGCCCTCGGAGAGGTTTAGGAAGTTCAAACTGCAGTGATGTGAAGGGACAGGCTTTGTAACTATTTGACAAGGCAGGATCCTCCGCATGAGAGAAGAGACCAAAGTGGAAGCGAAAACATGTTACTGTATTCCCTGGAACCAGGGGGCTCTCAAGCGAAGATGGGCTTCTGCTCATGAACTGGGCAATTAAATCTCCCGAAATCGGACTCAAAAGATGATTTTTAGTTGAGGAGTCTATTTATTTATTATTTTTTGGCGCTTTTCTTAAGGTCTGAATAGGCTTGTCTGAAACATTTAATCATGTTCATTGTATTCAACAATAAAATCTGAATAAAAATTACTTATTGTTGATGGAGCTCATCTCACAGGCTCTTTCCCAGTGTGTCTCATTTGCAAGAAACACCATTGTGTGAGGCTGCAGGGGAGAGATTCTATCACTTAGTGTTCATTTTCTCCTCCCCAGAGCCCCAGAGGAAGCTGCTGCTTCTGTCCCCTTTGCCCTCCAAAGTCATTTTTCTTAAGCAGGTGGGTGTTTGGCTTCGTTTGTCATCGTGTACCCCCGGCAAAATTGCATTTGGTGGATTTTCAAGGCTTGGAGCCACGCTGCAGGCAGATGAAGAATCTATTTGAGGCAGCATTTCATTTTGATAATTCACTCAAGTCAAACATAAAGCAGGGAAGCAGAGCTGATGCCGTTCAGATGGCACTGGAACAGATAGCAGGCATTAAAGGGTGCTTCTCAGAAACTTTCCGGGTTATTTAGGAGTCACTAAATCTTACCTCGCTCACTAGTCACTGGTGACAAAAGATGTTCCCTACTTCAGCAATTGAGAATAAGTCACGTGACTTCTCACAACTTGGAAGCCAGCATCTGCAAAACAAGGACCTTCTTTGTGGGTTCTGGATCGGTTTTAAGGGAAAATCCTCTCCTTGAGTATTTTGGCACATAGTAGGATTTCAAGAGAATGATAACTTTTAGTAACAGCATGGAACTTGGGTGAGGAATAGGGGTGCCTTTTGTTTTTGTTACCTCCTGAGCCTAAGAAAGGTATCTATGTCGGCACCTCCCATACCTTACCTTTCTCCATCTTTCAACTTCGTTCTTGTTTGTTAGACAGGTAAAAGCAAATCTGGCCGTTGTGCTGAGATCACCTAGGCGACAAGGGAGTTTAAACTCATCCACCCACTCTAGCTCCAGGGTCTACCCAGCTCACAGGTAGTGCTGCTCTGGATGGGGAGGGGAAGTGAGCTCCTTCTAGGGCTTCTGGAAACCAATCAGGACATAAAGAAATGATTAAACCCTCCTGTGGACGCAGGCTCCAGATTTTCCCATCTTGCATGCATATGTGTTGCATGCAGTCAACACATATGGGCGCGGCTTTCCTACTGGCGGGTCACTGGGCTGATGGTTGTACTGTGAACACTTGCGACCTCGCTGGAGCTTCTGGAAGGTACTGGTTGGTATTGGGTCATCGCTGTCTACTCTGTGGAAATATTTATTAATTAGTTAATCAGCAAGTAATTGATTAGGCGGTTAATTAGCAGGGCGTTATTGCTACCGTCAGTGACTGCTGTGGTAAACGAATTACTCAGACCTAGAGGTGGGATCACAGGTGGCACCAGTTTGCCAAGTATGGCTGCATCACCCGTTACCAACTTCAGTCGCCCCAGCTCTGCAAGCACTTCTCTGTGCTTTAGTTTTGCTTATTCTAGAACAGTAGTACCTATTTCATAGCTGTTACGAAGGGTCAGGAGAAAATGCTTCAGACAGTGCCTAGCATGAAATATTTACTATCAGCGAAGTGGGAATATTGCCCTTCAAATGAGGTAAAATCCTCTTGGCAACGGACATAGCTTCGCTCTGTATGCCAGTGTTACTAACCAGAGGTTCGTTTCGAGATCTCCAGTGAACAGTTTTGTTTCTTAATGTTTTACTGGAAATGTGTCCTTAAGCATTTCAACAGTGTGAAACGCAACCGTGGAAGTGAATATCGTGCTAAAATACTCATGCCCCTGCCCTCGTCTGTACTCATTCTGGAGAGAATAACTTGGCTTTGATTGAATTCTCACAGGGTAAGTCAATTGGCCCTGCTTGGGGCAGGATAAAGGAGGAACAGGCTAAAGATGATACATGAGTTTGCAGGTCACAGCGCTGCTGTGGCCCCAAGTCCTTGGACTCTTCACCCAGTGCTCCTTCTACAAGGCCAGATTTGCCTTCCGTACCAGGATAGAGAAGTGACTTGGAAATATAAAATAACACTTGGCAGGGGAGCCGCTGTCAGGCTAAGAGCAGGAACCAGCCAGACATTCCGTACAGAGAAAGGAGTGAGTAGGGAATCCACATTCATATCCATGAACGCTAGCACTGGGCACCATTTATGAAATGCATGTCAGGATACGAACTTGTGTAAACACGAAGCAAAACGGAGAAACCCATTATGCTAGTTAATCACCTTAAATTCCCTGAGGGTGGAGAGCAAATGTTCAGTTTCTTTTTTTCTGTGACATTCCTTTTGTATTGTTCTTCCTTTTAGTCCTCAGATACGGGGAGGTTTTGGTTCAGGAATCATAAAACTCCTTTGGCTTCTATTTCATGAAATATGCAGCATATTCTATTGGAAAGAAATTGCCAGCTTGCTTTTATTATTATTATTTTATTTTATTTGAACCTGACATATATAACCAATCTACAGTGCCAGTGGGGGATTCTCATAAAGCGCAAGGAAAACAGAAATAAAATTCTGCTGAATGGAAGGGCTCACAGCTAAAATGATGGAAGTTTCGTGTGTAAAGCTGGGCTGCTTGGGTTAGGTAGGGATAGGATGTGGGCTGGCTTCTTTAGGCAGCTACAGTTGGTGCACGGTTAGCCCCAATCCACCAGTGCTTGCTGACCATCTGCGGGGAGACTTGGCACAGTCTTACTCTTGCATCTGCTCCAGGCCTTCATTCCTGTTTCTCAGTCTCTGTGGTCAGTCTCCTACTCTCCCAACTGGGTCCTAATCTGTTGGTTCACCATCCTTCAATGTAGTCCTTTTCTCCTCCCCTATCTCTGTGCCTCTCCTGCTTACACAGTCTTTGTTTCAGAAGTCTTGATGTCTGGTTGTTTTTAGTCTTGTTAGTGTTACAGCTGAAAACAAAGACTGACACGTTACTGATCTGCTCTGGAGTGCTGTGGTTTGTGTGTCCCCCATGGCTCCATGTATTGAAATTTGGCTGGAACTGTGAGATACTTAGAGGTTGGGAACTTAAACACAAATGTAGATAGTGCCTGTGGGAAGCGCTTAGAATCCAGATTATGCTGGTTGAGGTCCCTTGATCCAATCCCGGTGACTTTAAACTGAAAGCATCTCCAGAAGAGGCAAATACGCCTCTCCCATCCTGTGCAATGACATAAACCACTTTGGGAATCTGGCAGCATTAACCTCCATATCCCAAGACCTTGAACTTGCAGAACCATAAGCTAGGACAAACCTTCGTATTGAATACTCAGTCTATAGTATTAGTATTAACCACAGAAATTCCCGAGTACACTAGGCTTCTGGGCAATTGAGGAGGAAGATTCTGGTCTTGTGGCGAGGCATCACTATGTCTACTCATGTTAATGGGACACCAGCTATGTCTGGCTCTGTACTGGGATGTGAAGGTGCATGGATCCACAGAGCATTTTCCTAGCTGAGTTCCAAGGAACACTATTGATCCCCAAGATCATTTTGAGTAAGTCAAGAGGAAAAATGCTCAGGGTGCAAACAAGCACTGTTTGTAAGACAGAGTCCCTGCTCGTAGGGAGTTACGACATTTCCTGATTGGTGAGCGGTCCAGAGGTTCCAGCAGTGAAGAAAACCAAACCATGTAACTCATGGAGAATTTCCTTAGCGAATTTTCCATGTGTTAGGCAGCTGTAAAGACTAACAAAATTCCAGAGATGCAGTCTACTAAAAGGAAGGAGGCTCATTTTGTATCGTGTCATCAGGTTTCAGGCTTTTTGTTTCCTGGTGTTGGGCAAGTCAGATGGTGAAGACCACTGGGTGGAACCAGTTGTGCACTTCATGGTGGATGGGAAGCCAGGAGGAAGAGGAAAAGGGCAGGCTCCCAGTTTCCCCATCAGCAGCACGTCCCCAAAGACCTAACCTCCCACGATCGTCACAGGCTGCCCATCCAGTCTCTCCCATGTGTGCATCTGTGGGATGTTTACACCCAAACTCTTAACACCGACTCTGGTGTCAAGAGGTACCTTTCAGTTACTGATGAGGTTGAAGAGGGGAAATGTTTGTTGGAAAATATTAAGATTTTTAGATTTTCGGCCTGAAAGTAACAGTGTGATTGGTATATCAGCTACTTTCTCACTACCATGCTAAAATGTAGTAAGGAGGGTGCAAGTTTGTTCCCAGCTGCTTAGCCCTGAAATAATCACATAGAAACTGTATTAATTAAATCACTGCTTGGCCCATTAGCTCTAGCTTCTTATCGGCTAACTCTTACATATTAATATAACCCATATCTATTAATCGGTGTATCGCCACATGGCTGTGGCTTACCTGGTAAAGTTCCCAGGATCTGTCTCTGGTGGCTCCATGGCTTCTCCCCGTCTCTACCTTCTTCCTCCCAGCATTCAGTTTAGTTTTCTTCGCCTACCTAAGTTCTGCCCTGCTATGGGTCCAAAGCAATTTCTTTATTCATTAATGGTAACCACAACATACAGAGGGGAATCCCACATCACTAAAACACCTGGATAAAACCAATATAAGGAGGAAGAATTAATTTCAGCTTACAGTCCCAAGTAGATAGAGTCAATCATCAAGGAGAGGGCATGGCTACTGGCAGGAAAAGCATGGGCCAGGGTGAGAGACTTGCTGGTCATCTGTACTCAAGGAAGCAGAGAATGAATAAGAGCTGTGACCAATGTATAAAGCCTGAAGACCCATTAGTCCCCAGCACCCACTTTCTCTCCAGCAATGCATAGCCTCTAAAAGACTCCAGGACCTTCCCAACTAGTGCTACCCACTGAGAAACAAGGGTTCAAACCCAGGGGTCTAGGGAACACATTCAAACCACAACAGTAGGAGAGACCAAGAACTATGAAAAGTTTAAATAAAGGCATATTTTTTTTTCTTGAAACCCGAGGTGCTATACCACCTATCATTCTGTTAATGAAAATTGGCCCTGCAAACACAAGGAAAGCCTCTTGGTCACGGTCCCTGATCTGAGCATCTCTCATCCTGCTAGATGCAATGACCATCCTAAATTTGATTGTCATAATACCAAATGATCTTTTAATATGGTCTTTGGGGGAAAAAAGACCCTAAAATATTCCAGTGAATTCCCATTCAGTGTCTAGATAGTTCTTAGGTAATGAAGAGAAAAGTGGTTTTGTCCAGTAAGTGTCCTGGAAAAAATTACATTTGTTAGTAGTAAAGAAGCCTGGTTTCTACTTTTAACTCTAGTGTTTGGAATATGGTTGATGCTTAATTCCTGCAGAATTGATGTTAGTATGTGTAGTCCCATGTGACTCATTATGTTGACAGAGGTAAAAAGACTAAATTGTCCCCCCTGCCTCAACTTGACAATACTGAAAGACCTTTTCAGGAATCCTAAGCTTTTGTTATACCTCTTTACTTTTGCGACATGGGCTTGGGAGAGAAAGGCAACAGTCATCTGATGAGAGGTATCTGTCTATGCTACTGACATCTTGTAGGATCAGAGTAAGAGCTGTCTGTTCAGTCAGCTCCAGTGAACAGTGAATAGAGTGGGACCATCCACTTCCATTCAGGGAAAATTCCAAATGCTTTCAGTAGGAAAGGAAAGTTATACATCAGCATGCTAATTAATTACTCATCCTGACACTAACTACTCAGAAGGTTTATGACGGTTCTATCCCTGAAGTCCTCAAGAAATAACTCCCAGTAGCGGAGTCTTGTAGTTAGCTACTCTCACGACAATAGTTGTATCTGTCTTGACATATGGAAGGTGCATTCTCCTGCAGACGTGCATCTGATCTATAGAATACTAAGTGATGCTTTTCCTTCTAATTATCCTTATATTCATGTTATTGTATGCATAATCAGCATGGATCATGAACGGCAAAATACCGATGAAGGCGGCATGGTGGAAGAATGAAGACCACTATAGGCTTCACACTGGGGTTGTTTTGGGTACCAAATCATGGCTTTTTGGGAGGCAGCACATTAGCTTCTTCCTTAGGTCCAAAAGTTGATTGTGCAAATAGTCTACCCCTAGGGTTTCCTGACTGTGTTTTTGATGGTAGAGACATTTTTGAGGCTGGTTGTTCCATCCTAGCAGATAGCAGCAGATAGGAGAACCAGAATGAACTCTGTGATGTGAATGAATATGAATATAACAGAGAGTGCACAGGGTCAGTGGAGAGAAGATTCTGTATAGTTATCTCCTGGGCTGATTGGTGACTGCCAGTACCCATGTAGTGTCACAATGGCAAGCAGTGGTGCTTGTCTTGAATGGTGGGCCTCCTTATTCTGAGCAGCTTGGTATGCCTGCTCACGGGAGTCTAACCACAAACCATCACCATTCCAAGGCACTCAGGTTTAAAGCAGAAATGCACACAGGTAATCCAGTTGGGGATAAAGTCCAGGATGGGCTAACCATATGCTCAGTACAGGTTCTGGTCTACGTTGTTGGAGTGTGATCCCAATGAATGAAAAAGGTCACTGTAATTTACTTCTTTGGGAAGCTGGATAGATTTATAGACCACGAAGAATTTGGGTTCGTGCCCAAATTCGGCTTTCTAACTTCTTAATTTTAATGTAGCTAAATTTATCAATCCTTCGCAGATGCCACTTTTTATGTCATTTGAGAAAGACTTTTTTCAAATCCTGATGTCATAAAGAGACTTACTCTCCTTCATTGGCTTCTAAAAGCTTTATTATTTTACTGTACCTATGTAGGGCTCTGTTACTCATATTCGATGTATGGTATTGTGAGACAGGAATTTGAGCTAGTTTTTATTTAATATAAAAAAATCACTTTTGACATATAGGTCCAGTTTCTAGAAACCCTTCTCCATTCTTTTTCTTAAACCAACATTTCCAGGAGATTTCCAATTGGTGATATCTCGGTGGGGACCTCCAATTGCTGCACATTCCCCCCACCCCCACCCCCGTGTCTGAGCTCTGTGCGCTAGAACCCAGTTCACAAACTTCGGGAAAAGGGGCTGGAGGTTGAGAATACACACGCAGAGACAGACTGACACGCAGACCTTCTAACACTCCTACCCAAAGCCCCGAGAATGCCCCCTTTATTGTGTTCAGGGGAAGATTATATAGAGATAGCCATGCCCCAGCCAAACCCACCAGAAACCACTCTCCTGCCATCAGGAATTCCTGAAGGTCTCGTGCTCAGAGCAGCTGTAGGCACTCAGATGAGGGGAAAACAAGTTGTTTACAAGAAATTCAGGATCTGGGGTCTCACTGCTCCCAACATCTCCCCCCTAAATTTTTTATAAAACAGAAGACCCTCCTGACCACACAGCCTTTTGGTCACTTTGATCGAACCTGTACTCAGGAGAGAGTGACAGACAGGTAGATTCAAGTATCCCAGAGACTGTTGGTTCCTCATACTATTTCCCACACATTCTCTTCCCCTCAAGTGAACAGAGATGTGTGACCATATCAGACTCGGGACTTTTAGGAGTGGCTTTGCCATGACCCCAGGAGAAGTCAGAAACCACTGCTCCTTCAGCAGTCCCCTAAATAACATACCCCAGCTGCCATACCCCCGTGGCACATCCATTCTTGTCAGCTGAGTGAATGGAAGACACCTTCTCGCTCGTGCACCTCTTTGGCTTCCCTAGCAGCCCAGCTGATCCTGCTTCTGCTAAGTGACCATATGCTGCATTCTCATGGGTTGTCTGAACTTACACAGGATTTAAAGATGAATGCCCATGGCAACAGGTGTTAAGATTGCCAGCAGTAGGGTTCTCAATCACCATTGGACCCAACCTCTCATTTGAGCTATGGTATTCAACCATCCCTTTGGCTAAACAGTTACAATCTGGTGTGCTAATTGTAACATTTCAAGGGCTATTCAAGTAGCCATTGAGTTGTTTCACCGCATAAGAGGCATTAGCAATATTAACAGATGTCATACAAATGGAATGATAAAAGTGTGAACAAGACATTTATTGTACTAGCCATATAAGTTCACCTGCTCCTACAATAGGACAGTCTCTTGATTTAAATTCACTCTGCTGCAGATTCTTCGGCTGCAGAGCCCAGAACTGCCACTTCCTTTTCCTTGCCCCGCGGCTGCGTTCTCGGGCAGCCCAGTGGGGTCTGTGCTCCAGCTTGTCTCAGCTCCAGCGCTTGTTGTTGCGTACTCCTGGCAATCGTAGCTTTATAAGCTTTTATATTTAACAATACAAATCCCCCACACTGTCCTCTCCAGAAGGGTCCCAGCTTTTCCCTTCCATCCATATTTTAAGATTTCAGAAAAATATTCTTGAGATTTGATTTACATAACCCTAAATTTATGGACCGAGGGTGACAGCATTACGATACCGAATCTTTGAATCTATAAATATGGCAACTGCATTAACTTAGTTATTTAATGTCTTTCAGGGCAGTTGATAGTTTTCTCCAGAAGGGATGCACTTTCTTGTTAGATTTACTCTTCTCTCTTTATATTGATTAGCTGCTAGTGTAAACATTATCTTTAAAAGTTACATTTTTCCAGCTATGTGGTTGCTTTTATCATACACCAGTTTATCTGAACCAGGAGAGGATAAAGACCAGTGTTCAGTGCAGGGTTTACTATGTACAGGGTGCTTTAGGTACTTGCTTTCGATCCCAGACCTGCTTTAAGGTAAGTGCGGTGGCTCATTGTCCTTCTCGGCAGACTTACAGCACCAGGGCCATTAAAGATGTGGCTGTTCCCAGAGATCTGATGGGAATTCTGGGGGATGGCAGGCTAAGGGAGTGGTCGGTCATTGCACTGTACCTGCTCATTTTTGCTCATTTTGAAGTTATGAAAACTATCCCTTGGTTTCCCGAGTTTGAGAGATGAAGTGTGAGGTAAGATGCCATTCCCTTCTGGTGAGATGCTGTCTTTGTCAGCCTCCTGGGACAGCGCAAAGCATCTGGAAGGAATTTGTTTACAGGAGAAGAAGGTCTTTTTGGCTTGTCGTTTCAGTGCTTCTGGTTTGTGGTCACAGTGGCCTTGCAGAAAGCACATAGTCAAGCAAAGCTGCTCACCTTCCTAGCAGCCGGAAATCAGAGTAAGCAAGACTAAGAACAAGAAGCAGAAGGTAGTGACGTACAGCCTTCAAAGGCCAGTCTCTTGTGTTTCTTTACTTGCGGCTGGGGCAAAATGCCTGGTGAAGGCATTGCAAAGAAGGACAGTTTGTGTTGGCTCACAGTTTGAGGGTACAGTCTGCGACGGTGGGGAAGCCATGCTCTAGGAGTAAGAGGCCACTGGTCATGTTGTATCTGTGCTCAGGAAACAGGGAGAGATGAGTTCTGCTCTTCAGTTGGCTCCCCCACCCCTTTTATTCAGTCTAGACCCCAGCCAATGCCATGGTGCTGCCTTCTTTCCAAATAGGCTGGTCTCCCTCCTCAATTAGACCTCTCTAGAGATGCCTCTATAACACACCCAGAGTCTCAGCTTCTAAGTGACTGTCCATCCATTCACGATGACAATGGAGGTTAATCTTTACACTCAGTGTAGCTCCCTACGCTCAGCCTACTCAACTACAAATTTCTCAGTAGTCTTTGACTAGGTTAACAGCCTTATGATCTACTCCTTCTCTCAGTGTCCCGCCACGTTGCTGCTTTGGGGGTCAAGCCTTTAATGCACAAGCATTTGGGGAACACTTTATATCTAAGCCATGCAGATGTCCAGACTGGCATGAGTGTTGGGAGCTGGGGCCAGTGAGCCAGACTGGCTGTGCTACTGCGCTGCATTTCAGCAGACGGTGGTGGGGATTTCCTGCCTCCTTGAGGGGTAAGTTCTGGCACATAGCCCCAGTTTTTAGCTTCTTAGATGACCAAGTTTGAGTCAGTCTGGCTTTTAAATGAAGAATTTCAGGTCTGGGGAGTTGAAAACAGATGTTGAGTCATCGGGTTGAACCGGGCTAGAGACCCAGGTCTCCTTGTACCCTGCTCAGCGCTCCTGCCATCTCTGCCTGTTGATTTAAGGTTTTCTAGTGCAGTATGATGGCAACAGAGTGACATGCTGTTGGGAGCCACGATTATAGGTGGAAGTTGTTGCATGGTATCTGAAGAAGGGGCTAATGAGAGAACTGAGTGTGGTCCCCGTACAGGGGACTATCGGTCAGCAGCCTCTCTCTTTTATTCTCTCATCTCCACTACCTTCACCTGTGCTGACTCTTTCCTCACTTGTCCTTCCTTGTTGGAAATTTATTTTTATTTTGTTCCCCCCCCCCCATTTAATAACATTTTTTTAAATTTTAGGTCAGGTATTCATTCCTTTCCATAACTACCTCTTAAAAGATCTGTATTCATAAAAGTTCAACCCCTCCTATTTCCTTGCCCCTCCACCCATATCTTATTATCAGCTGTTTCTTTGTGTCTCTGGAATGAAAATAGTAGGTATGGTATTAGGTTAGGGTGAAATGGAGGAGTCTGTCACATACAAAACAAGGTTCAAGGAAAGAAAAGGTGACCCCTTGGTTAACTCAATAGATAGTTCTGTATAAAGTCTGTGGTGTTCACACGAGGGAGGCTGTTCGGTGCATACTGACTGCCCTGCATGTCTCCATGGACAATGAGGTCCTGATTTGTTTGTGTTGCCGTCAATCAGTGTGGCTGGAGGAAGAGATGCTGTGAGGAGGGTTTGGGGGACTGAACCCCATTGATCCCTTTTGGTAATTATAGGTCAATCTACTGAGACTTAGTCTCCTCTTGGCACCCATTCGCCCTGTTACTTTCAAGGTGTATTTCTTTTTCTCAGGCTGAGTGTGGGACTCTTACTTCACCATGACTTCACTTGCCCCTCCCAAATTTGTCAATCTAGAGTCCTCTAAAGATAGTCTCCTTGCTTGGCGAAGAAGTCCACCATTAATTCCCGCTGGTTTGAAATAAAGCAGATTTTTTTTTTTTTTTTTTTTTTTTTTTTTAGAGTAGAGGCAAAAGTATCCTGTAGTAGACTGATTAGAGTCTGTGAGAACGCAATAAAAACTTCCCACGATCATTTCCTTTGGGGGCAAGGTTTTAGTGCCTGGTTTCCTAATGGCGCTTTGTCATCCTCTTCCTCAGAGCTTTTCTGTCTTCCCTCTTCTTTCCTCTCTTCCGGCCTACTCAGTCAATGAAAATAGTAGCATGTGTGAAGCTCGGAGGGCGAGTTACAACAGTGGGCTCCTTCCATCCCTCTTCCTTGCTAAGGCAAGGCCTCTCTTGCTTCAGCTGCACTGCACGCCCCAGTCCTGCGCGCCCCAGTCCTGCATGCCCCACATGCCCCACATGCCCCAGCCCTGTATACCCCAGGCAAGCTGGTCCAGAGCTTTCATGTGCTTCTCTCATCATTACCTCTCACTTTGCATAGGAGCACTAGAATTACAGGTGTGCACCCTACATCTGGACTTTTTCCTTGGGTCCCATGGATTGAAGTCAGGTGGTCAGGCTTTTACACTTTGGGCCATCTTCCTGCCCCTCTTCTCCCACATTTTATTGAGCCAAAGGAATGTCATGAAATCACTAGAACCCGCCAAAGGCTTTGTCCCCTGAATATTTCAGGTGTGATTTTGCATGGCTAATAGAACATGGCTCGCTCCCTATATGTCTGTCAATCATTCTGGTGGGGTGGGAAGCACTGGGGGATAGTCAAGAGGAGACTAGCTTCTTATCAAATCTCGTAGTCATGTAAATATTTTATATGAAGATTGTTGGCTTAGCAGATTCTCTATAGCCACTTGAAAGTCAAAGTATGAAACTCTTTCAGGCACTCTGCATCAGCATCTCTGGGTGAGAGTATTTCTCTGTGTTGTCCTTGAGCACACTCCAAACAGCAGAGATTTCCCTCACCCCTACAACCGCGACTCCCAAGCAGAATTTAATCATTCTAATGATTCACTATTGGTGACAGTCTCATTGGGACAGCCACACCAGATAGCTTAACAGGGAATGTTCTAATACACGAAGCATGTCACCAAGGTGTTAGAAGAGCTAAAAGCATTCAACAGAAGGAAAAGGTGAGCAAGAGCAGGAAGTCAGCCAGCCTGGGCCGGTGCATACCAGGGACTGTGTGGCATCTCTGAGGTGGGAGGAGCTCTGGAGAAGCTGAAGAGACTGTGGGGCCAGAAGGGCAAAGGCATTGGAAGACAGCCAGAGTTAAAGAAGGCTGTTAGATGGGAGTGGGTAGCACACGGGTTGTGTGGGCTCCCTGGAGGATTCGGCCACTCTGGAGATGTTTCCCTAAGACCGACTAAAATGGGGAAGCATGCTAGTTTCTCTTCCCTCCTCTTGTCCCCTGACAGACACCCTTTCCAGTGGTATCAATCCATAGTGGAGCCTGAGAAATGCAGTTGAGCCCGACTTCCTGCAATACCCAAGAGATAGGAAAATGCATCAGGAGAAACCAGGAATGAGCCAGTAGAAATAAGCAAAGGGTTGGTTCATATGCTAGGGAAACACAATTGTAATACTTAACACAACAGTCTGAGATCATGGAGCCACAGACTCCATGGTATAGGTGGATCAGAATGTCCTTATGTGGCCCATGACTCTGTCTCCTGCAGAGATGCTTGTTGATAATGCAGAGTTGCAGAAAATCAACAGAAGGAAGCACCTGGATTGATTAACTCCTCATTTCTCCTCTTCCATGCCCTCTTTAGAGCCTGCCTGTTCTTATGCCAGGAATGGCTGTGACTATGCCCCCAGTGAACCTATTTACCACAGGGCTCTTTGAGTACTGTTGTCCTGGTGAGTATAGCAGCTGCTAGGGCACACAGGTCTCTTGTAATTCCAGAACTTGAGAACCTCTAAAGCACAACATTGTGAAAACTCATTCAATGCTAAGAGCGAGGCTGACACAAGTCAGCGTGCAGTCTGTTTCTGATTCCTCTCCATGGTATTGGCCATGCATATTGCTTTGGAAGCAGTGAGGGATTTATTTGATTACGAGATGTCACCACAAATCTGGGTAAGGATATTATAAACAAAAGGTAAGAGGTTATGGTGGTTTGAAATAAAATGACCGCCCCCCCATAAAGTGACACTATTAGAAGGTGTGGCTTTGTTGGATAGGTATGATCTTGTTGGAGGAAGTGTGTCACTGTGGAGACAGGCTTTGAGGTCTCCTATGCTCAAGCTACTCCCAGTGTCACAGACCACTTCCTGTTGCCTGTAAGTCAAAACATAAGGTGCTTGGCTGCTTCTCCAGCACCAAGTCTGCCTGTACACTACTATACTTCCAGCCTCCATGCTACCAGCCATGAGAATGGACTAAACCTCTGAATTGTAAGCGAGCCACTACCATTAAATATTTTCCTCAAGAATTGCTGCGGTTATGGTATTTCTTCCCAGCAATAGAAACCCTAACTGAGACAGAGGTGTAGTATGTAAGACTTTCTAACCTAAGACTTACCTGTTGAACCCATTACATAGCAAAGGATTGGGATAAGGTTTGTGAACTGTGTCTCACAATGATGGCGAAGGAATGGAACTCTAGGGCAGGGGTGTGTGGCTGTAGCACAGTGGTTGAACAGGACCCCCTAAAATCATGGACTGTCAGAGCTAGATGGGCTTCTGTAGTCCAGCAGGACAGCCTGTCTATTCTGTAGGTGAGGAGACCACTTAAGGAGGAGTCTGGTACACATGTTGTAAGCTTGGGTTACTTGTGGAACTCAAACCATTGACTTACCATTTGCGGTGGACGAGTGTCCTGTTAAATATGATTCTTTGGTTATATATATATTTGGACATTTAATTATTGGATGGAATGAAGGAAAATCTCTGATAACTAGGTATTCCAAATTCTAGCTGCAGTAACTTGACATTTGTGTGGTATTTCGCATATCTACATGTTCTCTCTCTCTCTCTCTCTCTCTCTCTCTCTCTCTCTCTCTCTCTCTCTCTCTCTCACACACACACACACACACACACACAGAGACACTGTCCCTCCCTTTCCCCCTCCCTTTTCAAGTCTTTTCATTCAGTCTTCAAGAATAGCTCTGACTGTGGACAGGGTGGGTAGTAAAGCCACTATGACCTCATTTTGCAGGTGGTCAGCCTGAGACTTGACCAATAATTAGCTCTGTGGCCATGGGCAAACCCTTAACTTTCCAAGTCTTAGTCAACAGTGATCGTTATTGGAGTTGTTTGTTTGAGACAGGGTCTCATGCAACTCAGGCTGGCCTTGAATTCGATCTGTAGCTGAGGATGACCTTGAACTTCTGTTTCTTCTGCTTCTACCTACCAAGTGCTGGGACTACAGGTGTCCATTGTTTTGTCTGGCTTCGGGTTGGACCCAGGACTTCATATGCATGGCTAGGCAACCTTATACCATCTGAGCTCCATCATTAGAGCTAGGGTTTATTTTGTAAGTCAAAATGCATAACCCCCTTAGTACAATTAGATTTGTGCCTGGTGTACACTGTACTAGCCACGATGACTCCTTGTCCCTTATCTTCCGCCTTATCAGAAACCCAGAGTCAGTCACAGGCAGCTGCGCAGTTCCTCCCTTGAATAAAAGGAGCCGCTTCAGCATCCAAGAACTCAGTGGCAGAGTAATGACAGACCTCTAGGCCTCTGTAGCAGTGTGTAAAGATGACGTTGAAGAGAAGGGGCTTGACTTAATGCCATAATGGTCTACATTTTTCTCTTTCTATCCAAAGAAGCCGGTCATGGTCTGTTGTGACCTCGGTGGCCTTTGTTGTTCTCACACAGTAGGAGGCAGTTTGATATTTATTTACTCCAAATCCCACTGGCGAGAGGGAACAACTGCCACCCTAAACACAATTTGCTGGGGAGAACAATGTCATTTGTTGTCAGCCCACATGAGACTTCGTAGGCTGTAATTCATGTTGGAGATGAATAAGAAAAGGTTTTCTCTTTCTGACTATTTTGAAAGATTCATAAAGTCGTATTCTTAGGGAAAGTTTATTAATCCATAACTTACAGAAAACTCTAGAGGAAGGAGGTGTGAGAGATGTTGTGGAGGTAAAGACATCAAGCATGTCATGGCCAGAATTGAATTCTGCATATATTGTTCAGCAGGCTGTCTTCTGAGCATATAGCGGGTGCTAAGATCATGATGACTGTTACCTAAACAAGTCGTTATTTCAGTTTATACTTAAAATGAAAGGATGCAAAAGAGTGAAACATGCAGAATAATTATTGTGGGTGGGATCCCAATCCTCTCCCTCCCCTAGGCTGCTCTTCAGCTCCATCCACGGAAAGGCATGCATCTGTTCCCTGCTCTGAGCTGTGTCTACTGAGTCTCTAGGATAGGTAAGAGGGAGACGGCTGCACTTGGCAGTGAGTTGAGAGAGGTGATGATGAGGGGGAGAGACATGGCTACTTCATTGACCATTGTAAGAAGCAAAGATTTATAGGAAACGATTCTCCGCTTCATCATGTCATCTGTTATTTATTGAGTTGGTGCACAGTCCTGTGCACATTAATGTGCTCTGTGCACATGACCACACGAAAAAGACACAAGCTCTCTAGCAACAAATAGTGGAGTGGAAATAAATAAGCTGGTGGCCAAGTACAACGCAAACACCAAGGGATGGACTTGGCTGGAGTATGGAGTGGTCAGCCCCTCGATGAACTGTTTTGAGAGTGAGTTGTTAGTGCTGGGCTCCAGGCTTTTCTGATGTGTATGGCAGAGGCTGTACTGACCCTCTCAGTGTATATGGTCTACTATAGAAGACAAGGCTTTCTTGGTCGGAGGGTCGTGATGATCGTGGAATGCGTCGTTTTGTATGGAGAATGCCGAGGGATTTGGAACAAGTGGATCATTAGTGTGTGTATGGAGCAGGGATGCAGGAATCAGGGAAACTGAGGCGGAAAGGTCAGCAGAGCCAGTAGTGGTCCCGAAGTCTTAGAGGTGTGATTTTGCATTTCCAGGTTTTCCTCTGGCCAGGAGAGAAGTAACAGACTGTGGAGACATAGGGCTGTGTTAATTTGGGTGCAATGAAGCTGTGAGTATCAAGTGTGGTGTATATTAGCTGTCTTATAAATACCTTCAATTGTAAGAACTGCAAACTTGGGTGCCCACAGGGATGGGCCTTCTTGAGTAAAATAGTCAAAATAACAGATTAGAAGAACCACTGTCCAGCTCAGGCGGTGGTTGCCGTAGGGAATGCTGGGCTAAGGCATGCTGAAGTAGAAAGTGTGTGTGTGTGTGTGTGTGTGTGTGTGTGTGTGTGTGTGTATTCTATCCCGTCTGAAGATCAGCCACTAAATGAAATAAACAAGCAGAAATATGTTGCAGGGTTTTTTTTTTTTTTTTTTTTTTTTTTTTTTTTTTTGCTTATGCAGCACCTACTGCATAATTTTGGCCTCTTCTTCATAAGTAGTAGGTTGTGACTATATATAAATTTACAAGCAGAAATTCAATCAATATACCAAAGGGGGGAAACTGGACCGTTTCTTAGTAAATGGCAAAATTTTTGCAAGATAGTTGAAATTGGTGGAAATTGGCCCTTGTTTACCTTTGTTTTCTCAGTCACCTTGTTTATCTTTGGTGATTAAGCTTTGCTGATATGTAGTAAACGGGAGCAGAGCCCTCGGCCACAGTGATGCTGGGCTGCTCTTTGCTGTTGGCTCAGCAGCCCTGAAGTCTGTACTCGCCTCCGCGGCAGCCACCATAATTAAGCCCCTTACGTTCGGCTCTCAAGCCACATCCTTGCAGTGTGTCAAATGAGTAGTCTTAGGGCCTTAATGACAGTGTTGCCTGGCTTCCTCATCGAGGGCTGAGACTCCCAGCCACTGAAATATGCACATTTTACTCCAGATTGGAGAACACCAGCAACTTAGTAGTTACTGTGGAATTGAGTGAATATCATAAATATTTATTTATCTTTTTCATAGCTGGCATAAAAATGTTAGGGTATAAAAAAGTTGTTCAGTATAAAAACAACAGGAAATTCATTGGCTATACATCTCCAGAATGCGCGTGTCTCTTCAGGTTTTCATTAGCGTCTAGCAATATACTTGGAGAAATTAGATTTGAAGCGAAGCTCTGGCAGAATATGAAAGAGCCCAGTGCCACAATTAACCCGTTTTAAGCAAGGATCAAGACACACAACAGCCTGCTGTTAACTGTGTAGGGCCTCAAACCAAGTTGGATGTGTTTCTCTTTTACAACTCATATATAAACTAGTCCATTTTAATGGAATTTGGAGAGTGCAAAGGAGCATGAATCTGAGAAAGTAACTTACACTGTTTCTATCCAGAGACAGCCTGTGGGCCTCTTTTGAGCTTTGTAAGTGCAGATACTATGGGGCTAGATCGGCATCAGCACAAGTTTCAGGTTACTTGATCTTTTCCGGCTCTATTTCTCTCAACTGTGAAAGACAAAGTTAATATCTAGTCATCTGCTCTTTTATATTTTGGTTTCTTTTTTTGGGGGGGGGGAGTTGATTTTAAGAGATTTCTTTTTCTTTTAGGCTTTTTAGTGTAGTTGATAGGCTAAAAGAAACCCAAAACAGGATGCCCTTCAACAGTGACTCAAAGCAAGCATGCCGAGTAAAACATACAGAATTACCAGCTACCGCCAATTAACACTTCGAAGGAGCTAGCATGCATTGTGCGCTGTGGCACTGGCAAGAATACCCACTGTGACCATGTTCTAAGTGATCCCAGCATTCATGATTACTCTGCTGCTCCTTGCTACTATTTCCCTCTCCTTCTTGTGGTAAAAAAAGCACCATCCAAGGGGAGGGCCATATGGGTCAACCCCATTGTAGCCCAGATTTTAGGGAAAAAACATCGATAGGAGTACATGGAATAGAGTGTTATTTAGATCAGTTCAGTTGTTGGCTGATTGATTTGCTGTTTTGATTGGCTGATGGATAAATTGCTTGGCTGATTGGTTGATTGATTTGATCCAGGTCTTCTGTGTATTGAGTCAGCATTAAACAAAACTGATAGAATACACACACACACACACACACACACACACACACACACACACACACACGCACGCATACACACAAATATATATGATATTTATTAGAGTGGCTTTTCCTGATGGAAAATTCAAGAATCTAATAGTTGTTTGGTCCGCGAGGCTGGATGTCTCAGCTGCTATATGCTGACTACCCACTGGAATCCTGAAGAAGGAGGCTCTAACACCAGCGAACAAATGAACTTGCTAACCATCAAGAGCAAGGGCAAGCATCCAAAGGGAAGTGCTTCCTTCTTCCATATCCTTTATATAGGCTGCCACCAGAATTTGTGACTCAGATTTACCATGGTCTTCCCACCTCAAATTATTCAATCAAGAAAACGTCTATAGGTGTTCTCATCAGCTTGAGTTTTAGTTAATTCTAGATGTGGGCAACCAAATACTAAGAATAGTTATCACAGCTCGGGTCTTTGATTTTATTGGTTGACCACGTTGACTGGTTAATTGGTAGATCTGATTGGTATTCTTTTTCTCTTTAAAGGGTGGTAGAGTTCAGAAGTGAGTCGCATGAGCCCGTGGTTCCAGGCCTTTTTGTTTCTGTTTTTTTGAGGGGTCTGGGAGACTCTTTCAATCTCACCCTTTGGTGTAGGTTTCTTCAAGTGTTTATATTCTTTTGGTTTGATTTTGGAGGGTGATATAATGTCTAGAAATTTATTTGTTTCCTCTAAGTTTTCCTGTTTATTGGACTATAGTTTTCAAAGAATTTCCTAATGATATCCCGAGCTTCATTAGTCCCTTATTTCATTTATCATTTTACTACGTTTGGTCTTGTTTCTCTTTGGTTTGCATGGCCAAGGCTTTATCTTTTCAAAGAACTCGTCACTTATGGATTGTCTTCATTGTTCTTTTGCTTTCCATTGCAGCGATTTCTGCTCTGCTCTTGAATATTTCTTTCATCTGCTAGTTTCAGGGTCGGGCGGTTTGTTTCCTTGTATCTCCAAGATCTTGAAATGCATCTTTAGAAGTCTCTTTGTTGTTGTTTTTGTTTCAGTTTTATAGGCACGCAGAGTTATGAGCTTCCCTCTTAGAACTGCCTTTACTATATCCTAAACGTTCTAGAAAATTGCATTTTTTAGTTTTGCTTGATTCCCTCCCTGATTTGTCCAATGTCATTCAAGGCCGTACTGTTGAATCTTGTGTGCCTCTGTGTGTGTTAAGTTACGGCAGTTTCTCTTGCGATTGACTTCTAGTTTTACCCTATTTTGATTTTGATAATATCTAGTAAGTTGTTTCAATTCTACTTTGTTAAGAACTGATGTGTAAGACAGCTTGTGGTCTTCTTTGGCAAAAGCTCCGTCCATGGGCTGCTAAGCCGAACACATATCCATTAGCTAGCTGTTGGGTGGAATAGCCTGTTCGTGCCTGTATAGTCCATTTGATGTAGGACATAGTGTACTTCTGAAGTATCTTTGTTGCAGTTTTGTTTGATGATCTTTTCATTCACGAGAACTGGCTATTAAAGTGCCCATTATCTAAACCTATCCATTTCCCCATGTCCAGTAGTGCTTGCTTTATGAGATTTGGTTTGCCAAGAATTTGATGCCTGTGTATTTATAATCATCATCATATTCATGATGGAGTATATACCCTTTACTAATACGTAGTGACTCTATTTTCCTCGACGATCTTTGAAGTGTGCTTTGTTCACTATAAGAATGGCCACTCCTCCCTGCTTCCTGCTTCCTGCTTCCATTTGTGTGGTATGTAGAATAACTCTTCTGATGTCTAATCAGTTGAGTCTTTATCAATAAGTGTCTCTTGCAGGCAGCTATGGTGGAATCTTACTTTTCCATTTAGTCAAATAGTTTGTATCTTTTGATTGGACAGTTAAGACCTAACATTTAGCATTCTTGTTGAGATATTTGATAGTTCCTGTAAACATTTGTATTGTTTTTCTGTAGGGCTCATATATTATTTCTTATTTTCCTTCCTCTTTATTTATCCTTGAGATATGCTGATTTACTTAATTAGGCTTGCTTGATTCTTTCCTAGTTCTCATTGATTCATCTCGTCCTCCTATGACATTTATTCTTTCCTGTGCTCACATATTAGGCCATCTTCCTTCTCTGTGTAAAATTCCTTTGAGTCTCTCCTGTATTGATAGCTTGTGGTCATCCATTGCTTTAGCTTTTGATTGTCTTGGAAGGTCTTTATTTCTCCATCAGTTTTTACAAACCATGTTTACTGGCTATGATAATCTTGTTTAGCTTGTATTCACTTTAAGGGCTGGAAATATATCACCTCATGCTTTCCAGGTTTTCTACCTGACTTCTGGAAGATCTAATGTGGTTCTAATGAGTCTGCCTTTGTCAACAAGTTGGCTTTTCTTTCCTCTTGCTGGCTGAATATTCTTTCTTTCTGTTGTTTTAGCATTTTGTTGATTATCAAAAGAGTGGTTTTTCTCGAGTCACCTCTAGTTAGGGTTCTGAATGCCTCTGGCACCCTGCCCCTACCTTTCTCTAGACCTGAAGAAGTTTCTGCTGCACACTCACTGAATAATCTTTCTGTCTTTAGTTTTTAACCCCAGTTTCCTTTTGTCACACTGTGATATTTAGGCTCTGTCTCTTCCTTATGTCTCAGAGCCCTTGGGAGCTGTTGTCCTATTATTTTTCTTTGTTGCTGTCTGAATGTAACACTCCCCAACTCTGCGCTCCCTCTCCAGTGTTCTTTGTTCTCCATCTTGTCTGTTGATGATGTTTTCTATTTGATTATTGGGATTGATTGACTCTTTCGTTTTCAGTGCTTCTGTTTGGTTACTTTCCAGAATTGTAATTTCCTTGCCAAACTTTCCCCTGTGTTCTTGCACTTCTCATCTGGCTTGCTACCATTCTGGTCTACACTGCTGACTCTCATCTGGCTTGCTACCATTCTGGTCTACACTGCTGACTCTCATCTGGCTTACTACCATTTTGGTCTACACTGCCGACTCTCATCTGGCTTGCTACCATTCTGGTCTACACTGCCGACTCTCATCTGGCTTGCTACCATTCTGGTCTACACTGCCGACTCTCATCTGGCTTGCTACCATTCTGGTCTACACTGCTGATTTTCTGATCTAGGCCCTGAACTGATTTCCTTACTTGACTCATCTGCCTGTCTGAATCCACTTTGAAGTTGTCAAACGTCTCGAAAGGTTAGATTTCAAATTCCTTTCTTGGCATTTCTGTTACTTCATGATCTTGGGCTCAGTTCTGGAGGCATTGTGGACTCTTTAGGAGTGTCAACTTAACTTGTGTTCTCACACTCTGTGCGTGGTGGTTTTTGTACCTCCTGGGATGGATGTGCCTTTTAGTTTGTTTTCATTTATTCTTCTCCCCCCCTCTTTTGTTTGCTTCATTTATTTATTAGTTAATGTGGATCCTCTTAGTGATCTTTCCCTGGGCCTATGATCCTGTAGTCTTTAGACTGCAGAGAGAGATTGCGGTGACAGAAAGAGGAATTTGACGCCAAGCCCAGCAAAGATGCAGCGAGAAGTGAGTACTTCAAGATTCCTAAGCTAGCTACATCTGGTGGCTCATGCCTGCCATCCCAGCAGTTGAGAGACATAGGAATCCTGTTTCTGATTTGAAGCCAGCTTGGACTATATAGGGAATTCCAGGCCAGCATGGATACAAAATGGGACACCCTGTCTGCAACCAAACAAACCAAAAGATACAGACAAAAAGGCTCGTGAAGCACAAATCTGTAACCAGGAAGCCAAAAGGTAAGACAGTGGGGAAAGGGAACAAGGGAACACGAAAAATACATGAATGGGAGGTAAAGAATATAGAAACAGTAACAGAATAGGCACACAAAACAGAATAGCCACATATGTCATGAAGCAGTGTGAACTCTAAACCCAAACAAGAACTATCGTTAAAGCAAAAAAGTGGGGAATAAAGGAAATGAAAATTAAAAACTATGATAGCATCAGTCATTATCTCTTCTTTACTAGGACAGGTGTGAGCTCCCTTGCTTCCTGAATCGTCTTCTGATGTCATTCAGCTGGTGGTGTCTCCGAAGTTCAGCAGCTTACACCAGAATGGCCTGGGTGTGGCATTGCTATGGAGCTCAAACAGGCTAGAATGGCTTCTAAGCAAGCATCCCTGTCTGTCTCCATCCTGGGCTGAACTTGTGCGCAGGAGTCTGTCTGCCTGCCTTCGGTAAAAGTTTCCCAGCCCAGGTTTGGAGCCCTTGCAGATTGCCCCCATTCTGCCAGCTATGTGTGCTCTTCTATAGCTGTTGAAAGGCCATGCTTTTGGAGAACAGATTTCTTTATCCAAGGCTCTGATGTATTTACCTTTGCAGCTGGGCATCCTCATCTTTTCAGGGCTTGGGTTGCCTCTCTGCCAGCATCCCACAATCTTTCTCTGGGAATATTTGTGTCCACCGAGTTAGTCTCAGGTCGGCTGTCCTTGGGTTTCCAATGTTTACTGGGGTTAATCACTCTCCTGGTCAGTAGAGGTGGGGAAGGTCTTGGGGTTTGGAGATAGGCTGTCTGGCTTCTCTTCTCCCAAAAGAGTGGTTTGACTGCAGAGTTTCTCTCGGGATCTGCCCACTCCCTGATAGGGAGCATGGGTTAGCTTGAATTGGGCCTCTCCCCCTGTATAGATTTATTGCAACCTGCAAATTTGTCATCTAAAATGTTTAGGCTTGCTCAGAGGAAAGAGGGGCAGTCATCTTGTTCATGTTCTAAGTTCTGTTTTGATTATTAAATCAGACAATGCACTTAAGCATCTAACTCTTGCTTGACACAGAAAATATTTAAACAATTAGATTACCTATGGTATATGTATTTTACTTTGTGACAGCCTGTCAATATACCATTACCTTTTGTTTTAAAAAATACTACTCTCCTTCCAGAGCACTCCCTGGATGGTCTTTTGGCAGGCACAGAGTGTTTGCTTAAACGCTTAGAGCAGAATTTAGCCTCCCTTTGGAGATGTAAGTTGGTGCTCATTCTTCAGCATCTTCATTCACTAACATTTGGTGTCAGCTCAGGTTTCTAAAGTTGGCCACCCCTTTATCCACTGAACTTTAGGGGAAGAAGGTCGTGGTCTATGCTATCCATTAGAATACCCACAAGCCACCTGTGGTTACTGAGCCTTAGAAGTGTAGCTAAAATTAGGGCCTGGAGAGGTGGCTCGGCCGTTAAGAGAATTGTCTGCTCTTTTAGCGGTCCTGAGTTCAATCCACAGTCCCCGCATGGCAGCTCACAACCATCTATAACTTTAGTCCTATGAGATCCAGTGCCCTCCTCTGGTATACAGATGTACATGAGGACAAACCATCCTTATACATAAATAAATATGTATTTAAAAATGTTTTTTTTTAAAAATAAGCTGAGTGGTGGTTGTACACATCTTTAATTCTAGCACTCAGGAAGCAGATGCATGTGGTTCTCTGAGTTCAAGGCCAGGTCTACGGAGGAGCTGGTGGAGAGTGTCTCATGTGCCTGATCACATGACCAGTTAGAGGTACAAGTGGAACACTGACTGTACGGAAGCCCTTAAGGCTATTGAGGACAAGAATCTAGCTTGGTCAGTTTTCCCTTTAGAAAGGAAGTTCTTGACAGATAGAACCTAAACTAGATGCAATTCAGCTATGGGTATGGCCAGTACGAATGCATTTTCTGCTCTGTTTTCACATCCAATCTGCATATTTGGCAGATTCTGTTCAGGTAGTGCAAAGATAGCCAAGAGCAAGCTAGTCTTTCATGTCATTAATCTAACAAATCACTGGCCAGGGAGGGATCTCAGGCTTCCCATCACTGGAGCCAGGGGCTAAGGCCAGCCTCCAAACTGTATTGAGAAAATTGAGAAAATAGGATGACTCTCAGAAAAATAAAATCAGGGCAGGACGTGGATCCTTGGCTGAGAGGCAGGTGCACAATGGACAGGATTCACAATTAAAGCACGCCGCATTGTGCAGCATCACATAGAGAAGCTTTAATAATCTGACCCGTGTCTTTGAAGCATTCTTGGTTCCTTCATGCTTCTTCCATTTCCTTTTTTAAGGCCGTTAGCCTGTTGGACACGGGAAGGGAGCACGGAGAGGTGAGTGAGATTTTTCTGTCTTGTAAATTGCTGCCAGTTCACATAGCAGGCTTGTACGGCTTAATGGGCACAATTCCTTTACCCAGAGGAAGGCTTTTGAGATGTCTCTTGCAGGTTCAGAGACTGGGATGTTTGGCTTCTGCTTGGTCTTGCACTTACGTTTTTGACAGCACACTCACAAGCTAATTCCTTCTCTCCAGGGAGCACCAGCGAGTTAGCGATGTTAGTAAATTGATGCCATCTATTGTGATTACTTTTCTTTATGAATAAGGCAAAAGCGAGATTGCCTAAGCCCCTTCTTAAGATGCGTATGAATCCAAGCGGATGGGATTTGCATGTCAGACTCCAGGTAATCTCAGATTCAGGTAAAGAGTGGCCACTTCAGTCCTCTGCCAGTGTGTTGGGATTTATAGGTGTAATTAAACCATACCTATTAGTAATTACAAAAGTGGACACATGCCCTTAAACGTGACTGTAGCTGATCAGCCCTTCATAAAAGCATGAATATTATTTAGTAAGCAAAACCTGTATGGAAGAGAGTTTATTAATATTATAATTTTTGGATTCAGCCTTTTTGGAATAAAATACGGCAACTAAAATGCATTCCTTTGTATTTTTTTTTTTTTTTGCGCTGTCTCTTGAGAGAGACTGGAGTCTCACAGTGGCACTTACGCTCAGTTTCCTTCTAAGCTGTTCAGTAGGAAACTGATCGGCAAGTTAGTATTTCCCAGCTGAAAGATGAGTTTGACCTCATAGAAATAAGCCCATTTGGGGGCCCTAAGCGCTGTGATTTTGTGAAATTAGAGAGCATTTTACTTGTCTTTCTCAATTTTTTAAAACTTTTTTTGTGGCAAGGAGCTCATATACTATGAACTTTTAATGAGCCAGTCACTATTAGACAGTGCATAGAATCATGGGCATAGCTTGGTTTACAGCGTTGCTTTATTTTAACTAGATCACAAGTAGGCTATCTGTATTTAAAACCTAAATAATTGAGCACCGTCTTAGAAAATCTGTGGTCACCCCTGCTGAGTAACCTCGGCTGGGTTGAAGTTCCTAGGAGTGGCTAGAAGAAATGAAGTACTCTTACGCTGGGCAGAGTCAGGCAGTGGGAGCACAGCCAGGGCAGGCGGAGCTCTGCGTTACCTTCCACTCCCTCCTTCGCCTCTCTGGCACCACACATTCCCCGCCAAGGAAGACTGTCTCAGATGGAGAACCACCAAAAATCCCTACCTACTGTGTTTTACGTGCACCATGATGGCTGTCTAAACTTGGGTAGTTATGCTGGGTGCCTACTAGATCACATGATGCTGCATTTTCGTGGCCTTTGAGAAGGGTCTTTGCACAGCCTCCTAACCTGAGCTCTGTCCGTCTCTTAGTGTACATTACACACAATGGAATGGACATCTTTACATGTTTCCTCTCTCCCACCGGGCCCTAAGCCCCTTGCAGACAGGTGCCTTTCGCACGTGTTTTCCCCTATCTGAAAAGTATTTTGACTTTACACACATGGTAAATATTTGCTAACCACATATGTAAGCTACATTTCAGAGGTGTTAGAGGGAAAGACAAAGTCAAGGCAAATAAGGACACGTCAAAAAAGGGGTCTCTTACATATTTGTGGTGAAATTGCTTAGGTCCTTATACCCTATAATGCAAATTCAATAGTTTCTCTGGGAGATTGCATTTTAATGTATATGAAATACCAAATCTTTGCAGTTGAGAGGAGAGGTAAATCATTCCATGCACATAATGGAATCCTTTTATGTATTTCTGATTATTCAGCACCTTATGATAGGACTGCGCTATGTTACTTCCCATCGTAGCAAAATGTGTACTTTTTAGTGGTCAGGTCAGTGCCGTGGGTTTGAAAAAGCACGGGGAGCCTCCACCGCGCTCACTCAGATTTTAATGTTTGCAGATTGTGTTTTCATGGGCTCGGGAAGAGACAGTCTACAAAGCAAAGCAGTGTTCATACATCTCCCCAAATCAAGGAGAACTGTGCTGTTCTCTAGAAAATTGGGTTTGAGCTACATCAGTGTCAGTGCCCAAGACTGAATAAATCTCACTTCATAATTGTACTGTGTATGAACTGTGTAATATGTCTTATTGGGTACGGCCATGAGTACTTTTCTTTTCTCAGTGTTACTAAATGGTAGTGCCATGGATCTGTAGGATGAGAGCTGTCTTAAACAGCCCAGGCTACCCTAGATAAAACAGGCCTTGCACTTGGGAAGTTTCCAGAGAATGATATGAGATGTTGCCATTAACAAGAGACAATGTGAAAAACTCATTGGCTTGTTTACATTAAAAAAAAAGTTTGACTCTGGCAAGAAGGGCTCAAACAGTCTTGCTGCAAACAGTATTAAGTGGAGGTATACCATGTTAAGGTGATGAAAGCAGGCCTGGCTTCTGCTCATTGCTAGGGAGTTCATGGGCAGATCAGATGAAATATGTGGTTATTGAGTGACAGGCTTATTGGGAATGTTTCAGTGGACTGTAGGATGGAGCCTATTCTTTTTAAAGATTGGCTTCACTACTTACTTATTTATATACATGCACGTTTGTGTGCACATGTGTGTAGATACCTGCAAAGGCCAGAAGAGGATATCAGATCCCTGGAACTGGAGTTGCAAGCAGTCAGAAGGCACCTAATGTGGCTGCTGGAAGTTGAGCCCTGGCCCTCTGAATGAGTTGCAAGTGCTCTTAACTGTGGAGCCATCTCTCTAACCCCAGAGCCTGTTGGGTTCCTGTGTGTTCTCTGTCTAGAGTCTTAAAAGTCATCTTGAAAAACAACTGCCCCATTGCTGATTCACTGTACGTTTTTGCATCCATGTATGGGTACAAGTGGCTCATACTGGAGGGTGATGCTCACTTAGTTGGTGCTTTGACAACATCACTAGGATTCTCTTGTCTCCTTATTCATTGGAAACTACCCATTATTTCAGTCTGATGAATGAAAGGCGCAGGCAGCCATGAAGTCAGCAAGTGCCCAGATCTTTACGAAGGTAAAATGGATAACTAAAATTAAGCACTGCCCTTTAGAGCAACTGCCCTTTATAATTTGGCTTTAGCTGTCACAGTCTTTAGCTCGTTAGTTCTTCATTGCAAGGCAAGAGCCATAGAGCTCTTTGAGTCCATTAAGACGACTGTGGCTCTAGTTAATGTGTATTCTTTTTCCACCCTAAATATGAATGATCGATGTCCATGAAGTTCCAATAAATTCAATCCATGCTGTAGAGTTGTAGTAATATGATCTTGGGTAAGTCAGTTTGCTTATTCTGGACTGCTTGTTCTTATCCATCAAATGCAAGGGCTTTTTTTCCCCTAAAGTATGCAAGCAGGATGCTAGTTCTTAGTGATCTATGAGCTAGACTAGAGAGCTGGTAGGAGCCATTCACTGTAGCTGCATCCTGCAGGGTCCTAGAATTCTCCAACTTAGCCTATCTTCTGAAGCACACACATATTATACAAGTAAATATGCCTGAAAACATTCTAATTTATTTTGAAAAATGATACAAATATAGAATCACAGTTTCGAATTAAAATTAAAATTTAATTAGAGTGCATTTTTGAGATTAGAAAACTAGGTTATCCATCATGTTAGCCTTCTTATTTGATATTTAATATTGAGTGCCTGCTGTATGCTTGGTGCTATATGCACAGTGCTGAGAAAATGAAGAATTTTGAAAAGGCACAGTCCGTGTTCACAAATCTCTAGTTAGGGGAAGGTTTACACTGAATACCATTTGTTCTTAGCTGGGCTGTCTTTGTCTCTGTGGACTGCGAGCAAGGGTAGATATGGAGGAGACCACCAATAGAAAAGAAGAAAAAAGTTTCTCAACTCTAGCTCCTGCAAATACCTTTAATCATTTCAAGCTTCAGCTGGAGACTGAATTGGAAGAAAACCTGTGGAAAGCCCATTTGTAAACAAAAGCCCATCTAGGAGGTAGATTGCCTTTCTCCCAATGAAGTCCTCAGTACCACAAGGGCACACATTCAAACCCAACCCATCCTTCGAGCCAGCATTCAAAAAAAAAGGAACGGCCATACAGAACATGCAGTGTAATTGGGCACCCTAGGAGGAATGGGGCAAAACCAGGCTGCATTGTGAAGGCTTGGTGTGGTCTGTTCCTAAGCCATGGCCATTCCCAAGCCACAAACCCAGCCTTTCAGACGGGAGTGAGTAATTTCAGGTGAACACACACTGTGACACAGAGCCTGGAAGGCTTTGCCCTGCTTCGAAAACATGGGGGGGGATTTTTCTTCATATTTTAATGGAAAAAGGAATACGTTTTATTATCACTCAGATCATTCATGGACCATTTTTGGGTAAGGGGGGTTGAGATGACAGTGACTGTCCCGATTCCATCTCAGTGGATCTCTCGGAAACAGGAAAAGTGTCCCCAGATAAGCCCCCAGTTGTCACCGCCACTTGGGTCATATGCAGGCTGTGGGTTTCAGTGGTCTGTCCTTTCCACAGCACAGCCTGCTGAGTTCCTCCACAGGTCCATTGCCCTGCCTGCTCTGGGTCCTCTTGGTCAGAACGAACGGCTTTATCTCCAATCCCAGTGGCACCACCATAAGCCCAGCATTGTAGTTATTAATGACATGCTGATAGCTTGCTAAAGACTTGGTGTCCAAAGCTTGGTGGTCACATCTCTTGCACTTTGGAATCCTCTCCCTGTAGAAAGGTCTCGTTCAGTGAATGAACTCAATAGAATTAACTGACCAAATGAACAAATGCATAAGAGGAATGCCATTCTTATTGAGTATCTTTGGTGAATTTAGGCAGTCGTGTGGAAGATGTTTTGTATGCTAACTCTGAGAGAGAGAGAGAGAGAGAGAGAGAGAGAGAGAGAGAGAGAGAGAGAGAGAGAGAGAGAGAGAGAGAGAGAACAATGCCTTCCTACTTTATTGGTGTACATTGTGAAGGTATGCACAGTAGAAGCTATGCCTCAACAGCAAAATAGCCAGAGTGGTCTTTACATAGGAGAAGGGTTGACTGGCATGACCAATGTAATTTTTAAAGAGAGACATATAGAGTTCTGTACTTCTGAGATAATTAAAAGCATTAACAACAAAGTGGAACGCAAGGATATCTAGTATTTCTTAGGAAAGAGAGGGTCTCAAGGGGGGTATCATCAATTTAAGCTGATACATTATATTGGTCTACAACCATTTTGGTCTACAACCATTGCGGTGGTTGATAGGAGACTTTGGTTCATAAAGAACTTGTCCATAAATTCCTGTCTCTGACCCCTGAGAGACCTTGGTAGTTCAGCTATGCATGGATGCACCCGTCCCCACAATGGACAGCGATGCCATGAACACAGCAGGAAGTCATTTGCCTCAGTTTCTTTCTTCACAGACTTTAACCGAGTTTTGGGGGTGATGGGCAGATAGGTAAATGTTGGGGAACAGGAACTGACCGAACTTGATTATGTGCACAGAAGCATGGTGGAAGGTCGGGAAGATAAAATGCGCTGTCTCTCAAGGAAACCGGCCAGAGAAGCAATTGAATGTTGGTGTGTGGAGATGTCTCTGTTGTTGAGGAGGAGGGCACGGGGCAGATGCAGGATGTGATGGCCATCGTCACATGCTAGAAAACTGCCAAACAGAAATACTCCATGGTAACAAGAATTCTTCTGAGCACACTGAGGGCGGATAGAGGAGACAGGTTTGGCTCAAGGAATTATCTGGGCACATAAATGGACTCTCTTTCCAAAGTTTGCAAGCTGAAAAATGTTCAGGGGAAAGGGTACTAGGAAGAATTCCCATATTGTACTGAAGATCAGGTAAAATGATTTCTAGGAATCGGTATTTTTTTTTGTTCGTTTTGAGACAAGAATTCTCTGTGTAACAGCTCTAGCTGTCCTGGAATTCACATTGTAGACCATACTGGCCTTGAACTCATAGAGATCCGCCAGCCTCTGCCTCCCATGTGCTTGGATTAGAGGCTTGTGCCACCACTGGTTCTAGGAATCCTTCTAATTCTAACATTTCATAATTTATCTGAAATAAATAACTGGGTTCTTTTTTCCCAAGGAAAAGGGTAATATGGTAATATAAAATAAAAAACTATTGTTTCTTTGTGTGTCTGAAAACATGTTTAATTCCCTCATCTCAAATGACCCTTAGAGAGCACACATAGGGGAGACATTGCCATCATATATTAAAACCCCACTTTCAGTTGTTAATTGTGTTAATTAACTGTGTTCATTGCCTTGCACAGCATCACTAGAGGAATACAGTCCTTGACTTGGTGACCAGTACTACAATCAGACTGTATATTACCATGTGATAGCATCCTGAAGATGCAGGTTCCACTCTTGTCCCTATCTTACATATGTGGAAACTGAGGCATTGAGGAGTTCAATTGACATGATTATGGTTATGTAATTATGTATATTAACAACTAAAGAAGTTAAATAGCAAAGATACACACACATACACACAACCTTCTTAGCCCGTGCATATTAACTCCTCTGTGCCTGGTAGTTACTATGGTGGAACTAGTGGCCAGCCCATATGCTGGCATTGCCATCTTTGTAGAGAGCTCATTAGAGCAGCTCTGTTGCTTCAGGATTGAAGCAGACAGAATTGGGTTCAGTCCCCATGATTTTGTAGTTGGGAGACTCCCTTTCTGATCCCAGTGTCTTAATCTACAGAAAGAAAGCTCCTCCCATGCAGATTGTTCTGAAGGTTAAATGGGATGTCATAACAGATCAACTCCTGTCTACAAGACGTCCATTCTTTTTCCTGCCCCTCGATCGATCAGAGCTAGTTTGTCATGATGAGAGTCGCAAATCTTTGCCCTTGTGTGAGCTGTCTCTGTGAGTACAATTGATGCAGAATTTCACATGTGTATTTGTGATCATTCGCTCACTTCTGGGAACAGCAATCCCCAAAGCGTGCCACTCCCCCAACATTTAAATGAGCAGAAACTTACTAAGAGAGATACTGAGAGCAATTGCATTCATCTAACATGTTTACAGCCTAAATAATCACCAAGTTACATTTCTGGGATAAGCAGACCAAGACAGATTTTCTCCAACCCAGTATGTTTGGGGACTCCTGGGTGTGCAATGCACAGATTTAATGTTCCAAAGAAGTTCTGGCAGGAAAAGGATGCTCAGCTTTTCTATCTTGGTGGTTTGAGCTTTTGTGGATCTGAGACCCCCCTCCCTCTACTCTTACAGAGCACCCATTAAAACAGTGTTCACAGAAACCATTGTACAGCAAGCCTCTTACAAAACCTGGTCAGACGGCTATTTTCCAGAGGCATCTGCAGAGAAGGCTCATTGAAAAGCGTTTTCTTCTGTACTAGCCCCTAATTCTCACATAACAAAAGGGACGCGGTGCATCCAGCTCAGCCACTTTTGTACTCTCTTAAGGAAAAGCTCCATCTGCAGCTAGTTCAGGACCCGACCGTAACCTTTTTTGTCAAAGTTTAAGGTTCAGTAAACAGCGATTGAGCGATCTCTTGTGTTGTGGACAGGCACAAAGGCTGTTTCTGTGTCTGGAGACTAGGGGCTAATGGAAGTGAGTTTTCATTGGAAGGCAGTTTTCCAAGCTCTCGACTGCTGGCGCTGACGTTGGTCTGGCACAAGGGGAAGGTAATTCCACCCATGGTATAGAAAAGATGGCTTTCAATAATGCACTCCCTGCGTTAGGTCTGATAGTCTCGCAGGGTCTGGGGTAATAGTCTTGGCTTTGCTGCTTCACCGTATGGCAAGTGCTGACGATTGACAGGCAGACCCACTCACAGAAATGTTATATCATGCAGTGTTATATCAGAGCTGCTAGTCAAAGGTGATGGCCGGGGCGGGAATAGTTTATGGGAAGATCGTCTCAGCAAAGTTTTACATTCTGAATACGCATGCATATATAGCAGTCTGTATGTTTCTGGCCTCACTTTCTGTCGATCAGTCACCAACCTCAGACGTTAAAAAGTATTTCCTGAAGATATTATATATATTCTTAGTCATATGGTTTCTATCGTATCTCAGCTCTGCTTTTATGACTCAAAGCATAGACACAGATGCCATGAAAATGTGTATTCTGGGAAACCTCTATTTGCATAAACAAACATGAAGCAAAGTCCTCCTGTGAGTCAGTTTGCTGAACTCTGAACTATTTCTTTCCTTTAAAAAACAAAGCTTATTTTTATTTTTATGTGTATAGGTTTTTGTTTGCATGTGTTAGCTATGCATCACATGTGTACCCGGTGCCATCAGAGGCCAGAAGAGGGTGCTGACACTCCTGGACTGGAGTTACAGGTGGTTATGAACCACCATGTGGATGCTATAGTCAAACCTATGCCCTCAGAAGAACAACCAGGGCTCTTAACCACTGAGCCACCTCTCTAAACTCTCTGATCTATTTCTTTGATCACTGTTCTAATCCCTGGCTCCGGGCAGTCCTGAATGCTTGTGGAAACCAGACTCCAGCGCCAAGGAGAAGATCTATGGGGCAAACCAGGTCCTGCACAAATTAGGTTCTCTTCAATTTTAGCAAACTTCTCTGTAAGACTCATTTCTTTTATTCCAATTGTAATTGCTGAAATTTAATTGATTGGGTTAACTTTTTTGGCTAAGGATAAACTAGCCGGGAACATCCTCTCACTCAGCAACGAGCACAATGCTCACCGTCTACCTAGCGTTTGTTCAACAACCAGGTTTTGAAATCAGGGAAAGTGAGGGAGAGTATCTACTGTAGATGCTTACATAGCAGCCTTCCTTTGATTCTTTGTCAAACGACTGGGGAACTTTGTATTTGACGTCCGTGCGAAAACAGCCTTAAAATGTACTTGGAAGTTCTGTTTTCGTTTGTCAGAAGACATTAAAAAATTAGTGGATCTCATCTTAGCTAAACTATGTAGGAGCGCAAATGAATGATAAATGAGGATCAGAATTATTCTTAGTATAATCACTCTGTTTTTCTTTCCGAAAATGCAACTTTGGTGGTTGATGGCTCAGGCTTAGTGGGTAAGGCACTTGATGTCTAGCTTGATGACCTTAGTGTGATCCCTGGGACATAAATGATGGAGAGAACGGGTTCCCCAAGGTTGACTTTCACAAATAGGTGTGCCATGGCACATGCAGGTACACACACACATACATATTTTTTAAGTGTATAGATTTCACGTATTTATAAACTCTCCAGAAACAAGATACACATATTTGTTTTTAATCTGGTACCATTAAAATAGATCTCTGGGTTCATATCCTGTTTTATAGCCTTCAGTGTTTTCCAGAATGTATTTTTGCACATAGTGGGTGCTTACTGAATGCTGTTTGTTAAATGAACCATACACCATGATGTTAGATGCTCTAGCTTAAATGCTTTTGGGAACATTTGTTAATTTGTATCTTAGTATGTGTCCAGTGAGCTGAAAAGGAAGATAGATCACAAGGACTCTAGAGGCTCCAGCAGGGCTCCATTGTGCTTTTTATTTTCTGTGTGATGGACAGGTAATAGAGTCTGGGATTACTGGATTGTCATCAGTACTTCTATGCTGTCACATGCTTGTGGCCATGTAGACCACAGAAAAACAGGTGGCTCTCTGTCTTCGATATGTAAGAGTATCCTGTAGCCCCCATTCTTTTCAGACTGAACTTCTTGAGTGATCCAGTATTAAATATAGGACAGTATTCTTAGGTATTGTCCTTGTGAGTGAGTGAACACTCGTGGGCCACAAATCACTGATTTAGGCGTGTCTTTGATGGAATGAGCTTTGTCTGTAGGCACCTGGGAGCTTGGTTCCAATCTCAATTCTGCCCCTGGTTGGCTAGGGTAAGGATGAGTTCATTTTTTTCCTGTACAGCTGAAATACAAGTTGGGGGTCTGGCCACTGATAATAAGGCAGAAAGACTTAAATTATCATGGGTCACACTTGTAGGTCCAGAGGTTAAAGCATCCCCAGTGGGCAAATGGCTTTTGTGACCCATGAAGCAGACAGGTGGTTGGGGAAGGGACAGTGGCTACAGCTGAATTAGGGCACATAGGAACCTGGCCCTTCAGGAAACAGGTTTTCTCTGTAACATTCACCGGGGCCATGGTGAGCATGGCTAACATTGGTGAACAAGAAGTTGGCAGATGAGCAAAAAAATGAACTACAATATCGGAAGATAATGGTAGGTTGAGACATGAAGTAAAGAGAAGGAGAAGCTTGCTGGCTCTCCTTCCATTCTCTTTCTCGCTGTCTTTTTCTCTGGGGAGTTAAAGTCACCTCTGCAGGTCCTGTTTGGGGGGAAGATTAGTAAGAAGAGGGAAAGTAATGCTGGATAAGATTACTGTCCAGAAAAAAAAAGGATAGCATTCCAGGGATCTAGTTATTTATGCCATTCAATAAATTCAAGCAAATCTTTGCAGATCTTTTGCATTCTGTAGCTCTGGGTAGTCTTCCTGTCGGGAGAATGATCATAGTTATTTGGGTATCTGAACAGAACCACTGGAATTGAAATGATTCTTTTGCAAAATGCTCTCAGCATCATTATCTCATCTGCACTGGAGAGCATCCCTTTGAGGCCAGGTGCTAATATCTCCATTACTAGGAGAAATTGAGGTCCGTGTTAAATGATTTGCCTAAGGCCACATGGCTAATGAGTAACAGGAAAACTTGAATCCCATCAGGTCTCCTGAATCAAGCTTGCTTTTATTTTAACCATCATGGACTTCTGGAAGAATATTGTAGTCTATGTAAGAGGGCCATGCAGAATGCAGACCTTTATTGTAGGTAAAAAGATGATCGTAAGAGCTACTAAGGACATATTTAAAAGTTTGCTGCATGCTAATACTTCATAGTTCAGTATTGATGAGGAAATTAATAGCATTATTTGGGGGACAGAAGACATGGGTTTGTACTCTTCAACTTAAGGCATAGTGGCTTTGAGTGAATGGCTTACTATGTTAGTGTTAGCATGCTATTTATTGAGGAAAATAAGCTAATATTATCTCAAGAACTTGGAAGTTTTCTTGAATATATTAGTCATTATTTTTATTGTATTATCAGGCAGAGGCATTTGTGTATACACAGGCTCTGCAGGAAAGACAGCATAAGTCTGGTTTCCTGCCAAATTCTTTGTAGTTGGGGAACAGTTTAGTGATAGCTGATTTGAGGGATAATTTTAAGTTTAAAAAGTTTTATTCTGTGAAATTGCCTATTCCTTTCTTCCTCCCTCAGTCCATCATCTGTTCATTTGGTTGAGTAGATACTAGAAGGATGGAGGGGTAAAAGGTGATGAGAGTCCTTGCAACGAGTGTGGGAAGAGCGTGCATTCCCAACAAAGAGAAAACCATCCTTGATGTAAGTGAATCCAGATGTGTTTCCTTAGTTGCATTCAGATGGGTATAAAGTGGTCATGCTGCTGTTACCCCCAGTGAAGCGTGGATGGGGCTGAGTTGTGGAATAGAGACGCAGTGTTATGCAGGGCCAGATCCTGAAGTACCTCGGGTGCCATATTGGAGCATGTTGCTTTTTTCCCCTCAAACTAATGGGGAGCCAGTAGAGCTCTGCAAGCAGGGGAATTAATTGATCAAATTTGCTTTTTGGAATCAGTCGAGAGTAGCGGGTGTGAAGGGCAGATGGAAATTGACAAGGAATAAGTCAGGAATGTGAGTTTAGGGGAGTTGCAGAGAAATAATTAGGACCAGAGCCAAGATAGTGACAACAGGAACGGCAGAGTTGAGTGGGAATTGGGGGTGTGTAGAACAGGATTCCAGTTATGCTCTCGTTTAAACTAGCAGGGGGATTGAGGCATGGAGCTTTGGATCTTTCATGGTATAAAAGGGAATGTCTTTGAAACTTTTTTTCTCAAATAAATAACATGCAATAGTTTTACAGGCATTGAACGGTGCAAGTAAGAGAAAGTTGTAAGAAGGAGTAGAATTCTGTGTGCATGAGCTATTTGGCTTCATAGAAAAGTATGAAGCAATAGGTAAATAAGAAGTCAAAGCAGAGAATTGGAAAGGGGAGAATCCATGGGATTGGGATGGGATGCTAAGTTTGTGAAGGCCTGGATCTCAGTACACAGAGAGGAAGGAAAAGATGTCATGTGTCTGTGTGGATGCTTTTCAAGACAGACCGACTCCCCGACAGACCGTAGGTCAATAGAGGTAGAACTTGGGTAGCAGAAGGTTGAGGAGCATATGAGAGAGGAGGGGGCACAGTGCTTTGACATAGTTCATAAGCCATCTATGGAGGCTGAAGAGAGAAAGGTGAGTTCAATGGAGCCGAGACATCGATATGATCCCATCAGTATGGGACAGAGGAACCTGCACAGGAACATAAAGCCTAAATATCATAAAATGCCAAAGGCCTGTGTAGCTTTGAGGGAAGAAGAGGCAACTGTAATTTTATTCCTAGGAACAAAGCTGTCTAAGATGAAGGAATGTTCATAAGAGTTGGAACTGCAGAGCCACAGAAGGATCATCGAAGGACAGGGACCATGTTTAACAAGCATTAACTGGATGCCCGAAACAAGAAGAAATCTTTGTTGAAAAATGTGTGCTTATGTTTATTTATGTGGGCTAGGATATAATCACATTTAGAGTACACATGTCCCATGTAGAGAAACATGTAAGATGCGTACAAGGAGAGAGGCCTTATTGCAGGAGGAGGAAGGTAGTGGTTTGGGAGACGGGTGGGCATGGGGATGAAGTCCATCTTTGAAACTTTAGTTCAGAACAATAGAAAGTTGTGGAAGAAGTCTGGCAGATCACTCAGGTCAAAGACACCCAGTTTCAAACACATTTCCTTTTATTGTGTGTGGTGCTGGTCTAGATCTGATGAGATCTAGCACAAGTAGCCAATGCTGCTCCTGGGCCTCCTCATCAGCCTTCAAGGCTGCCGCCTCAGCCGATAGCAGAATGACTTGGTACAACTTCTCGTGGACTTGCTATGACCATCACAGGACTGGCATGCCATTATTTGACACTGGTGCCATCATCACTGAATGCAAAAGGGGTGAAGTTCTAAGTCAAAGACGGACCAGTGAAAATTTCTTCTGGTTGTTATGGGGAAAGAATCTGACATTGCAGATAAGGCTAACTTAGGCTGCTTTCTCTTTATCTCTCCTCCCTTCACCCCTTCTCTACCTGGTTCCTTCCCCTTGTCCTTCCTCCCCCTGCTTCCGCTTCCCCCTTCCCTCTTCCTTCTTTCTTCTCCTACCCTCTTTTCTCTTCCCTTCCCTTCAGTCTGGTTTCTTCCCTAATCTCCTCCTTCTTTCCCCTACCCCTCTCTATTTCCTCATAACTGTCACCTTCCAAGATCCAGTTCGGTGCCAGCTCTTCTTAGTCCTTGCAGTGACTCACAGCAGGAGGAGCACTGAGCCTAGTTTCCACGCGAGGAAACAGGCTTAGAAAGAGTGATGAACCCAAGGTCCCTCCCAGCTAGTGAGCAGAGAAACTGGATTCAGACCCTCTTGTGTCTAGATCCAAAGCCTTACTTTCAGCCTTGAATTGAGAGCAGGGAGCTGTTTGTATTTAGAAATGACCCTGTTCCCCTGCCATGAGTCCTGTTATTGGTTCCACTTGCCTCATCACCACTAACAGGGCTAATGGAAGCTCTGTGTGGGGCTCTTGACTAATAGAGATGATGGGACTGGAAGGCTGCCTACAAGCGTGCCCTGCAGGGCCGTAAGGCACCATCACTCCATCGCTTCATGCTGCCTCAACTTTAGGTCTTAATGTAAAGGTGCTAAACCAGTAGCCATCCTTTCCTTCCGTTCCCTGTTTGAAACGTCTGGTACAGAAACATGTTTTGCTAGGAGAGGGCAATATATATTAAATAAATACTTATACACTGTGACAGATTTAAGGTATTGTCACCAGTTTTCCAGAGCCATCCTTAGGTTTCTTTAAAGATCATATGTAGTCTGCCCTATCCTTCTTGTGGAGCTGAGCAGTCCCTTCTTTCAAGTTGGAGTGTGTGTGTGTGTGTGTGTGTGTGTGTGTGTGTGTGTGTGTGTGTGTGGTGGAGGGTACTAATAGTCTTTGTCCTAATATATAGTGTTTGTATCTTCCCATCAACCTGAACTTCTTTGAAAGCCAAATATTCTATGTTGCTCATATTTTTCTTATTTTTATTTCTATCTATCTATCATCTATCTATCTATCTATATCTATCTATGTATTATTTATTTTACAATCCAACTACCGTTTCCCCTCCTTCTCTTTCCAGTCCCCCCGTCTAATCCTCCTTGTTTTCTATTCAGAGGAGGGGAGTTCTTCCAGGGATATCAACTCAACATGGCATATTAAGCTGAAGGCTGGATGAAGCAGCCCAGTATGAGGATAGGGGTCCCAAAAGCTGTCAAAAGAGTCTGTTAGGAGTCCTACAAGAAGACCAAGTTACATGCTGTCACATACATGCAAAGAGCCTAGGTCAGTCCCATGCAGGCTCCCTGATTGTTGCTTCAGCCTCTGTGAGCCCTTATGAGCCCTGGTAGTTGATACTGTAGGTGGGGTTTTCTTGTGATGTCCTTGACCCCTCTGGTTCCTACAATCCTTCCTCGTCTTTTCTGTAGGATTCCCTGAGGTTTGTCTAATATCTGGCAGTGAGTCTCTGCATCTGTTTCCATCAGTTGCTGGATGAAGCCTCTATAATTGCAATTAGGCTAGGCACCAATCTATGAGTATAGCAGAATAAGTGTTATTCATATTTAAGTCCTTAGGGTCCCAGCAGTGCCTGTTAACTATCTAATAGGGAAATGAAAAAATGGGTGGATACTAGCTGTACCTTTAACGCTGTGTTTCTATGTGCTAAGGACCTCACATCCACTATTTCCTGTGACCCCCTCCCCCCCAAATCACCCAACTATGTGAGAGTAGCCACTCTCTCTGATCCTCATGGCGTGCTGCATGAACAGATCTGGAACAGCTGCCCCAGGACCTCACAGGTGCAAAGTCACCCTGCTCCATAGGAAGCTGTGCTCCTGCGGACTATGTGACCAGAGCTCTCCCTCTATGGACTGCCTCTTTCTCAAGACAGGGCTAAGGACACCTTTAAAAACTTCCCACGAGAAGTGCTCAATGAGCCATGTACTTTGTTGTAGGCAGAAAGAGACCTGTGATGAAAGAAAGCCCAGGTGGGTACTCTCTGTGGTGCCTTACCACCTAGGGGCATCTTTAATGGGAAGTGCGACCTCATGGCTACCAAATTGCTTTTAGTACCTACTTAGTAAACTGTTGAGGCCTTTCCCTTCCTAGTTCACCGCCTCACAGTCTATGTTCCCCCTTTTCTGAAGTACCTGCTCTTCTCACCGTCTGGTTGACCCTGCTGTCTCGTGCCCCTGGACTCCATACATCCCAAAGTGTAACTGCAGATTTTGTCTCTGACTGTGCAATTCAGCTTTGTCTCTGGGAGGTCAGGACTAGGCTTCATTTTCCCGGTAGCACCACAGGCTGTCAAAGGGCTAGCACGCTGTAGTTGCTGAGTAAAGGTTTGCTGCCTGAGTGGCACGTGCTCATTCACAGACCCTCCTCAGAGATTGTGTGGTGCTGGTCTCTGCCATGCGTCTTCTGGTACAGAGGCAAACCCAGGCCTGTAGTATAAAGTTCTTTTGAGATTCAGAAACATAAAAAGGTGTTAACACTAATTCAGGGAGAGATTGTTTGTTTGGGGGGGGGGTATATATGTGTATGTGTATGTCTCTGTGTGTATGCGTCTGGGAACAATGCATTTGCGTTGGGTGTGCACATGTGAATGCTTGCGTTCGTAAATGTGAATGTGGGCATGCACACTTGGGTTTCAGAAGACACCCTTGGGTGGTGGTCTTTAACTTTTATCTAGTTTCAGACAGGGTTTCTTGTTGCAGTTTTTCTGTGACATATGCCAGGCGGGCTGCCTGGACAGGGGATCCACCTCCCATCTCTCTGGAGAACACCAAGATACAAATGCTTGCAACATGTGTCTGACTTTTATGTGAATTCTGGGGATTTGAACTTGGGTCCTCATTCTTGTTTGGCAAGCATTTTTACCCACTGAGTCATCTCTCCATCCTTTCATGGAAGAAATTTATGGGAAACATCTAAATTCAACATTTCTTATTGCTCTGTGTTTTGGGATATAGTAGCACTATGCCTATGTGCAATTTGATTTGTATTTTATACCGAATTGTCACAGTGAGTCCATACCGTTTTATCTGGTGGATGGAGGTATATAGTATGTCTTGGAGACCTCAGAAGTGGTCCTGTGACTGCATTTGACATGGGTGGGTGTCTCATTATCTGCATCCTTCATCATTACAGGCATAGTAGTGTTTGTGTTTCTGTATAGCTCACCATTTCTCCTTAAAGAGTATGCTCTAGGGACATACTTACATTTATAACATGCTTGCTTGGTATATATCCCACATATATATATATATATATATATATATATATATATATATATACCCTTAATGATCTAGCACTGTTTTTCATTTAATTATAATAGTATGTATCAAATATAAAATTTATTATGTTAATCATTTTAAAGTACACATTTTCAAGTGAGACAGATGATGAACAATAAAATATTTTGTCCTATATAACTTAGAAACATAATCAAGAATCTCAACTCTAAGAAAAAAATGCTATGAGTTTATATTAATAAATAAGAAATCCTTCAGCTTCTTTTTTGTGACCAACAGGAAGCAGCCACATATTTGGTGTTAAGGCATGCAAGCCAAGGGTCAGGGATCTCACCTTGGTACCAGGGCTGTCATTGGGTCTGGAAAAGTCCTAAACATCAACTGTGACTTTATTTTACAGTTCTAAATAAATCAGATCAATGGCCAAAGGTTACCAGGAAGGGACGGGCATGGGCAGAGGATCCGGGATACCATACACTCAGATGTATTTCAGTGGACCTGGAGCCTCTGTATCGCAAAGCCTTGACTAGTCTGCTCATAATGTTTTTCGCTAAAAGCTCTGCTATAATGGGATGGGGATGCTTCCTGGACCTGAGCAGCCTAGAGCCCATCCATATGAAAAGAGGGAAAAACACAGAAAGCAATCTGTGTGAGTGACACCTACAAGGCTGTGACACAAAGCAGTGCTTAGTCTGCAGACATTAGCACTTCATCAGCATGTTCACAGCCCCGTCGTCTGCATTAAAGATACTCTGGAGCCCGATGCTTTACGCTCTGGGCTCCAAATGACTACACCATCTCCATGAGGAGGGACGAGAAGCCAGGATTGACTACCCACCGGCTTGCTTCCTATATTTCTGTCTCCCTCTCATTTGACAGGTACCACTATCAGTTGGTTCTGTTACCGTCTATGTTTGAATTGTAAAGATGAGCCGAGTCAAAGCAGTGCCCTCTTCCTTGAGTTATAAAGGCAGCCATGTGGAGATGCTCAGTGCTGCTCTGCTTGTGGGTAACTAAGAGCCAGCTCCTTGTGGTAATTTTGCAGGTGATTAGTCTGTCGCATAGAAGCATCCCTTTGGGGATGAGAAAGGAACTTGAGGTTGTATTTCTCTACAAGAAGCAGATTACAGGAGAGAGATTCTTCCCCCCCCCTTCCTTCCCCTCATGGAGATTTAGAGGATTTTAATATTGCAAATATTTTAGGAAAGAAGTGAAACTTGGTTTGAAGGTAGCATTGGGAAATCTTAGTCATCAACTGTTGCATTGTACGTGTGAGCAGAAAAGGCTTGGGGGCATCTGTGCCTATGAAAGGGAGGGATATGAAGGAGGACTTCCACATACATATAGCCTCCCTGTTGGGCATATCCTTGCATTGCATGTTCAGAAAGCTCCTCTTGCCTTTGCACCTTTAAATTGTAAGGTTCCACTCTGGAGCCTTTCTTGATTCATTTTAGACCCAAGTCTCCTCCTGCTACCATTTACCCACCCATCAGTGTGTTTGGCTGTGTTCTTGCTATGTCCTCATGGAATCTAATCCTTTAATGGCAAGAAGCCCTCTGCCATTGCATTGGGATACATTGCATTGTATCCCAAGTGTTGTTATGCTACAAGAACTGCAACAGCAATATGAAGGGGCGTGGTCAACCGGCAGTTACGAATAACCAGATTAGCTTTAATATATAATATTCAGCTTTAATAAAGGAAAGAAAAGGGAACTTACAAAAGCCAAGGTTTCAGCAAGGAGTGCAGGAAAACAAAGAGGAGGCGGGCCACACACCCGCAAGATTTTATAAGTAAATATTAGCCTAAGGGGGACACGCCTTCCAAACAAGGTGATTGGCTGGGCTTCCCCTTTAGCAATACATATATCTCCACCACCGTCATCATTAAACCTGTCCTTCTCCATGGATGGATCCATCCACAAGCTACACCAATGGATTCAGCCAACGGTGAATTGAGAATATTTCTTGAAAAACACTTCTGTACTGAACACTCATAGATTATTTTGACATCATTCCATAAATAGTAGTATAAGTTCCAAAAAGGTAGTATACACTTTCATAATAATGCATTGTACTAGGTATTACAACGAAAATATTAATGACTTGCTTTTTAAGTTTTTGACTTTTTGATGTGGGTTCTCACAGAGCAGGCCTGAAACTTGCTGTGTATCCCAGCACAGCCTTGATTCCTCATAGCTCCTTCTCCCACCTCAGCCTGTCCAGTGTTGGGCTGCTGAGAATATGGGCTCTGTTTCTATTGCCTGAATTTTTCTGTAGAATCCATTAGAACTATCTGATCTGTGATACTGTTTAACTCTGAGGTTTCTTTATTGATTTTTAGTTCAGGTGGCCTACATACAGATGAGAGCGGGGAATTGAAATCCTCATGTTTATTGTGTCAGGACCTTTCTGACTATTTATGTCCATTAGCGTCTGTTTTATGAAATGTCTCCTGCAGTAATATTTACAGTGGTTATATATTCTTAACAATTGTTTCTTTTATTAGTATGTAGTGACCTTAATGATCTTTTCTAGTTATGAAGTCTCCTTTGGTCAAATATCAGAATATATACCAGCCAGCATGTTTTGGGTTTCCATTTGCTTAATAGATTGTTTTATGTCTTTTGAGTTTCAGACTCTGTCTTTACCAGTAAGTTGTGTTTCTTTGAGGCTACAGAAGGTTGTATCTAGTTTTATAATTCCTCAGACAGTCTGTGTCTTCATTGGTGGCTTGAGATTGGTTAATTTTATTTGTTATTTATTATTATTGTTATCGAGAGATGTTTACTAACCTTTATAATTTGGTTGATTGTTTTCTCAATGGTTGGATTATTTATTGTCTGTTCTTTGCTTTTCTCCCACTTGGGCCTGTTTGTTGGACATATATCCAGCAGTGACTAAGTTGTGAAACCACACTCCTCTGCCTTTATTCCTCCTAACACATAGTCACATAGTAAACTTGCCTATGGATTATAGGGCATCAGTATTGATTTCACTCTAGGCAGGCAATCCTTACTCTCTACCTTCCTGCTGGCTCATCCCGTGGAATGGAAAAATGACCCTTCTCTTACCAGGTACCCTTAGCTTCATGGTCCCAAATAGAACTCGATGGAATTAGGCTCATAAAGTTGTGTTACATTATATTCTGAAAAATCAGCGATCATCTAGTTTAGAAATACTTTCTATGTTTTATTTTGTTTTTAAACAGTGGGAAGCTTCATACAGCTATGAGAGAGCAGAGGCCTGGGAGGATTTGTAGCCTTATGTCCCTGCCACCTCCTCTGCTTCAGGGGCATTCATGCCAGACCCTGAGATGACTCTGGGGAACTACTTCGGACCACCTATAGCACACTCTAGGAGGCTTCTGTTGGCTTCAGTTTCCAGCTTTACAGCTCAGAGGACAGCAGATGCAGCTTCTTGATGCCGTGTCTCTTGACATTTGTTCCAATGCTCCTTTCACTTCATTACAATCCTTTACTTTAGAAGAGAAGCTAATTAAGGGTAGGTAGGAAATGCTTAAAGTAGCCATGATCTTGGAAGCAGTAATTCTACTATTCTCCTTTTGGGTTCATGAAGAAGGTGTTAAGCATATGTCCTCAGCACCTCCAAGTCACCAAGGCTCCCTGTTCTAGGCTGCCAAGTGCTGTCCAGCCATTCCAGGGACTCCATCCTCTCCCTGATGCACTGCTAAAAATAAGAGAACTGGCATAAATGCATATGTTGTAGATCAGCTTGAGGGCACAGATCATCCCAGTGTGAAAATTGTTACTTCGTCTTCCTATCGCACAGAAATACATATCTACACTGAACCTACCAGGGTAGCCTAATTCACACTTGACAGAGGGAATTTCACAAAGCCCCTTAGTACCATGCCTCTCCTAATAATTGTGAAAGATCCAGGTAACAAGGCAGGTACAGTGGGTGGCTTGATTTGTCCTCACATCACAGATAAGATCAGAAGTTGTGGTTTTTTTTTTTTAATTGTTGTGGGTAAACTGATTTGGGGGTAGCAATAATATTCTCACTGTTAATTATTTGAACAGTGGCTGAGGTGTCACGTGTGGAACACCACTACTGAATTATTCAGAGATTTGGAGGCTTATACTGAATATCCAGCATTTGTGTCTCTAAGTCTGTCCTCACTTCGCAATTTACCCAGGGCGTCAAGCTGGGTCCTCTGTTTCAGTCTTGCCCTTTGACTTCAGGTTCTTTTCATCCAGTGCTGAGCAGATGTAGGACATGCTTGAACTTAGGCAGTTTAGTCTCTTTTCCTGTGCCTCAAGGTCAATACTGGCTGACTGCTTTTTATATATACAGGGGTTACAGCCCTGTAGAAAGCCCTACCCCCCTCTCCCCACCGCCGCTGCCGCCCAGCCATTGTCTATAGATTCCGGTAACTTCCTGCTACTCTTCCAACCTTGGGGTGGTAACAGCTCCCTGAAGTCAACTGGCCTTTCAGCTTTTCACTGCTTAACCCAGTTCCCCTGCAACCCTCTCGCACCTTTGCAAACAGTCCCTTTATCCAACTCTTCTAAGGAGATGATCGAAGGGTACCACCTGTGCCTGGTCGGGTCTTTGGTAGAAAGGGCTCTGTTTACACATAGTAAAGCAAAATGCTGGCATTGGTCATCTGTGCAGCAAGAGCAGGAGAAGCCCACTGTGTTGCCTGAGGAGTCCTTCTGTTTCTCAGACTTCCAGATACACCCCTGGCTCCAGCAGCTGGAGTCTAGGTCCGTGCACGTGTGACTATACTTCTCTTTTTTATGTTCCTAAAAAGCATACGGGACGGCGCCCAGACCACGGAATTCAGGGTTTCTCTCTGCTAAGAGTCTAATTGTGCCACCCTAGATTGGAGTCATGATATTTTCCTTTTTTTTTTTTTTTAACAGTTCACATCCTTCAAGTGACTGTGGGCTCTTTGGATTACCACTGAGTCCCAGCCCTCTCTTTCTACCTCTGTTATTGCTCTCATCATGAAGAATCCGTTAGCTCTGCTCATGTCTCCATAGTCCTAGCATAAGCTCCCTTAAGACAGGGACCATGCTTGAATCATCTTCCTATCCATGGGAGTTGACAGGAAACAGTGCACAAAGTGTTTGTTGAAGAGGTATGTACAGCTCCTTCATTTCCAAGGATATGGAAGACATATTTGTGTAGTTAGGGCTCCTCAGGCTCTGTGGAAGCAGAAACACATAGCAGCTGCCATATGCCACATGGGTGATGACTGAGGTCAAGGCAGCCACTGGTCCCTAGGCTCCCTGTGTGGCGGTAAAGACAATGGGCCGAGTGGTTCAGAGTGTAGGATTTCCATCCAGCCTGCCTGGGTATAAATGCCGGCTGTAGCGTTCACTAGTCTCGAGACACCGAGCACACCATATTCCTTTCTGTTCCCCATCTCCTTGTCGGATGGCATGGGATCGTGAGGCCTCAATGTATCCATCTGTGAAAAGGACTTAGCACTGCAGTGGGGTAAAGAAACCACTGAGTGACTTCTGGTTGCTGTGGTAGTCAAGACACAAGCGTGGGTTGAAGCAGGCCCCTGTCCCTTTGGCTTATGCTACTTCACAGGTGACTGTACAGTGTTTTTGTCCTGGAGGGCTACTGCAGGAGCTCAGTGAGATCTTGTAGATTGAGCAATTAGTAACCCTGCCACCAAATGGCCTTTGCTGTCTTCCGGGGGTAAATGAGAACAGAGTTGCTTGCTGTGAGACGGGTTCTCCTTGCTTAAGCTCAAGATGAGAAACTGAAGGTCTCTTTGTTCCCATGTACTTTTCCAGAACCCAGGTAGGAACAAGCAGCATTTTGGCCTGTGACTCAGCGTGGCGTACCAAACACTAAATGGATTAGTGGTCCCTCAAATTGGGGGTCCCAAAACCGAGTGACAGGTCCACCATGACAGATTTGGTGCTGAACATCACAAAGATTTAGCAGAGGTTCTTGACCTTCCGTCTTGAAAGGGTGGATCTCAGCTACAGTTACAGTAAATAGACATGGCTTCCCCAGCACTGCCCAGGGGAGCTGCATCACTCCTCCATGCGACCTAAGTGTTCCGCTGAAGATCCCTGAATGACCATAGTGTCCAGCCAATGTTTGAAAGGCACCAGGTAGTACCAAGCTGCCCTGTTTGTAAAGAAAGGCAGAGGCAGTGAAGGAGGGCAGTGGACAAGGGAAAACTGGCTAGCCTGCTCAGGAAGGGTGATGCTGTCCACAGTCTCACCTCTTGGCTTTTATTTCCAGCTGTTGCAAGTCTGCATTTATTTAACATAATTGGAGAGGTCATTTACCCTGGGATAAGTTTCTTTTATGTTAAATATTAATAGGATGGTAGTAATTTGAAAGATTATTCATTTTTACAAAACACTTCCCAGGTTAATAAAAAAAGAATACTTTTTGAATTCAGATATTTAAAAGAAGCGAATCAAGGTTTTATACATTCTTGGTTTCGGGATGAACGAAACCTTGAAATGACCGAACTCTGCACTGTTAGGGGACTTGTCTCATAATGGCTGCTGGCAATACAGCCTCTCCCTTCTTCAGCCTCCTGTGTTTATTCTTTTCTTGTTTTCCTTACTGCTTCTTTAACATTGAGGCTTATCATCCATCATAAAATAATCCATTTGTTCATTTATTCTACCAGTGTTGCCCGCTAAAACATAAAGGTTCTTTCAATTTGTTTTGTTGAATTTGTTGTGGGCAGCATTAGCAGGCCCGCATCCACAAAAATCAAATCCTAGCATTGATGAATCTCCCAGGATGTACCACTTTGTAGTCAGAAAATTTTACTGTTTTTTTTTTTTTTTTTTTTTTTTTTTTTTTTTTTTTTTTTAAAGTTCATTCTCCTGCATCCCCCTTGGGATTTGCTTCCTGGAGTGGCCTGAAATAAGGTTGGAAAAATTGTATCCAATTCTTTAATAATCCTTTAAGTATCTTCAGATATGTGTTTCAGAATGGTGCCACAGATGTATAATTTGTAATGGGGAAAAAATGAACTTGAGTTTTATAAGAATCTAGCGACTATAGTCTTGAAATATGTCCCCGCCTGTGCCAGTGGCGGGGGACCCACCCGCTCTGATTTATTCCATGCGGACATGGAATTTGTGACGGGCCGATTCCTTTTCAACCACTTCTGGCTAATAGATTCAGGATGTGATTCTCAAATGTGGAAACAGTGGATCGTGGATAATAGAAGAAGATCGTAGGCAATTTAGGAGGCAGATGAGTGTATGCAGCCAGTCTCTTTATGTTGCTCTCCTGCTTTCTGTCATACTTAATGGCATTGTTCTCTTTATTTCCCACTAAACACAAAAGTCTGCAAAGTGGGCCTTGGGTGTGGATGGTGAATGGAGTTTACCAGTGTTGTTTCTGTTGAACACCACACACACACACACACACACACACACACACACACACACACACACACATTCACATGCCTTTTTTCAGCCTTTACTTGTTCTTAACTGTTTACTTGACTCATAAGCCATGTTGTTAAAATTTAGCCACTGTTGAATCATTAAGGGATCTTGGATGCTGGACAGAAGAGGCAAAGTGATACCACAACCTGATAGGCAGTGGAATATTCTAATCATTCTACCTTTTGATTATCTTTTAGGCAGGCACAGAATGGGAGCGAGAACGGATTTTGCTTGTCAAGGGGATGCTCTAAGGAGCATATTACATTTGCGTCTTAAAGGTCACATGAGCAGAAAGAGTTCTTGAGGACAATCTTGTATTATTACAAGATAATCTTCTGTACATATTGTGTATGTAGGCACTCTCAGGACAAAATGATATTTCTTTCAGAGCTCTTCCGTCTTGATAGAGAAACCAGGGGCTTAGATGGATTTTCTTGAGGGCAGGGTCTGTGGAAATCCTTTTATGGATCTTGTGCACCACAGCGTGCCATGTAAAGTCAGGCGGAGGTCATTACTGTTTTTATTAGGTGATTATATTATAAATATGAGTTGGGCCTCCATCATAAGCAGATCCTTTATGCAATCTTTTACACAGTCCGCCTCCAGAGTGCTAAATTCCAAATTGAGCTATTGATCGTTGGATGCCTGAGTTACGGCCTTTCTCAAATCTTGAGCTAGGCCTCAGGGTCCACATGTCTTTCTGGAGATAAGTTCATCTTGTAAGTGGGAGATACCAAGTCTTAAATGGTGTCCCTGTAAGATGTGGTGCCAAAGGCGTGCTTAGGTACAGTTCTCTTGTGAATCAAGAGGTATTAAACATACCATTTAATGGTATACATAAGAAATTGTCCTGATTTGTAAATTTCCCTGAGTCTCTTTGCGGGTAAGAGAAACATTAATGCTTCTTAGAAATGTTTATTTTCATGGAAATTCAAATAGTCTTAGAAAAGAAAACTCTTTAGATTTTTTTTTAAACTAGACTAAAGGCCTCACTTCTAAATTATCTAATTCTATAAATACCCTTATTTTAAAGTTTGACCCTGACATTTTTGGAGCGGTTAGACATACCTTAAGCAGACCTTCCCGGTCTCTGTTATTGGTGTCTGGGGCCACGTGCTTGGCCTCTACCCAGTGTCTGCTCCTTCATCCACTCCTTGTGACAGTCAGAACCATCCTTCTGCATTGTCCCCCAGAGCGTAAAATGGCCTGATTGAAAATCACTGACTTTCAGTGGTGTCTCTTCAAAGCCCCTGAACATTCTTACTGCAGAAAGCAAGGAATGTAAGAGTATAAATCGGGGTGCAGTGCCATCCTCACTGTGGGAGACACTTGTTCATGTAGAAGTGTTCCCTCTGGATGTGAGTCCTGACTTTTTTGGTTTGTTCAGTAAAGTAAACTAATTGCCAGTCATTATGTGTTCCCAGAAACACATGTTCTATATACATGTAGGAACATATATGGTATGTATGTATTTCCATTTACTTAGTATTCATTATTCCTTACTATCGCAATATCTCAACAGTAATAGGCACATAGCAGATATTCAGTGAATGTTGGTTGAATGGCTACCTGGCACATAACATGTACATTAAAATGATGAATTACCAACATACCCATGGCCATATGCTACTATCACTGTGTTTTGTGGCAACTGCAACCATCTGTACAATTGGACGCAGGGCATTCCATGAAGCCCCTCCTGGCCATTTGTCTGTTTGCCCCTTCTGAAACCCTTCTGTGCCTAGGTCCAACCTAGGTCCAGCAGAGTCTATGTGATCTTTTGGAGTCTACATTGGTGAGCAGGAAGACATTGTGGTCCAGTAGGGGATCTTCAGAGCAGGCCAGAGAGCCCCTGCCTATCCCCCAAACTCCAGTGGATGCCTTGCCAGAGCCGTGGTCAACCTGGTGGTGAAGGATTTGTTAAGCACATACTTAACGTGTAGAAAAACCAGAGGAGAATGGGTCCCGGTCCCAGGGTTTATGCTGAAACAGCAACAGAAGTTTAGTGTTGTTGGAAAGTGTTTGAAATCACTTTCTGAACTTGAGATTTAAAAGCATTCTCTAGACTTTGGCTGCGACAGTGGTGTGAATTTTAAAACTACCATAAAAAAAAACATTTACAAGGTACAATGGATTTCTAGGTCAGGACTGAGGGAGGAACGGGGAAAGTGAAATTACAAGGCACTTAGCTAAAAATCAGAAAGGAGAGGAGAAAGATGAGAAAGCTAGGTCCCTGGGAAAGGGAAAGGACTTATCCAAAGTCACAGAAGGACTTTCCTCTGTTTTTGTGCTGGTTTGCTTTTCTCACCATCTCAGTCATTAGACATCAGACTCACATGCAGAGGTAAACAATGCTTTTCCTAGCCAACTAAATCTTTGGGCATCGATGTGGGAATTTGACCGGAGTTAAGTGTAACTCTTTATGAGTAAACTGGTCCAAAAAAGAATAATTGTGCTATTTTTTTTTTTTTTTTTTTTTGGTTTTTCGAGACAGGGTTTCTCTGTGGCTTTGGAGCCTGTCCTGGAACTAGCTCTTGTAGACCAGGCTGGTCTCGAACTCACAGAGATCCGCCTGCCTCTGCCTCCCGAGTGCTGGGATTAAAGGCGTGCGCCACCACCGGCCGGCTGTGCTATTTTTTTTTTAACGTAGCATTTGTGAAGGCTGCAGTTTCACGGAGGCCTCTTCCCCGCTGACTTGTCCTTTTCAAAAGCAAGCATCGTTTTATATTTTGTGCCCTCCTGCTTCAATCACTCCCTCCTTGATCCATTCGCTCATGAGTGTTTTCTAAGCATCTTTGCTGTGTTTGGGAGCTGGACCCAGCAGCCCCGGGACAGTCTGCTCTCAGGTTTGCTTTCAGAGGAGGCCGGCAAGTAAGCACTATGAAGCACGATTAATAAAAACTCAGTGACAGACATTGGGTTTCAACCTGAAGACCAGAAAAGCAAAGCAGCCAGCCACTGGCTCTTACCTTGACCTCAGTCATAAATGGAGATCTTGCCTCCAGGAAACCTCAGAATGAGAATGAGATGGAGAGCTGTCTCGTTTTATAATCCTCTCTAGTTCTGGGATGAAAGGCATGCACCCCTACCACCTGGTTACTGTGGCAAGCTAGTGTGGCTACTGGGATTAAAGGTGTGCGTCATTGCTGCGTGGCCTGTAAGGCTGGCCCGCGTGGTGGTTTTACTTTTCTGATCGTCAGGCAAGCTTTATTTATTAAAATACAAATGACATGCCACTATAGCAGAGCATGCCTGCTGTTCGAGGAGACACCTGGGGGAGGCCTGTCGCTGGAGGTTCCTGACTGGAGGGGAGCTGGAATGTGACTGCCACCTGGGTACACTGTTGTTTGCCATGAGGGAAGAAATTAGGCTGCAGGGAAAGATTGGCAAGAGAGTTAGCTTAATGAAAGTCATGGGAGGGTACAAGCAGGAATTACAATCAGGAGCCATGGCTTCTCGGCTGGAGGAAGCTTGGTTCAGTTTTGGGGTGCTTTTGTCCTCACATGGAGAAAGCCATGACTGTGACTGTCTTAGCACTGAACTTGACGATCCTCCTAAGTGCCTTTCAGAGCACCCCATCTCTGACCCTAGGTGAGCACCCCATCTCTGGTCCTAGGTGAGCACCCCATCTCTGGTCCTAGGTGAGCACCCCATCTCTGGTCCTAGGTGAGTACCCCATCTCTGGTCCTAGGTGAGCACCCCATCTCTGGTCCTAGGTGAGCACCCCATCTCTGGTCCTAGGTGAGCACCCCATCTCTGGTCCTAGGTGAGTACCCCATCTCTGGCCCTAGGTGAGTACCCCATCTCTGGTCCTAGGTGAGCACCCCATCTCTGGTCCTAGGTGAGCACCCCATCTCTGACCCTAGGTGAGCACCCCATCTCTGGTCCTAGGTGAGCACCCCATCTCTGGTCCTAGGTGAGCACCCCATCTCTGGCCCTAGGTGAGTACCCCATCTCTGGTCCTAGGTGAGCACCCCATCTCTGGTCCTAGGTGAGCACCCCATCTCTGGTCCTAGGTGAGTACCCCATCTCTGGCCCTAGGTGAGCACCCCATCTCTGGTCCTAGGTGAGCACCCCATCTCTGGCCCTAGGTGAGTACCCCATCTCTGGTCCTAGGTGAGCACCCCATCTCTGGTCCTAGGTGAGCACCCCATCTCTGGTCCTAGGTGAGTACCCCATCTCTGGCCCTAGGTGAGTACCCCATCTCTGACCCTAGGTGAGCACCCCATCTCTGACCCTAGGTGAGCACCCCATCTCTGACCCTAGGTGAGCACCCCATCTCTGGTCCTAGGTGAGCACCCCATCTCTGGTCCTAGGTGAGCACCCCATCTCTGGTCCTAGGTGAGCACCCCATCTCTGGTCCTAGGTGAGTACCCCATCTCTGGCCCTAGGTGAGTACCCCATCTCTGGCCCTAGGTGAGCATCCCATCTCTGGCCCTAGGTGAGCATCCCATCTCTGGTCCTAGGTGAGCACCCTATCTCCAGACCTAGGTTAAGTACTTGCTGGTATTGTGATTTCCTTGCTCTAGGGAAGATGGTTTCGGAGAACCCGAGCAGAGCCTTGGTTTCACCCTACGCCTAAATCTAGAGTGGAAGCCGCTAGGCTGTGCCAGTCCTGGGCAAGTAAGCCTGCTGAAGGTTTGATGAACTGGTAGAATAACCGAGAAGTATACTCTTCGCTGATGGCAACTATATATTATGATGAAGTTCATGTCTATTTCTTGGGCTCTTGCAAGGGACATGCATGTCTATCACCTGCAGTCTGTTACTTTTCTATTTGAGGTGAAAGTGTGTAAAATAATGAGAAAGGAAATCATTAGTAGTGTGAACACTTGTGTCCATAGGAAAGGAGTTGTTTTCTGGCAGTGGTTTCTTCAGTTGGGTAGTTCCTTTGATTTGTATCGTCTTGATATCAACTGGGGAACCAGTTCTGCTGCCTGTATAGCTCCCTGTGAGGTTGGTTGGGTTTTTCCTTGGATTGAGCCCTTGCTGTGTGCTGGGCATTGTAATAGATCCTTCAAGAACACAAAGCACAACAGAGGAGTGGAGGCCTGGATAGCTTGCTGCTGGCAGGTGGAGCAGGTGGGTGCACTTGGGTGTGTCCCAACAGGCTTAAAGTAAGTTCTGTTGCTTAGCCCCTGATCCGATTTCTTGGGATGCTTTCTGCTATGATGAAGACATAAACCCAGTGGTGACTTCCCTGAGGTCCAAGCTACTCCTTTTAATCCCTCTCAACCTGCCCACAACTTGACTTGTGACCTTTTTCTTAGTGTGTTCTAGGAAAGGAAAGTGAGACAACTTCCTTGACCCTCACGTGTGACCTGATGGTCAGACTTGAACTTTTACAGTCTCTGATGCCAACCCTCACATCTTTGATAACCCACCCCATGTAGTAGGTCTCTGGGAAAGTATGCTTATTGTTCAAGTGCACAAACAAATCAGGCGCCAGCTATGATTGGAAGTTGTCTTCAGACTCATGCTCTTTCCCTGGGGGATGACTTAGAGAACATCATTTTATATTCTTGGACTTGGTTGCCACCACCTCTGCTAAGGATATTCAGAGCAGTGGGGGAGCTGAAAACATGGAATCCATACCTGACAACTTAGACGCTGAATCTATCCCTTGCCCACTGTGAATGATGATCTCAGGTCTCACTCTCCTGGTCTTTAAGGTAAGGACAATAGTAATACCAGTTTTTGAAATCATTGTAAAACATGAGTCAGGTTTTGTAGGTATAGAGCTTAGGATATTATCTGACAGCTGGGGCTGGAGAATGGCTCAGCGAGCAAAGAGCTTGCTCTGTCATCATGAGAACTGGAGTTCAGGTGCCCAGCACCCACGTAAATGCCAAGTGGGCAAGGCAGTCTTCCTGGTATCCTAGGGTACAGGAGACAGAGATGAGGATCCCCAGAATGAAATGGATCACGAGACTAGCCAAATTATTGAAGCTATGGCTTCAATGAGAGACCTTGCTTCAGCATCTGAGGTAGAAAGCAATCAAAAGAAAATGCTGAATTCAACCTCATGTCTCCACAGGCTCAAACACATGTGCATGTTCACCTGTACACACAAATGTGAACATGCTTCCACACCAGCACCAATGTATGAATGTACATACATGCACATCTACACCACTACACATGTATGAGTGAATGTATACACATACACATAGATGCAAAAAAGAATATCATCTGATGCTTGACATTTATTGATATATGTGAGCTACTATAATTATGAGCTGTTATGATTTACTTTTCAAATATTTATTATGCCACTGGCATGTGCCAAATACCAGGCAAGATGAGGGGTGCATTTCTGTGTCCCCTTCAGCTCTGACACTCGGTGATGGATGTAAAAATCTCAGCCCTCCATCCTGGGGGAAGTGCTATGTAGTTAGCTCCAGGGAACTTAGAAATCGTTATGTGGGAAATGAAAAATGCATTTAGCTATTACTCTCTTTTACTCATCTCGTTCACGTAGGTGGGTTGCATTTTACTACCTAATTAAGAGTAAGGAGGAAAAAATGGAAGGGAGCACATTTGTAGCTTATGCGTGGGTTGAAATTTCCTGAGATGGGAAACAAACTCATAAACAGGAGAGACAATAACAGTATTTAAATGGGAAAGTCTATGGCTATCAGAAGCTGGAGCAGTGCCATTTTGCTATTTTGGTTTGAGGAGAGGAGAAAAGCATGAACATATTTGATTATACCGTCCCTGGTTAAAGCTGGTCCTGCAAAGACGGTTGCTTGGAGACATCGCACTGATTTGTGTGCGCCCATCTCTCTCCCGTGTTTTTCCTGCTGCTCATACTAGGCGCATGGTCCCTGACTTCATGCAGACCATTTGAAAGGGGCTGAGCTGGGAAGGCTTAGAGTATTGGCTGTGTTTTGAGCTTGTCGGCAGTGTGCAGGGATCAGCAGAACACAGTGGAAGGAGGTAGGCCAACCTCCTGAGTCAGGTTCTCTGTGTTTGCCCTGGAAAGCTCCAGGCATGCTTGAGAAAGACACGGCAGCTCTCTGAGACATTGTCTTTCTCCATACCATGGGGCTTCTGTTGTCCAGGAGCCTGCTGAGGCAGAGGGACTCACAAGCTTTACAATCAAAGAGGCCTTGTCTGGAGTGGAGCCTTTCCACTTGAACTGACACACTCATGGCTTCTCCCTTCATTGAAAAACCAAAGGTCTTACTACCTGAGTTGCCCAAGCTGTAGATTCAGTGTTATGCATTTGGTTCAGAAGGTAGCTAGTCATCTTCTTAAAAAAAAAAAAAAACCCTAATTATTATTTTCTACTTTTCTAGAATTATTCTACCTGGTTATGTCCAGGATGCTGGTTCCAAGACCAGACTTAGGTAAATCTGCAGATACTCAAGTAATGTTTTATAGAGATGCTGTACTATTGGCATATAAGCCGTACAAATCTCCCTGCATACTTTGCTAATGCCCAGTCTAGTGTGAATGCTATGTAGATCATTGCCATACTACCTTACTTAGGGGACAGTGACAGTGACAGTGACAGCAGGATCTGCCTGTGCTCTGTACGGGTACATGCAGCCTTTCTTCTCTTGAGCATCTTCAACTGCGTTTGGCTGAGTGTGTGGACTAGAGGACACATGGCCTATATAATCTGTTCTCTAATTTTGAAGTTCCAAATATAGGCAGAGAAGTCTGTGGCATCCCTGCACAACTTCATGACTAATAAAATTAAAAGCCAGGTGCTCTCTTCTCAAGCCAAAGTGCAGGCTACCTGGAGTCTTAAAAGTCACAATGGAGCCCCTTTTCGGTAAGTGCTTAGACTGCATTTTATGTTCACAAATCCCATGATGATTTTTACTGTGTATACCTCAACAACCTCTTATATCATTTCACAACCCCCCGCTTTTATACTTTATACCAATGGAAAAATATTGCAAAATAATCTTGGGACTTCAACCCTCATTGTATTTTCAAGATTTCCTTAATGGGTCTAGATGCAAACCATTAATTTTTTTCTGATGCATAATATTGTGGTAAATGTAGCCTTTATTTTCTAATCTACTTGTGGGAGATATGGAGCTATGTTTTTAGTAATGTTTTCCTGTCATAAAATGTTGCCATGAATATTCTTGTATCCCTCAGTATCTTAAGTTCAAAAGTCTTTTTGATTATGGAGTCTGATATCTTTACTCTGAGTGGTTGTTTTCCTTGTAGATAGCTGTGCTGGAGACAGGAAAGCAATTCCCAAGCTTCTAGAAGTGGCAAATATCAGTATGGACCATGAACCGAGGTTTCATACTCCTTATGAAACTATAGCATATCCCTAACTATGCCTTCTCCCAAGTCTTACAGGCTGCCTCTGAATTTCAGTTTCCCGTACTATTCTTTTTATAATTCTTAATTTTCCACTTGGGATGCTTGTCCCAAAGCTCCTCTAGACTTGTGCTTTGCATTTGCAACCAATAATACAGTTTTGTTTCTTTCTTTCTTCCCTATGCCAACGTTGCACCTTTTCCATAGAGGGTGGCTCAGCACACCCCAGTGGATAGGCCCATTCATAAGCCTCCTCTACTCCTTTCTCAAGCTGAGATGTGTTTAAACCCGAGAAGAAATCAAAATAGACTCCATGTGATCAAGAGGGAAAATTGCTGAGGAAACAGGATCTGAATCCTTACAAGGCACTTTTGTAGGAAATGTCCCTTCCCTATAAATAGGGATGGATGTTCAATTTTTGGCTCAAAAAAAAAAAAAAAACTCTCTGTGAGTGAAATTAGATTTGAAGCTGATGGAATGAATATAGGATGGGGTGATTCTGTGCCGAGCTGGGACACGTCTGAACATTCCAAGCAGCTGGTGTGATGAACAGCTGAGCTACAGACAGACAGAGCGAGTGGATTTTAGCACTTCTGACTTTTCTGTGTCCCGGTTTGTTCGCTTCAGCACTTGACTCAGTATGAGCTCCCTTCATGAAAACCTACAGTGCTTCATCCTGCTCCGCCACCAGTGTGGGCAAGCGCCATGCGTTTGTGGGTTCCAGTGTCTGCTGTCCGAATAGAGGAGTCGTATTTACCGAGAGCTCCTAGTGTCCGGCTCTGTGCTGAGCACTTCCTGTACTGTCTGTCACAGTCTCTGCAGCACTGTCGTGAGGCAAGAGCTGTAACGACTTCAGTTCTTCAGTGATGACATTGAACCTAGGAAAGTAAGGCACAGCTGGCTCTCCTGATGCCACTGCACAGGGAATTGGGACACTGTTTTTTTGTTTTTTTTTTTTTTTTTTTTTGCAGAGATCTAGCCAGGCCTCTGCCCCTTCTCCTCTGCACTTGTGATTCTTTAGGTGGACAGCTCCTCGCTCCCATAGGCCTCATTCCCAGCTGGGGCCTGGATACTCATCACACATCAGCTGAGGATGTGTAGAAAACTCACCTAGTATCCCGAGGCCCATATGTGTCTGTAGAGTGCCCCCAGTGTCTCTGTCACCATGAAGGAAGGACATCTGTGACTCCCCCCGCCAAACTTTTAAGAATCAGTTACTTAGATGTAAAAATCACCAAAGTAAATGTGTGCAGCCAGTCATTTGAAGATCAAGAATAGGTCCATTTAGCTTATGAATGAATACATTTCCCAAGGTTTGGGGTGGTTGCTTTGTAGTGATCTGACCAGCAATATAGTAACTGATATTCTAATGGAAATTTGCAGTAAGGAATAAAGAGACTTATATATAACTGGTCCAGGTGCAGAGAATCAGTGATGGTGGCATTCTCAGCTTAGAATGAGGCATCTATAGCATCCCTCCCTGTCTCAGGGAACATTCTAGAGGAAAGAGTGTACAGAATGTAAGAGCCAGAGGATGGGGAAGAATGCAACAGAAAGATATCCTTTGCTCATGATATGACCCTTGTACTTATTAACTCACCGCAAGCTTATGAACTTACCTGCAAAAAGCCTGGGATTTGGCACATCAACATTTCGTCATGAATAGAGGAGGCACCCAATGGGTTCCATGCTTTCTTGAAGGTATATTGTCACTTAATAGTTTCCAGGGGAAGGGAGTGCCACTGTCTTCAGTGACATAGCCCCTGGTAAGTTCCCATGCTCCAGTAAATAACCAACCCTAATTAAACTCAGTGTAACATGCACACACACACACACACACACACACACTTGCACACATACACGCAAGCACCCCAGAAAGTAGGAAGTGCATTTGTTAGAAAGGAGGGGAAGAATAGAGAAAGAGTAGAATGTAGAAAATGGCTAAGATTCATTATATACATGTTTCAAACTGTCAGACAGTTCTTAAGTAAAAACAATTAGTAAACTAGCTACTGAATATACAGTGCTGAGCCCAGAATTCACCACTCTATATCCTCATTGAGAGTTCAAAGGAATTATAAACAACTTTGGTTTTGATTCATTCATTCATTCATAGATAGAAACAGATTTTCTTTTCTATTTTCAATTTTTTATTATTAAATTTATTCATTTATTTTACATCCCAACTACAGTGTTCCTTCTCTCCTCTGCTCCCATTCCCTTCCCTCACTTCTCCCTGATTTTCTAATAGTAAGGGAGGAAGGGTTTTATTTGTATAGTATGTATGCATGTACGCTTGTGTGCACATTCATTAGTATATTTCACTGCCATAAAAGACAATAAGCCAACAGAAAGTCATTTCTCATGATCCTGGAGGCTGAGAAGTCTTAAGACCAAGTTGTTGACAGTGATTTGGTGCCTGGTGGGGACCTGGCTCGTTCATTGCCTTCAGGTTGTATCCCTGCAAGGTAGAAAGGGAAAGGCATTTCTCTGAGACCTCTGGACCACTAACCCCAACCACTAGGGTTCATTCTCATGACCTAATCACACCAAAAAGGCCTCACTTCCTAATCACATCACATTGGTTTCAACATATGAGGTAGTAGTATGTGTGTGGGATATTGATCAGTCTATAGTTAAACATTCAACAGTAGTCGTTTGTAATGGGTTTCATTGAGATGGTGTGGAAGGAATCTTCTTGAGGAAATTAAAGCCACCTTAGAGTTGTTATGTGACAATCATAATAGTTGCGGATGCACATGTGAATGTCGTTTACTAAGTAGGTGTTAGACTTGATTTTTAGAACTCCAGACTAAAAGAATCAATGTAGCTATCAGAACCGTGGCTTTAAGTAGGCTGCGTCACTTCATCTGCTCTGGGGTAAAAGCTTAAGTACAAAGAGCTTGAGGACTGGCCTAAGGTAAGTATGAACAGCAGGCAGAAACGTGTCCAGTTAAATCTGATGGCAGGTCTATAATAGGGAACGAGATAATAAGTGCTTCAGCAAGACTTTGGAGATAACACTTAACTCCAAAATTTTGCCTCTTCCTGCATGGTCCAACGTGGAGAATCACGCATTGATTGTCTACTAGCACAGGGTGCCTTTACTGGTGATGGTGATTCTTTAATATACTCTCCATATAGGATTTTCTTGCCACTTTTATTTTTTGTTTTGCTAGTTGTTTGTCTTTACCTTTTTGCTATATAGTGTCAATAACTGTAATGGCAGCCTGAAGGTACCCCAGAATTTCAATTGTTTGGGGGCTTGGCTACAGCCTCAGTCCCAATCAAAGAACTGCTTTATTCTTGAGACCCATGCTCAGAGAACAGCTTCAGTTTGGTTGCATAGTTCTTATGATGGCTGAGAAGAAGTGTGAAAGTCTGAACCGCATGACCCCCGTGTGTCTACAGCTTCTGCCAGACTGAGACATGTACGCATCATGTCCATCCATGTCCGCGTCATGTCCATCCATGTTCACGTCATGTCCATCCATGTTCGCGTCACGTCCATCCATGTTTGCGTCACGTCCATCCATGTACGCATCACGTTCATCCATGTTCGCGTCACGTCCATCCATGTACGCGTCATGTCCATCCATGTCTGCATCATGTCCATCCATGTTCATGTCATGTCCATCCATGTTCGCGTCATGTCCATCTATGTACGCGTCACGTCCATCCATGTTTGCGTCATGTCCATCCATGTACGCGTCATGTCCATCCGTGTTCCATTAGTCAGAGCAGCTCATAGGGCCAGTGGCCAACCCTTACGGTGGATCAGGGAGTTATTTTCCATCAGCTTTGAGGTACTGACAGTCACATGACAAAGGCAGGGCTGCATAATCCTCTTATTAGGAAAGACACAGATATTGGAAACCACAGTATAGTATCCTACCATCTGCGTGTTCCTAGAAGCCCGTTTTTATTCATTCGGAAAGCGAAGGCTGGAGATGTCACATACATATAATTATGTGATTTGGACTAGTTATCTGATTCCATGTCCATGTTCTTTCCCCATCTGGTACCCAGCTTTATCTCTTTCTGCTCGAAACATGTACTCCTTTTTGGGACATGGTGAGTTTTATGTGATTTACCAAATCAGTATGTGCTCTCATGTGTCTGTGACTTAGTATATGCTATTACATCTGTAATTGGATTTTTTTTTTCTCATTCAGTGCAGTTAAATGCTCATTCGTATCTCCAGTGAAAACTCAGGGCATCTGAAAACATGGCTTGTTTCTTAGGCTGCAATGTAAGCCCTTCCTATGTATCCCATAGTATCCTTTCTTCCATTCATAGGCTTCTCTTGATAGTATGTGTGTTTATGTACCGTCCTTCTCAGAGTTCCTCTAAGACTGAAAGAGAAGACAGCTTTAGCCTATGGGTCCCTACATGATGAGTGTAAATTAAAGGGACTATAAATGTACATTGATTGTAGGGTCAGTACGTGTGCTTTCGGTATACTCATTAAGTCAGTCGGATTTCAATCATCCTGGAACAAAGGGCCCGGGAGATCCCTTTGCTATCATGACTTCCATGTACTCTGCCTACCAATTGTTCTTTCTTAAAGCACCCAGCAATTTTTGTACAATGTGTTTCCAAAGTGATTTTTATCCCTCCATTTTCTGCTATAAAATAGGCTCCAATTATTCTCTTTAATTAAGTGGTTTTATTTTATTAATTGTTTCTAACTTACAGAGTTCCCTAGAGACCTTTTACATGTTTCCAAATGAAGGCAGAAAGCAAAGCGCATTAATTATACACACAAACTCCTGTTGGCGGATTGAACATGAGGCACACTGAACATGAAATGACTCGCCCTTCTGAGTTATCAATCTTGTCATTAGTGATGGCTTGTATTAGGAGTATCGACATGGGCTTATCCAAATTGGATTCTGCAAAGAGTCATTTTAATTTTGAACAAATGTAAGATGACAGAGCAGTTTGACGTACAATTATTTTTAACCCTCTCGTCTGCTGAGTGACTGGGACTTTTCTGTTTACAATACTATCTTGTATTTAATAGAGTTTTAGACCAGACAGGACCTTAACAATCTATAGACAACCCTGTGGTAAAAGACTTATGGATGAAGAGACTGAGATCGTGTAGTTAAAGGCCGTGCCTCAAATCAGTCACACAAAAACAGTGAGAGCCTTTTGGGTGACCAGTGTTTTTTAATATATCTCTAAATAAGGGAAGAGGTGGAGCTGGATTTGAAGCTCCGTTCATGCTACTTTGTGTGGTCACCTGAGAGTTAATCTAGGTATGCTTATGTTAGGTTGCCAATCTCATAAGCATCCCTTGGGCACTCGTGTGCTGTGATAAACTCGGGATCAAATACAACATTTTTTTCTGAACTTCCTATATGCTAATGTCTTCATGAGATTAGCTCAGTTAACCCAGTCAGTGAAATATTAGAGTCATTGTGGTCCCACTCTCCATTATGACCCAAAGACATTGAACAACTCAAGGTTGTTTGGCTACGTGGTGGCAGAGTTGGAATTCAAAACCAGGATTTGTCTTATGGCCCCAGTCTTCACATTCCTTCCTGTTACACGGTGCTTTGCTGTCAGCTCCACTCTCCTGGTTGGATGCATATGTCTTATGAAGGGAAGCGGTCGTGACTGCCAGCTTCAAGATAAATCACTCTTGTAGCTACGACATGTGTCAGAGTGTCATCAGTCCCCGGGGAAAGCATGGACACATCATCAGCACCCAAAAAGACTTGCTTTTGGCCACAGTTGAGCTTTGATCCTCTAGAGCTCAGTATCTGACAGTATGTTCCTGAGATTTCTTTCTCTTTGAACCGTGTTGATTGTAGGAGCTGAAAATAGGGAGATTGCTTACCTTCAAAGCTAATGAATCACTGAACTGGTTGTTAAACTTCCCTGAGTCAGAAGCCATTTGCTCCGCCCATAACACATGCTATGGCCCAATTCTTAATTCCAGGGCTCTTGTGGAGGGAGGGGAAACCGATGCCAGAGTAATAGTATTTTCTGTAGGTCAATATCCATTTTTAGTTAACATTTGCTGTACTTTTTTACAACAGAAATTTCCTCTATGTTATGTAGGTCAGTGGAGGCGACCGAACACATTTGAATGATGTGACCCTTTAAAGGCAAGGGCTTTTCTCCAAGTGCGAACTTGAGGTCGTCTGAGCTGTGCCCTCTTTGAAAACAGTTTGCCCAATGTTTGTTGGATAGGTGCTGTGCTAAACATTGTGCTGGAACAAGGATGACAACCGCGAACAAAACCACATCCGCATTCCCTCAGACTTATCCCTTTGGTACTGGCAGGCAATAAGCATGCAGCAAATCTGGTGCTAGGTGTAGTAGGTGTGATAGAGAACCATGAAGTATGAAAGACAGAAACTAATGAGTTAGCTTGTAATCTTAAACAGCATGTGCTCAGAGAGGTGTGTGTGTGTTTGTGTGTGTGTACATGTACACGTGTGTACTGAGGTTTAATTAAAAATCAAGTTACCATTGCCACTTCTCCTTAAAGCCTATTATTTCCCTCCATTGCTCTCATAAAACCCGCACATTTAAAGTTCCTCCTAACAGGGTTAGTTTTGTCTACTTCTCCAGGATCATTTCATATTGTTCTCTATAACTATGCCTCAGCTCCGCAGAGCTACCTGTTTTCTTGAAAACACTGTGTCCTTTTGTCTTTATGCCTATGCATGTGCCATTTCCTTTGGGGCATCGCTCCCCTACCTCATCAGGAAGCTCTTTTAATATGTACATAGCTGCCATGCTCCCAATTCCTATACAGTCCCATAGCACCAATGTTTTATAGCATACTATATTGTCATTGTCTGTGTGTTGGTGACATCTCCCTGTAGATGGTGAACTTCACAGTTGGGGAATAACTTTCTAAGTACCTAGTAAATATGGAAAGAAGGAAAAGAAGATAGCTAGGTAAGAAAGAGAAATAGGTGAGCCAGAAAGAAAGGAGATTTAAGGAAGAAAGCTAGGAAGGATGAAGAAAAAAGAGAAGCACTGAAGGAAGTCTGGGGAGAGGAGGCAAGGAGGAAATCGGAGGTATTCGTTCAAGGATGACAAGGTTAGAATTGCATCTTAGAGATGTCCATTTGGCTCATTTGGCCCTTGTTCTGAAGACACACGGGTTTTGGATCTGACTGTGCACTTTCCTTGCTTTAGCCATTCTTACACATCCCAAGGCCTCTGGTACCATCTAGTCCCTGGGAGGACAGAGCTGGTGCAGAAATAGTCCTGGGTACATTTCATCCTTGTGTTCCCCACCCCCTGCAGCATTACGAGTCTCAGAAGTTGTGATTGGAAATTCTAATCACAGCTCGGCCATCCTTGATAGATGGTTTGCTCCTTTCCATGCCTGATGCCTCTCTGGTTCTATGCACAAGTCGGTCAGTAGCAGGCAAAGCCGGATGGATTGGCGAGTGTTCCCTTCTTCCTCAGAACCTGGGCAATCCTTCCTTCTTCTGATGTTCAGGACCCAGGTCCTCATCAAGAATGAAAGAAGAATACAGTGCACTATTGGATTTGCCTGTTTGCTTCTACTGCTTAGAAAGAGAATGATACAGTATGGGAAATGGAAGCATGCAGTGAGCATCACCACAGCCATCATTACAGTCCTACAAACCCAGGGTGGCCGGCGTGGTGTGTCATTGATCACAACCAATGCCCAGCCAGGTCTGATAATTTTCTGAAGATATTACGCCCTTTGCAAAACTCTGGAATGGTGAACAGTCTCCAGAGTGAATCTCAGAAATAAAACCAACCCAAGGTCCAAAACGATTAGGATTGATTAATTTTTATCCCAGAAACTGGTTCAAGGCAGCTTTCAGACGTGCTCTCTTTGGATATGAAGCTATGAATGTCAGCTGGATCCTACTTTATTTTTATTTTTTAATTTGATTCTAGGACCCCGAGTCTGTATTTAATGTTCCAGTGAGCAAAAATAGTTATGTTCGGCTCCAGCAAAAGATTGATAGAAGCGATTTTCAGATGTGGAATCAAAACAGAGCGAAAAAATGTCACGTTTAAATAAAATGCAGTACTTGGAGGCATCATGTGGTCTCATAATAAATGAATTTGTGGCGCAAAGTTGACAGCTTTTGAAGGAGAATTTCTTTCTAAAATTTGAGGTGATTCATTTTCATGATTAAGTATTGTAAAAAAACAATCACTAGAGAATTTTTAAATGAAAGGAAAGGAAGCTTTAAGCGGTTTACAGATAACATCGGCCGCTTTCATTTTTATCCCTCACCTCCTGAGAGCTGTGAAGTTGTATGCTGGGGAGGTTTGCCTGGCCACCCTGGGGCTCTGGGTACTCTTTCACTGGGGTCTCATCTGCTGTGCAGCTCAGAAAGGGGAGAAGCAGGAGGAGAAAAGCAGGGGTGGGAGGCCGCTGGCTTTGGCTCCAGATGGACTCTGTGCGACTCACCATGCGTGACCTAAGGCAGGCTAACTAACCTAGTGGGAGCTTCATGTGTGGTAAAATTGGGACACAGTGAAGCAGACACAAACCCTGAGTATCTAGCATGTGACTTGGCGTGTGGTAAATGTTGAAAAGCAGCTAGGTCCAAGGCAGCTATGTATTTTATCAGCCCTAATGGGCATTACCTGTGTTGCCTGTTGCAATCTCTGTACCTGATGTTGTGCAAAGAAGGCTTGTCATCGATCCAAGAATCTGGTGATCCAGAAATGAGACAGATAGTCTTAACAAGGGATGGAAAGCAGTGAGAAGGGGAGATTGAAACAACATCCATCTCCCAACAGAGGTTCTCTGCTTCTATCCGGGTCTTCCAAGTGCGCGGGGCTTATCCAGGAAGTATCTGATATATCTGAGTTGATGTTGGGGATGTCAGGGAGGGAAGGGGAGAGACTGAAACTCGTATGGGGCATTTTCTCATCCACTGCAGTTGTTTAACTGTCAGGCAGGTCTAACACTTCTTGTGGATTGCAGATCCAGGAAGAGCCCAGAACAACAGACAATCAGGGTAGACGGTCCTCTCGTGTCTGGGGAGACTGACCGTGTTCTGTTCATCAGTGGGTTGGAGGAGGCTTACCCATCATGTGGGGGTCCATCTGATTAGTTCACAGTCCTCTGATTTCATGTCAGTCTAATCCAAGAACAGCCTCCAAGTTCACACCTTTAACTATCATTCACTATAAGTAATTACTTCCCAGTAGATACATCAAGAACGTCTTTCCTTTTCTAGAGTGCCTCGGTTCAAAGTATCATTTCCCCTGTGCCTCAGTTTCTTTGCCCATGTCAGTGCTATCAGAGTCTATTCCACAGAGATTCTGTAAAGTTTAAGGAAGGTGTGATTTGTGTGTTCAGTAAACTGGAGCAGCGTTTACTCTTGTTTGGTGCTGATAGTTGGGAAACACAACTTTTAAGTTTGTAACACCACCCAAGCCTGAACTCCTCCTTTATGTTAAATGCATGGGCAAAAATATAGTTTCAGGTAGTATTAATAATGCTTTAAGTGGCCATAATGAGCACACTGTCATCTATAGTCTTGAGAAACTTCATATGCATTTTCTGACTTAATCATCTTACATGGCGTTAGGTATATTACACCGTGTCGGTTTCCAGATAAGCTGAGGCTTTTAAGGGTTAAGTGATTTATTCTTGATCCTAAATTGACTCAGCAGCAGGATGGGCTCTCAGGTGGACTTTCCATGACTTTTTAAGTGAACGTCTCCATCTTATCGTGTTTGCGTGCTGGTGGATGGATCGAGGTCTGCCTGGCACAAGCTTTCTACTTGTGTTTGGAAACGCAGTCTTTTTGTTTGGGGTTTTTGTTTGCTCTGCATGTAAAGGGATTGTCTATGCTCATGCTGAACATTTAGCTTTCTTTCTCCTCGGCTTAATTGCCTTTATGGCTGTAGCTAGTCCCCTTCGTCATGACAGGCACACATGCTAAGGGGTGGAGTGGTTATCGCTGAGCAGGGAGAAGTGTCAGCCGAGCATGTGGGAGTTTTCTCTAAGCTTACTGTCAGCAGACTGGGCTGTCTGCAGCTGAGTGGACCTGTGGACCATAGCTGAATTCTGCTTGTTTTTCAGTCATGTCGGGTGTCCAAACTCAGATTAGGTTCTGCTCTGAAAAAATTACATAAAAGGGGTGTGTGTGTGTGTGTGTGTGTGTGTGTGTGTGGTATTGCCACACATATATGCATGGCTTTTGGCTTGCTTCTTGCCTACACCTGTGGTCAACTGGTCTCGGTCCCTACTCTTACTTTATGTAATTGCCTTTGAGTCCTCGGTAAGCAGTTCCTCTTCCTGCCTCTGTGCTCCTGAGTTCTTACTGACTTGAATGATCAACTCCACTCCTTCATTTGCCAGAGGAACTCTTAAGTGTGCTTCAAAACCTGATTTAGAAATTCAGAGCCCTTCTTTTCCTCCGCAGCCGGCCTGAATGCCTTACGTTCCAGTAGCTTCCCCTAGTTGTACGCCTACCTCCTTTGTGTTTCTTGGCAAGGCATCAGTGTCAGAGATTTTTGAGTCTGAAAAAACCTGGTTTTTGAAAGTTGATTGTTCACTTGGCCTGTCTGTAGAAACATGTGGTTTTCTCATTGGTAGAAAGTCAACAAGAATAGCATAAGGCCACAATGAAGATGGAGCAGCCAGTGTAGGCCTAAGGCTCTTGCACAGGAAGGTAGAGCGTAGGGTAGGCAGTGGTCTGTCACACTACTGTGTGGCATGGTTCTGACTGCCTCAATCCAGTTCCTGGCACAATGCTCCCAGTGACCTTCTTTTGAGTTCTATATGGACCAGATCTACAGAATCCTTTTGGACAACAAAGTTCTGTATAATTTTATTAAGAACCTTTTCTTTTATGCTAACGTTTGGATGTGACTGGAACAGCGTTTTCCTGTGAGGACACATGAAACAGGTTTTGTCTGTGTTGAAGCCACTGGGATTTGGGATTTACTCCTCTTTCATTTCCAAGGTCACTGTTCTGAATACCAGATGGCGTTTATATGTTCTTATGACTGACTCAGCCAGGTAAGTCTCTAATTGTCGCTTTCTTTCTGAGTAGTGGAATGGCATTGGTCTAAACATACTCCTGCTTTGCTGCAGAAGGGGCCTGGAAGGAGCTGACCCAGCTTTACCCCCTGTCCATGCCACTAAGCATTTATCAGGAATAAATAGACTTAGCATGTGGCTTGTTGTCAAAAGCTTTGACATTCCTGCAAGGGTGTTTGTCTCCACCCGGTGCATGGCAGTGACAACAGAGATTCCATAGACAGTGATGACCTTAAAGGGACCTGTCTTCACATGCTGACTGTGCCCATCCTAAAGTAGGCGGGACCCAACTTAAAACTGATTCTTTAATATTTGCAAGGACTCTGCCCCTTCAGCCAAGCCAAAAGCAAACAAACAGGATAAGGACAGAGTCCGCCTTGTAAATCATAATTCCATGTCTTAACATCACAGGGTTCAGACAGCAGGACAATACAGGCCGGTAAGGCCAGCATGGGTTACTAGAAAGAACACTGATCATGTGGCCATTGGAAGAACCGCACCCAATTACTCACTTCTGTGCCCTGTGGTTTATCACTGCAGAGATGGAAGATACTGTCTTTTTCTGCTCTTGCCCATGAAGAAACTTGTATCTCTCTGTCTGGAAAGCCACGTGACAGTGAGGTTCTGGAGACATAATTAATGTGGCACAGAGCTGAAAATCAGTATTGTAGTCACATACAATCACGTCCTCTTGGAGTGACCCTTGGACAAAGCTCAGATGGGTCTAATTAGTTTCTGTCCATCTCTTTATCGTGCAGCTTCTCCCCCAGGAGAGAGAACCCTCACTGCTGTGTTCTGTGGGCACACCTTCGGCAGTCTCCCGACAGATCCGGCAGTGTGGCTGATGCCTTCTCCTTGCAGGCCTGGGTGGTGCCAGGGGCATGCTAAGAATCCTAAAAGCTGACATTGCAGAGCCGGGGGAAATATGTTAGCTTGTGCATTCATGGAAAAGAGATGGTTTCCAGACATTCCCAAACCCCAGGGATGCTTTTCCGGGGAGTTCCTGTGTCGCAGAGGCTTAGCCTGTGTGGGAGAGCCAAGGCGCATCTAGTGCTTGGATATCCTGAAATGCCTAAAACCGAATTAACACGGGCCTTGGGATTAGCTATGCCGTTTTAGTCTTTCATTAGCGCTGATAACTGGCACAATTTAGGATGGGCATTTACATTATGGCTCCGACAACAACACATTGCCGGCAAGAAAATTACCATTCAGCTTCCATCTTCAGTGAGATTTTGAAATCGCTGAGATAAAAACGAAGCTAAGTGTGTGTGTGCTCTGATGCTTGGGGGGGGCGGTGAACCCCAGAACCAAAGTGGATCATTGGATGGTGATAAAAGTCCCATTTGTGCTGCCCGTTATCTCAGACGCTCTTGCAGCAAATTATGGCTTCTGAGTCTCTTTTGTGGCAATAGAATCTTAGTAAATTACAGCGGGAAGGGATCACAGCAATCATGTTTGCGTGGACCCTTTATCTTGTGGGTGGGAGAGACAGGGATGCTCGTTTTATGGTCATTGCAAGCCTGCTTTAAAAGGTAGGGAGGGCAAGCTCACAAGTGAAGCTGAGGACTGAAGGTGAGAAATATTTGCACCATTTGGTATAAAAAATGTGTTACGCTAGAGCCCGCAGCCTCTCCTGATTTGTATTCAGTGTGTTGGTTCGGCTTGACTTTCTCAGGGATGCTTCCCAGATCAAACTTCAGCTATCCCTCTCTGCCTGCCATGCTCCAGTCACACCCTCCTCCCTCACGTGACGTCACGGCTCCTATGGATACGCAACGACGCAGAAAGTATCATGTGGTTTTGTTTATTTCTTTTCCTCAATCGTACTTTAAGTCTGCGGGTCTCCATGCCTTGTTCACAGCTGGAACTCTGACACCCGAAACTGTCTGGTGCTCCACGGGCATTCAGTAACGGCCTGCTAAATGAGAGAACAGGTAGCAGAGGCTGGGGATGGCAAATTCAAATCCACTGAGGAAAAAACAGTGTGTCTGAAAACTTGACATGTGCATCCGCAAATTAAGCCCGTCTGCTCACACTGCTCTCACCCCAGGTTCCAACTTGTTCTTCATTTAACAGACATCTCAGAGTGAAAACCTCCTGTAACTCTAGAGCGCCCAGGTCCCCGGGTGCTGGGGCGCGGGAGTGGCAGAACACACTAGCTATCCCTGACCAAAGGCAGCGCCCGTCTTCTGGTATACTGAGATGACGAGAAATAAGTAAAGGAAGCGCCAGTTTGTATCTTTGTGTATCTCAATAAAGCAAGACAGAAGTAAAAGGGAGGTAGCATTAGGAACCTTAGGGATCCAGTTTTCCCCGGGATGGCCAGAGTCTCGCTGAGAGTAGTATTTAATCATCAAATGCTTATTGAATGGATGCAGGCTTAAATATATTATGAGTTTCACATCAAAATATCTGAGTAACGTTCTTCAAGCAAAATATGCAGAGGACCTTGACCTTCTGACCTATCAAATCAAGTTGGAGCTTTAGTATTAACTGGCATATGAAGCCCTCTCCCTCCTCCTCTCCCTCCTCTTCGGCCTTCTCCCTCTCTTATTTTCTCTTTCTCCTCCCTGTTTCCTCTTCCTTTATCCTCTTCATCTCTCTCTTCCTCTTCCCCCTCTTCCTCTCTTCTTCCTTCCTCTCCCACTCCATCCCTCCTCCTTCCTCCTTCGCTCTCCCTCTCCTCTGAAATCGGAAGGAGCTCTCCGTGGCCTGATGTCCTGAAGCTGTGACCCAGCCCAGTTTGGTCGTTTTGTGGTCTTAAGTGGATGGCAGTCTCAGAAGCCAAGCAGCTGTGGGGGTCCAGTCTCATTCACCACTTCCGTTTTCAGTCTCTACGCTCATTGTTTACTCCTCCCAGCCTCAGATGTTCGTGTCCAGGATGACGCCATCAGCATTAGCCGTGTTTCTTAACTGGTTGGATACAGTTCTGACACACAGTGGTGAGGGAACAACCCTGAACACCTGCCTCCTCCCCCACATCCACTGGCTGTGTGTGCATTGAAACTGTTCTTTTCTGTCGAGTGACTGAGGGAACGTGGAAGTATGGCAAAGAAACCGTCCAGGGCTGTTTCCATTCACAGACACCGGCAGTAATTGCAAGGCCACGAGACATGATAACCACCTCAGCTCATAAATGATGGTACATTTTAATCAGATTTTAAATGGTATGAAGGCTCCAAGTAATTACAGTTATTTTTGCCTTAAAATTAAACTGCTGTTATTAAAATTCTTTTATTAAATCTTCCCCCTCCCCTTTGGTAGTTATGAGGTAGTTATGAGAGATTGTTTTCAGGGGAGATGTTTGGGCATTAGATATCATATAGAGAAGAGCTCAGAACAGCTGCAAGAACAGGCCCAGACAGGCGATTCTGCTCACCCTAGACTCGCCGGTCATGCTGGGGTCTGCAAAGGTGTCAGTGGCTGTCTTTTGTTTGCCCCTCATCACCTTGACTCCACTATCAGGCATCATCTCCTCTTTACAAAGTCACCTTTATGCACACCTCCTTTATCCTTCATTTTTTTCAGATGAAAAACTGGAAGGAAGCCCCAGTGTGCCACTTGCTCATCTTAAACCAGTTATCCAGTAGTGGGCCGCTTGCTTGTTAGGCACTGGGCCAGGCAAGCAAATGGTCAGTGCAAGCCCAGCAGCCCCAGGGAAAATGGCAGACCCCCAGGAGGGACCAAGTCCTCGGGTGTGGCATGGCACTCCTTCCATGACTGTCTGCCAGAGGGGCTGAGCAAGAATGGATAGCCCATCATATCCTGTTCTAGGAAGCACTACAACAATAATGGTTATTGCGAGCGAGACTGGGCTCTAAGGTCATGCAGATGAGATACACCAGGATACTGATGTGAAGAGGAATGCCCGAGCCCCTCCCCGAGGGTGGGGCATAATGCTTTGGGGCTGCTTCTAACATAATAAAACAGAAAATACTACCAGGTGGCACTTGAGAGGCAGAGGCAGGCGGATGTCTGAGTTTGAGGCCAGCCTGGTCTATACAGTGAGTTCAAGGATAGCCACGGCTACACAGAGAAACCCTGTCTTGAAAACCCAAAACAAAAATGGAAACAAACCCCCACCAAAAATGTCAGCTAATACCACCTGGCTGCTGCTGCTGCTGAGAAGGTGACACTTAGCTATGACACTCCCTGAAGGTTGCATCCTCACAAGACTCTGATGGCTATAGCATTAGCCCTGTTCACAGATGACAAAATGAAGTCTTCAGCAAAAACTTTAGGCACCCCATCCCAGCCATATATCTGTCTCACAGATAGGGTCCATAGGTTGTGTGCCGCAGAGTCCGTGGTCCCAGAGAAGTACTGTTCCTGCTCCCCGGTGACATGCCACACCAGGAGCAGTGTGCCAGTGCACAGGCCCATCAGGGACACCTTTTACTTCTCTATACTTACTTCTGCACAAGTGACCCCTTCTCTATAACTTTGCCCATTGTCCATTAGGATGGCAATGGGAACCTTATTTGGGCGGGGGGTGCTATGTATCCTTCGCCAACACTATCTGAGCTGATTGTGTACAGTTTAACCACCTCCCAGCTCTGACAGTCCTCCTTCAAACCAAGTGTGAAAGCTTTTAAATTAGCTTTCACAGTTTGATTTCCAAGGCGCAACTGCAAAGCAGCCCAGATTAATTTTTTTCCCAGCCTCTTCCACAATGTAGCTGAAGGCTATCTTAGCTCATTTCCTTTACCGACGAGAGAAGCTGGGCAGGTTCTCGGGAGAGCAGAGTTCTAGGACAGAGCTCAGGAATCTCACGACCAAAGCAGCAAGATGCACAGTGGAGCATGGGACAGAGCGTGCAAGGAGTGCACACTTTGCACTTGGGCCGTCTCGATTTGCATGCTGCTTCTGCTCTTTGCTGGTTGTGTGGATCTGGGCATGGTCATTATCCTCCCTGAGCCTGAGTTTGCCACCTTGTAAAATGTTGATAATATTTCCACGGCTTCTCATGTCCGTGTGTTGTGGTTGGCATGTTGAAAGGTTCTTAATCACCCTAGGCTTTCATCCCATAAGCACTGCTCAATGACTTAGAGCATGGCAAGCACGTATTGAGCCCACACAGTATATGCCAACTGCTGTATCTGGCATCACAGATAAGGAGATATGATCCCTTGCAGAAGGGAACTGTCAATCAAAGGCAGATAAACATTGGAGCTGTCCTATGGAATACAGTTGAGTAGTGCAGTATGGGTACAGAGAAGGAGCAGTATTGGGTGGGGCGTAGGACAAGCCTTGCTTGGAGAGAAGAGAGCCAAAGGGGATGTAGGAATTCGGCAAGGAAGGGAGTGGAAGGAGTTCTCAACAGGGGAATATTCTATGGCAAATAAAAGGGGTAGCCAAAAAGTGGAGTTCGTCCCTGTACCCCTGGTTTCAAAATTGCTAAAGCAAGCTATGCATTGGCAAGTAAGTTAACCCTGCCCGCCTTCCTCACTTGCAGAATGGGTGTAATAGTAGCGCTGACCTCACACACGACTGTTGTCAAGGTAAAACAGGTAAGGCATGGAATGATGCTGTTGTGTAGCTGATTCCTCTAACTAAAATACGAACCTCCCTCCTCTGACTAGGACGAGAGAAGACTCAGGAGGCTAAGAAAACTTATAAGGCTCAGAAAGCTGAGAGAATTGGAAGGTTCTTAAGACCCCTCCCCAAGTTTATGTTAGCAATCTGTAGTTGCTGGGTAAGAAAAGATTCTTTGGTGGAGCTGGCTGTAGTTGAGAAGGGAGCTCCAGGATTGTTCCCAGAAGCCTTGTGATGTTAGAACCACCTCCGAGTCGCTCCTACTCCAGTAAGGAATGCTCATAAACTCTTCCATTAGACTTGGGTGGCAACATTTTTTGGTCTGTCATCAGCGCCCTATCTGGAAGGAACGGGCATTTGTTCACATGGAAAATCAACAAATGCCTAGAGATATTTCCACTATTGCTATTAGGCTCGGCATGATGCTGCACACAGAGTAGTAGAAAATGTTCTGAGAGGATGCTGGCAACGCTGAGCAGCATTTGGCAGATCCATTACCATACAGGATAGTCTAGGTCATCCAAAGGGGTTCTTCTATGCTGCAATATAGCATTCCCAAGTGCATTTGGTCATTGAATTTGTGGATACGGAGCATTTCTTTTTCTGTGTGAATTCTTAGTATTCTTTTTTTCCCAGGACCTTCATACTCTTAAAGTTTGGGAAAGGCTCTAGTGTTATAGTTACATAGAAGAACCGATCTTCCTTCTTTTTCAGGGAGTTTAACATAGGGAAGGAGACAGAGAATGGGATGGATACATATACAGCAAAAGGTGAACAGATACAGGAGGTTTATTTGCCACACAGAAGTAGCAATTCAGCTGAGAAAGGAGAAACGAGAACAGGAGGGTCCCATGGTGACAGTTTGATGACCAAGAAGTCGTTCATGAGTGTTGTGCCTCTGTGGGCCTCCATATTCACCCAAATCCAAATGCATCCTCTGAAGTACATGTCTGTAGAAAGCAAGCAGTAGGGATCTTAGCTGCCCTGGAGCAGTACAGGTTCCCTGTCAAAGGCAGGAAGAGCAGTGTCTTATGGAGCCAGGAAGGTAGCCCCCAAGACTGGAAGACATTTCCTGTCCAGGAAGTGGAGGCACCAGGTCCAAGAGGCTGAGGCAGCAACAGATTCTCTTGACCCTGGTGGGTGAAGTCCACTGCTGGTCTGGAAGCCAGGAACAATTTCCCCCTTTGAGGACTCTGTCCAAAGAGCAGAAAGCAGAGGGCTACCTGGGAACTCTGCCCATTGTTGTAGACTTGAGTGGGCCCTGATTGGCTTGGGGTATGCAGATGTGGTGAAGAATGAGGAGGAACGCCGGGTGGTGGTGGCGCATGCCTTTAATCCCAGCACTCGGGAGGCAGAGGCAGGCGGATCTCTGTGAGTTCGAGGCCAGCCTGGTCTACAAGAGCTAGTTCCAGGCCTGGCTCTAAAAAAGCTGCAGAGAAACCCTGTCTCGAAAAACCAAAAAAAAAAAAAAAAAAAAAAAAGAATGAGGAGGAAGGAAGGCAGAGGCCTGCCAAAACCAGGGCAAGGTTGCAAGAAGGACCACTACCTCTCCATCTTCTCTCCTGCTAACTAGACCTCACTGTGGAATGTGCAGGTGTGGGCAGGGGCCTGAAAACCTGTAATGCCATGTATGTTCCAGGCTTTGATTGTTCCCAGGAAAGAGAAATGTCTGGTGGTCTCTTTGAGCCATTGTCGCTTTGAGCTCTTGGAACCCTGGCTTGCACTGACTCCAGTCATTATTGGGTGCAACCCACCCTTGTGTAACCTAAGACTTGAGAGTACATCCTCTGAGGTCAGAGCACCCACAGTGGTACCCTTGCCTTACACTGGTCTGGGTGCAACCTCAGGCAAGCACTGATGGATATACGTTTTCACCTGTAAAATGGGGAGTGGGGAGGTTGGGGGAGGTAGGGTCACCTCTAACTACAGTTCTCAGATAGCACCTAACCATAGTGAGGACCGTAAACATGTTAGCCACCAAGGGAAGCCAAGTTTCAGTACCTCTTGAGCAATCTGCTAGCCCCTGTCCCCTGTGTTTATTGGCATGCCATCTTAACTTCTGGGAATATGGGCCTCATCACAAGGCTGGGGCTGGAAGGGACGTCTAGTGTGGACTTTGGTGCTGACCTCTGTTCACTAGCTATGAGACATTCCCCCCTGTTCTGCAGCCTCTACCCTGTGCGTCTGCGTCCTCAGCCAGGAATGGACTTAGTGCGGCAGGTTGTAAGAAAGAAATGACATAGTATATGCATCGAGTTTGTGGCTTGATGTAGGTCTGACACCCTGTAACTGCTACTAATTGTCACACACTGAACCTGACTGGCCAGATAAGCCTTGCACCTCCCCAGCCTCCAAAGGAATTGAAGCAAATGCAGATTGCATCTCTCCTATGCTAGAAATGGTTATAGTGACTCATTTCACAGTGGCTTCTCCAATCGATACAAATGGCTGCCTGATCAATTGGAGCAGAGCGTGTCTGATAGGCAGAGTTTACGGGCCATGACACTGGGGCCGAGGTTCTCCTGAGCCAAGTAGCAGGATAGATTTTTCCTTGCTTTTTCCTCAGATCTAGTGTGCGGCTTTTCCAATGCAGACCACTCTCTGACTAATGGTAGGCCCCTGCTTTTGAGGGTGACCAAGGAGAATGCCCCTGTGTACCAGCCTTCAGTGTTTTAGCTCACTCACCCTCAGGGTTTCTGGGGTTTGGCACTGCGTGTTTTCCTTAGTGGCTTTGTCTTTCTGGAGAGGGGCACCACTGTCTGAAAGAGGTGTTACCTCCCTTCCCATTTTCAAGGCGTCTGAATGAAGATAAGCTTCTTGGAGTGTCTGCTTTCACTTCTTGGCATCTTCCAAGCTGGTTCGATAATGCCCATCAGAAATTTCTATCCAGTTTGGACGGATCCAGACCATAGTAGACCCTGCGTGGCCTCTTTCATCTTCACAACACTCCAGGGCCCTGTTTCCTTGAGACTGACTTGGAAACTAATTAAGTCCTCCTTCCGAATAACCTGTCTGTTGCTTAAGCATTGAAACCTTTTGTTGATGCTTCACTTTACACTACTAATGTCTCTCTCTATAACAAGACTGTAAAGGCCATGATAAGGGATCATATCTTAACTTTTTAACTCAATACATATTTCTAACGATTATCCTTGACGACTCTTATAGCAAATGGCCATGTGCACACGATTATGTTCAGCAAATACTGGTTGGATTTTGATTAAAAGGCGACTGTAAAATGAGTCTCTTAGTACCTTAAACATACAACTCAATTAAAGTGTCATCCCAAAGTCATGGCTCTGTTATCACATTTCTTCATTCCCATGACTTAACTCTCGTGTGTCTCCATAGAAATAGCAGTTCAGTAATAAGAGCATAATGAGATGTTTTCTTAAAGGGTGTGAAGCCATCTATTGAGCCTTTACGGAAAGATGTCAGTTTTCTCTCGTTTAGTGAGAAGGTAGGCAGAGCTGGGTAGGTCAGGGACACATGCCATGTAGGAGCAATGTGTCAGGCTTCTGTCTGCACCCCTTTTCATCTGCCACACACTCAGCAAGAAACTCCGGTTTATCTGTCCTCACAAAGGAAGGGCAGCGGGCTTCGCAGAGGTAAGTCAGTTCCGCTACTGGACTGTGTCTCTGTGGCACAGAGCCACGTGGGCTTCCGTGTGCATTGCAGCACAGCTCACAATAGCTAGGCAAGGTGATCGACTTGCTTGCCAGTAGAGGAACTGTTACAAAAACTGTGGGCTGTGCACAGCAGAGTCTTATCTAGGCATTTGTAACAACGTGGGTAGGCCTGGAAGATAGTAAGCAACAATTAGCCAGGCACAGTGAGACACATGCTTCACGGTCTTGAAAATATGTAGAATCTGAAACTGTTGGCCTAATAGCATAGGAACGGGAAAGGCTGGGGGAGCTTGAACACTGACTACTCAGCTACAGATAGGAACCATACATTCTAGTGTTCTGTTGCATAGTAGGGGTTGTTATTAACACTCATATACTGTGTGGTCACTTGGGAAATAAGACTGTGATTACTCTCACCACCGTAGTAAGATAATCAGTGTTCGGGAAGGTGGATATGCTAATTGCCCACATTTTATCTTTAGAAATTGCATGTATATTGAACTGAATGAATAGGGAAAATGATGAGTTCTTTTTTTTTTTTTTTTTTTTTTTTTTTTTTTTTTTTTTTTTTTTTTTTTTTTTTGGTTTTTCGAGACAGGGTTTCCCTGTAGTTTCTAGAGCCTGTCCTGGAACCAGCTCTTGTAGACCAGGCTGGCCTCGAACTCAGAGATCCGCCTGCCTCTGCCTCCCGAGTGCTGGGATTAAAGGCGTGCGCCACCACCGCCCGGCTAAATGATTAGTTCTTAATAAATGAGTTAAGTGATGAGTTTCGAGACAGGGTTCCTCTGTGTAGATTTGGCTGTCCTGGAACTCTCTCTGTAGACAAAACTGGCCTCAAACTCACAGAAATCCACCTGCTTCTGCCTCTCAAGTGCTGGGATTAAAGGCCTGTACCACCACTGCTCAGCAAAAGACACATTTTAAAGAGTCTGGGATGTAGCTTGATTGGTAGAGGTCTTGCATCACATTTCCAAGGGTCTGTAAGAACAAGTGCTTGTGTGTGTGTGTCTGTCTATCTAACAAGCTAGCCAGCTAGTTCTTGCCAGTCCTCTACCAATTATGGATGCATCTGCCCACCTTTCTGCCTATTCATCCACGTAGCCATCGTCTCTAACAGCTATCATCTTAATATGAGCCAAGGGATTCGATGTGTCCTTGATGAGGCTGTATAGCCTTTAAGGGTTTCCCGATGGAATTCTGTCTGTATGTACTGGATACAGGAATGCAGGTAGAGGAGCGGGGAAAGAGAGCTAGAAGTATGACAAGAAGACTTTAGTAGGGCCCTGTGGATTCTCACTGAGGCCCCGGCAATGTGAGAACTCACTTCTGTCTTCTTTGTTCCATATGCACAGATATATTTGTACGCGCCTGCTCACACGCTGAGTGCTGTTCTGGGTGTGAAAGCTACCCACAGTAAAGCAAACAGGATCACAGGGTGCATTAGAACGTGTTTCCGAGAAACCACAGCAGCGGAGGCAGATGGGAGCACAGGAGGTGGATCTTGTCTTCTAAATGGGGGATGCTGGGGATGGCCTACTTTTGAGCATGGACTTGAAGAGGTCCTGGGAGCCTGTAAGGGCAGCACCCCAGGCAGAGGGCCCAGGAATGGCAAGGCTGAAAGCCATGGTGTGTTTCAGAAGAAAGACCTGGGCACCCAGAGAAGGGCACAGGGATGTGGGGGCATGCTGGAGAAATACAGGGCTCAGGTGGTGTTCCTACAGAGCCTTTGTAACATGGCAGGGTCTGGATGTGGCTTTGGAAATGAGCTCTATTAATGTCTTTGCAAAGTTGAGAAAGGGTTTATTGGGAGGCGGTGGGGGTTGCAGTAGGCAACAAAGGGGTGTTGGCGGCTTGCAGGAAAGCATTGCTGTGCTGGTTGAGAGACGTTTGTCGGGCTCAGGTTCTGAGATCTACTACACTGGTTGGCAAATCACATCTACTTAGGTTGTGATTTGCAGTGCTGTGGAAAGGAGGGGTTGAAGCCACAACGGGAACTGCCTTTCTGGGTCCAGTCCCATCAGGAGAGTTGGAGGATTTGAGCACCATTACTTCACCTCCGGGTCTGTTTCCATATGTGTGAACTGGGAAGTCAAATGGACTTACAAGTCTACCATACACACAGTAATACTGACATACTGCCCGAGGCAGATACTGGAGCCAGCAGGGTGACAAGGGAGGTAACATCTGAAGACTTCTAAGAGATAGAATAAGGGTGTCTGTAAGAATTCTAGACTCACAAGCCATGCCTCCTCGAACTGATGTGACCGTTCAGCACGGTGTGTTACCGAGCCAGGGTTTCTGTGGGGAAGGGGCTGGTGACACACAGCCTTGCCACTAGGGCTGCTGTGTGAATCCAGTGAGTTTGCACGTAGTTAACTCTGCACCAGCACACATCACACGCATGTTGCTCGGATTACCCCGAGACTGACTGTCAGCACGTGGAGGCTTCCTCACACCTATTTCCAGTGCGGCTTTTCAATTCTGTGTTTTCTGACTCCAGATTCTGCCCAAATGCCGGTTTCAAGCAACAGAAATCTTTTTATTTGGTTCTCTGTTTACTATCCCCATGCAATCAGGAAGTCTCTTTAGTTTCTTCTTGGGTTAGTCGTGTTTACCGACAGCGCTAGGAACGCATTCAGGCTTTGATAAAGAGAAGGACAATAGCAATAACAAGGTATTAGAGGCTGCGTAAACTCGCCTTCCTAGAAGCTAATGTGAAAAGTGTGGAGGAGAAAAATAACAAGGGAAAATTTGGAAAATTGGACCGTGGTGCTGCTTCACCAGAATTACACCTGCAGAACTACACAGCGGGTCTGTGCCTTGCCGGCTGTCTGCATCCCGAAGCTCTCGCCCCATCCTTCTCAGTGATGAGGTATTTCTTTGCTTTTCTAGATTTTTCCACTTGCAGATGCCAACAATGATTATTTGTAATTTCAGAAATAAAGGCGCTCAAAAGCAACATCTGTGATTCCATATTTTTCTGTGGGATTTGAAATGCATGTCTTACGCCTATCTGCAACCAGGGGCTATTTACAGTCAAACATCATTCCTGTGTACTCCATTTAGCTCTGGGCCAGATTGACTCCAAGGTTTGAAAGGGGTGCCCAGGCTTACGCTATCTCTACAACGTGTGTCCTCAACCTCTTAATCCCCATTTTCTTTAATACAAATAAAAGGGAGTTTATCAGTTGATTCAGATGAGTGGGGGTATGCCATGTGAATTTCAAGGAATTATGTGCTAAATTACAGGACCCATTTGGGGGCTTAAATATCATTTTCTACTGCACAAAACTGGTGTGGATTTTATTTTAACTGAAATGGCTCACAGTGGCAGGCAATTATTTTTGTTATTGTATTTCCTATTCCAGCCTCCACAACCTAAGGACAATAGAAGGGGATGTTCATTTATAATGTGACCTCCTGAATTGGTCTTGAAACGCAATTTAATCCTCGTATCAAGCAAAGTCTAATGCTGTATTTGCCAGTAAAATAGTCATTTGCATTTTTTATTGACAATACAAATTGTGTTTAATCAGGCGGTCGTGTGCTAGCATTTCCAAATGATTGAGGACCCAGCTTTGCTCAAACTACATATCCTATTTGGGGTCAAACATATTTTGTTCGTTTTAATTATCAGGACGCAACAAAAGTTGGTTTTCTAAACATTGCAGTTTTAGTTTTTATTATCTTCAGTTGTTTAGTCCCATAACGCTAGAGTCTTTTTGTCTCATAAAAAAGCCAGGGAGACCGTAAATTCTTAAGTTTATACATTTACAGATTTTTACCCGGTCTTTGAGAAATACTTATGGCATATTTGCTAACATACCTGCTTTCTGGAAGAAAAGGATAGGTTTCTAGCCTCTGCTGAGGTGCCTCTGAGGCTAAGTCTCCATATCTGGAAGAAAGGTGCAAGATCCTCTGTTATTAGGTACCGTGGAGACTCAGCCCCCAGGCCTAGAAGTCAGATGGCCTTCAGCAGGCCTGCTAGTGCCTGCCATCTGTGTGGTGGGGACGCTACAGTGCTCTGTCATAGGACTGTCATGAGTGTGAGCATGTAACCACATGGGAAGTGCTACGTTTGTGTCCAGCTAGACTGACTTCATCCGCTGACTATATGTAGTTCTTCCTGCTGAGCTGTGTGTGGCGTGAACCAGTTCTTACCCGTCTTCCCTAAACCTAGTAAGTCCTATATATTTGCTGTTATGATTCTGTCTAATGCTCTACCATGTTAGTAAGTGCAAGTGCTTACTGTATGGAAGGCATTGTGGCTTCGCTTAGGAGATGACAGAGTCCCAGAATAGTGAATCTTCTTGCATAGGACAAGCTTAACAAAGGGCAGGAATGACTGCATTCCAGAGTGCTATTCCTTGCTGCCTGTATGCTAAGCTGAGGCTGTCTTCAATAAGCGCTGCATCCTAGCTACCTTGCTTGTACTTAGGGTTGCCCAACTTTCACACTCACTAGGGCATCTTGTCTCAACTGTACCTTCCACTCAGCCCCACTCTGACTGTGTCCCATTGACTGGCTATGGTACTGCAGAGCAATGGGAAGTCATATGCTGAGGGCATCTTACTGTTTACCCTCCCCTACGTCTCTATCCCTGATTGTCATCTTCTTATTGTCTCCTCCCACCCTTGCCCCTGCTCGTCTGTCTTTTTGACTCCTGGAGCAGCGAGCATTGCCAACTGAGGTGTCAGGCAAAAGGAGAGGACAGCGAGATTCCCATTTGTGCTAGAGTAGACATTTGCTGATGGTGGGAAATAATCAGGTTATTTAGGTTGATCTGCGTAGACTCAGAATAATGGCCAGCATTTACTGGGCTTTAATATGAGCCAGGACTAGTGTAAGCAGTTAATGCCTATTAATTTATTTAATCCTCGCAGCAGCACTGTGTGGTAGACACTAGTGCTGCCTGCAATCTACAGATAAATCAGCACGCCATAGTCTGGAGGGACATGGTGGCTTTGTGAGGGGCACAACTGCCAGATCCCCATTCGGTTTTTTTCTGCCCTGTGTTAATTGGTTGGTTGCTTTTTACTTTCTCTAGCACCGTGTTGGGCCACTCAATACAATTGCACAAAGAGGAAGAAGTGGGCATAGCCTGGCACAGATGGGCCAGATGTGAAACCTGCAAAGCCTTTACTTACTCTCCTGCCAAGGGGACAGTGGCCTGGGGTCGACGAGAGTACACCCACTCCACTGCTGAAATGTGAGCCACTGAGCAAGTCTCTTTTCAAAGGGGAAAATTGGACTCCATCCTGGGCTGTCCAGCCTCAAGGATAGACTTCTGTTGGTTTAAGCTTCATCTCCTCTCCCTGCTATGTTTGGTTCTAAATAAAAGAGTGTCTGTCTAAGGAGGCTTCTGCACTAGCCCAAATCAGTTAGTAAGAAGCCCACAGGAACATCCAGAGGTGGAGCATTGTCTCTGGGAGGGATAGAAGCAGGGTGAGTGAACATAACAGTCCCTGCTTTTCATAGGCAGACACTTTACCAGGACAAGCCAAGTGGACTCTGTGGGCCAGCAGATGGCAGGGGCACAGCCACACAAGGAGCAGAGCAGAGTGTCCAGGCAAATAAAACCCTGGGAGAAAAGAGGTCACAGGAACAAGAAGGAGGGTGTTGAGGCCAGCACGTGGGAGGAGGTTAGGCCAAGCAGGGCATCGCAGCCAGACGTCATTCAGACTCCCAGAAATCTAAAATGTGTGGCCCTGGGCATCCCTTTCTACTGCAGCTATCCAGATTTGGGTAGGCAGTAGGCCCTGTGCTGGGTCCATTTCAGTAAATAAAGGAAATCTAGATGCTCTCCTTAAACACCTTGGGGACAGGATGCCGAATTCCCCTGCCGCAGCAGCCTGTGTAGGAGAGGAGAAACTCTTAGAAGATGGCCTGTAGAGAAAAGGGAGTTAAGACTCATTGACGAAGGACAGTGACTACCCAGCAAGCTCTTGCTATGCCAGAAACCAAGCTAAGCCAGGCATTGTCATATGATCCTCGAAGCACTATAAAGGACAGATACAATGATTACCTTCATTGGATTGGAAGTTAAGTTTTGGTCTCATGTGTTTGGTTGTCAATGACAACTCAGTGTCCTCAGTGAGCAAAACGCGTGTTCTGGCTGTGCAACAAAAAGCCCCAAGTGAGAGCGAACGGGTGCCGACAGATTTTTAAGGAAAGGCATCGAGAACCGAAGTTTGCCTTTCTGTTATGGAATCCTTAATGTGTCATTTTTATTCCTCAAGAGCTTAAAGTAGCTGCTGGGGCTCCAGTATTCTCATTTTCTCCTTTCCTGGCTAAGTCAGGAGGAAGGAAGGAAGCCAAGAGGAGATGTGGTGGGAGGGGGAAGGCTCCTGTGTGTGAGCCTGCCTGTGAGAGGGAGGAAGAGGGAACTTTGTTCTGCACCTGCTTGGCCTCCAGCTGAGGCCTCCAGCCAACCTCCGAGACAAGAGAAGGGTTCCAGTATTTTGTTCCTAGCCTCCATCATAGGAAAAGGTTAGAGAGGGCGTTAGGAGATGCTGGCTCAGTCAGCCCAGTATATTTGTGTCCTGTCCCACACACAATTTGTAAAAGGTGAAGCGAAGCTCATCTGCCCAGGGGCTTTGACCCCAGTAGGCTTGAGCTGAGCCACAGTGCCGCGGTGCCTCCTGTTGTGCGGAGGTTAGGAGTCAGGGGTCAGTTCTTACCCTCTCCGCACTCTGCTCAACGGCAGAAATAGAGCATGCAAGTCCTGGAGCCATGTGAGGATGAAATCAGGCATTCTCTCATCTCTGGCATAAGGCGAGGGCAGCTGCTCTGACGGTCATGTCGTGGTGGGTCTCTAACAGAAGACCAGTGACAGAGCAGGGACAAAGGTAGCAGAGAGGAGCTGTGGACTCCGTAGGGATGACCTGGGAGGGATGGGCAGGAGAAAGCAGCCAGGGGCAGAAGGATGGTGCTCCAAGTTTGATGCCCTTGGGTGTCTCTAAGGAAACGAGGTGTGCTCACTGAGAAAAGACGGGTGTTTCTGGCACAGGAAAAGGTCTATGCTGCGTCACAGTAGGGTAACCCACAGTTTCCTGGAACCACAGGAGTCTCAGACACACTGGAATATACCGTAGGACCCAAACCATGTTCTCGTTTATTGAGAACAGGAAACGTCCCCTCCCTGTTCCCACTCCGGTTGATTGCTTCAAGCTTGTCAATTCTTCCTCAGCCAGGCTGATTAGCAGGAGTGGAGCTGTCCAGGTTACCTACGCGAAGCAGATGTCTTGATTGTAGCTCAGTGCTTCCGCTGTCAGACAGCTGCCTTCTTAAATATGATCTGAACTACCCTGATAACCCTTCCATAAAAACGGGGAGAGTGTAAGACATTACAAGCGTCCCTGGGTGACTGCTGTATCCTTCTGAGTTAACCTCAGAAATGCTCATTGGTGATATGTGGTTTAATTCAAGTAGCAAGGCTTAACAGACTAATGAATATCATATGTTATGCTCAATACAGCAGCAACCATTATTTTGTTATTTTTATTGATTGGCCATTTCCAGGGTATTTAGTGGTAGAATTTTCACTATTAAGATTCACAGGCGAGCACTTAGGTACTTTCTTTTGCAGTTATGTCTTTGAGCTGAGGCCTGACTTGTAAATATAGAAATACGTATGTGTATCGATGGCTTTCGTACTTTTTTTGTGAAAGAGACAAATTGCAAACCGTTTTGGAATTAATGAATGTGGTGCACAGAAAGCTTGGCTAACATTGAAGGTTTCCAAGAGTCAGATGGTCCACCTGTACACGTAGAATAGCTGTTTCAATATGCAAAGAGCCCTGGGAAGGGAGAGTCCCCCATGCAAAAATTAGGGACCGCGGAGAAGATGAGGAATGGCCATGCAGAGTAATGTGTATCACCAGCCAAGACCTGGAACACCACGGAATCACACTATCTAGCTTGCACCCAGCAGCGCTGTTCTGGGGGCCTCTTCTGGGCTTTATGGTGGTGACAGTGGGCTAGAAGGCCAGCTGCTTCAGAATCACCTCCCTCATGACCCGGTTCAGTGCTCTTGAGATTCACTATCCTGCTGAGCCAGACCCCTTAGGCAGACCCTCCCTCTCCTTTGTGCTGATCTCTAGTCCTGCTTGGAGGACGTTGTTCTAGGCTGTGTAGGGCCAGTCAAGGACAGAGGTATAGAAAGGTGAGTTCCTCCACCTTTTGTGGAATGCCAGAAACTTCCCAGTGCTGGACTATCCAACTGGCATTTGTTTCCTGAACTGTTGTGAACAGGATTTTTTCATTCATTTCATGTTAGCACTTTCCATAGATAGTCCCTCACAATCATATTAATGATAAATAGAATTCATTTGGTAATTTGTATTTGTTTTGATTGAAGCCGGGGCCTTCGGCAAACAAGGCAACCACTCTGCCCCCTGAACTACATCCCCAGCCCTCAACTTTCATAGCAATGTGTGGACGTAGTATCTCATTTCTCCCAGGCAGGCATGATTCTAGGCAGGTGCGAATAAGTTTTCCCACCATTAATTTAAAATTGGTACGGGAATCAAGAAACTTACTTGACCGTTGAGTATCACTTAAGGTTTGTTCTGGGACCTACATGGATCCTCACATCCTCAGTCCCTTCTGTAAAGTGGTACAGTGTTCGCATAGACCCATGCACATCCTTGCACAGATGTTGAACCATCTTCTGATGCTCTGTTCCTCAGGCCATGTAAGTGCTATGTGACTAGTTGTCGCATCACTATTATTTAGAGGATATTTAGGATATATATGAAAAGTCAAGTCTGGACATGTATAGTTAGTACAGAAACAACTGGGCCTTGTGTTGCTGGTTTGCCCTTTGGATAGTCTCAGTCTTTCATTGGTTGATACCCAGATGCGGAATCCCCTCATTGAGAGGGGCTATCAGACGGGCTATTGGACGATGTAGCCTCAAATAGTGGCTTCCTCTAGTGATCCGTTTCAGACTTTGTGAAATCTCACAGTCCATATCTTTGGAATACTTGGAAGACGTCTGACCAAGAATTTGGTATGGGCATATAATTTAATATGCTGTATGACCAAGGCATTTCCTTACCGTGAAGTGCAATGTGAATGTTGGTTGTAGCCTAGGATGGACCTGCTGTCAAGGCCAAGGCCCATCTCCAGAAGCATGTCTCTTATCCATGTGACAGTCTTTTGCTGTGGAACATGTAATGTCTCTGTACCTATTTCCAGTACAGCATCCTCAGGCAGCACTTACTACTTGGTTGAATCTGGTCAGCTAGGTGAAAACTTGGTGTCCTTTCTAGACTTTGCCAGTCTGTTAGGCTCATTTTACCCCTGATTTCTATGATCTGACCCCCCAAAAAAAACCTTGCACACCCACCCACCTCTCCAAAGTTAGGTGTCTTGTGTTCTGTGCTACGGATTGGGTAACAGATGTGAGAAATGTCACCCTGCAGGATGTAACAGCTGTCATTGGTAGCAAACAGTCAGGCAAGACCAAGCGATGCCTAATTTTAGATCATTTGACTCATTGGCATTTGACATTCCTCCCTAAAAATATGGCCTGCTAGGGTCCTAAAGGAGGAGCCCCATTAAAAATATGCCCACGAGTTGCCTTTAAACATCACAAAGAAACCCAGTTAGTCATAGTCCCATGTTTTATAAGCTATTTTGCAGACAGGGTCTTAATCTGTCCCCCAGACTGGCCTTGAGCCCATGGTCCTCCTGCTTTGTCCTTCTGAGAGCTAGAATTGCAGTCGTGGACCTCAGGGTTTCGTTGTTGTTTTGCTTTTTCCCTGACACTTGGTCTCACTCTGTGGCTCAGACTAGCATGAGTCTCAGGGTGTAGCTCAGGCTGGCCTTGACCTTCAGATGAACTCCTTCATCAGCCTATGAAATGCTTTGGTTACAGGCCTGAGGTACCACACCTTAGTTCCAGTTTTACCTTTTTATTATTTGTTTTCTGTTTTAAATCTTTCCAGCCCAGTGGAAAACTAACTTTGGCCAAGGGAGTGGTTTGGCCGCTCATCCTCAAGAGACAGTAGTTGAGTCACTGAGCCTACCTGGCACTATGTCTTCCCTTCTTGTTTCAGTGATGCTCCCACGCATGGCAGGGTCTGTTTCAGTATTTGAACACCCCCTCTGCTGCTTGGGCACAGGAGGAACGTTCTCCCATGGTACCACTTGGTGATCTTTTCAACTGCTTTTCTAAAGCGGTTCCGTGGCAGAAACTAACTGCCTGGAAACCTTACAGGAGGGCTGGTGAGGGGACCAGCTGCAGCAGGTGTCCACATTTTGGAAAGATCAGCAATACCCGTGAAGGACACCTGGCCGTAGGTTGTGATGCACAAGAAATACCTGGAAGAGAGCGGCAGACATCTTTGTAGGCTCATTCTCCAAGCTGTCTCAGATGGAGCCCCGTGGCGGGCCTAGGGCCTTCACCAGAAAGGGAAGAAACCAGAGCTTTGTTCTCTATCACGGGAAGACACAGAGAAAGGCAGCCATTTTCATCTGTAGAGAGAGGAGCCCCACCAAGCAGGGTACAAAGTTCTTGCTAATTAGTCCTGGCCTGAAGTATATTTAATATACTTAATATATAATATACGTCCTGGCCTGAAGTGCAGCACATGGCCACATCTCTTAGTGATGGAAACGGGTTCTGAACAAAGCATCACCAAATCATCATCATTGCATGGACATCATAGGTCATGGTTGCCCCAAATAGCACATCTGTAACATAATCTGGGAATGCCAGGACATGTGAGGTCCATTCTTGGTCAAGATATAGTTCTCTTAATCCTCACACCAAACCTTGAGGGGAGGGGTAACTTCTTTAATAGAAAATTTAAAGCTCAGAAACTGAAGTCGAGCTCAGAGAAGCAGTGTTAGGGTTGATCTTTGTAAAGTTTTCTCCTCCCTATCCTTAGGGAAGACTCAGAGACAGAACAGCTAGACCTTCCAGGGGCAGCCTGGACCATAGTCTGAGAATCCAGAGGAATCAGAAGTGATTTATATGGAATTCAGAAAGGCCTACCTGGGTTTCTCCTCTTGTCTGTCTGCCTTCTGCCCCAGGCTTGTTCAAGATGAACTGAATTGAATCCTCGGACTCCTCAGGCATTTCACTGGGAAGTAAAAATGAAAAGCAAGGAGACGGAGATGGGCAGGATCCTGCAGCTGCTGGGCAGGCTGGTTTGGGGAGGAAGACAGCTGTTCATTCAGCCCCAGCTCTGTGCAAGGCATCCAACATATAAAAAGGAAAAGGCTTCCATTCTGGGACTTAGGCAAGTCTCGAGGAAATAGAGGCAACCCAAACAGAGACGCATGTGGGGATTGGATTCCTAGGGGAGCCAGCTCCTGGAATCTGGCTGGCATTGAGGCTGCTCTGGGTGCTGGGCTGCTGAGGATGAAGTGTAAACCCTGGAGGATGGTTGGGGTTGTTGAGCAGCAGAAGGGAAGGGCTCCCCTTGGGAGGAACTTGAGCAGAGGAGAGAGGCAAGTTGGGAAGGCAGCTGTGACCTTGGAGTTGGTGCATCATGGGGTGGGGGAGTGGGGGAGGCAAGGGGACAAAGTGGGATAAAGCTTAGAGAGCCACGCCCAGCCTTTACACTCGTCCCGTTCTTCTTGGTCCCCTTCTCCAATACAGACCACTAATTGAATGTTTCTTTATAGATTCCAAGACCCACATTAACATTGTCTACTTTTAATTCCATATAGTGGGGGAGGGAGCGTCTCTTGGTTTTATCGACTGCTTCTTTATCTGACTTCACATAATTAGAAAATAAACAGATAAAATGATACCTTGGCTGCTAATGAATAATTCATGCCCCCCTTGTCTTTTGTCATAAGAGGAAGCCTAGCAGGTTTGTCTTAAATGAGGATATCTGGTAGATGAGAGAAAAATGTGAGTGATTAACTCCAAATTGAGTGGATTGTGAATTCCGAAGAGTCTGAGGAGTCCCCTGTAATAAAGTTGAGATTGGTTCACTTAACGGTTCACCTGGCTCGGGTGGAGCCCACATTCGCAGCATATGAGTGCTATTGACCTGTTAATTTGAAATGTTCTAATCTGCATAAAAATGGATTGTATTAATTGTTTCACATTAACCGGGTCTGATTGTAATGTCTGATTGAATTAGGCTGAGTTTTCTCTGTCCGCCTCTTCCACAGTTTCATTCACCCCAAACTCTTGTAACTTTCCCCTCCCCTGCCAATCATCAGGACTGGAGGGGCTGCATCGCCCTGACATTGCAGACGCCCGCCATGTTTTTACAAATACAAACTGCCCTCAGCTCTGCGTATCTTTGCTGCCTGACCCGGCCCTCCGGATGCCTCCTGGTTCTGATTACCCCAGTCACATTTCTTCACCCGACCTCACTGGCTACAGCATTTTCAAAACCCTGATTAATAGCTCATATACCTCATGCCAACCCATGCTTCATAAAAGCTCTGGAGTGGAAAAATAGATGTTGTAAAAATGTAGATTCTAACCAGCCTATAGCGAGATCAGTGGTGGCGTGCCCGCTGCTAAGTTGCCGGGTCATAAGGTTTTACTTCATGATTGAAACTGACCTTCCTCTTGGAGAGGTTGAGTTCTGGTTCTGGTGACATGGCTTAAGACTTTGACAAGTCAGCCACAATGCTAGTCAATATAGACAGGGAACGTTCCAACTACATCAGCCTCAAGTTCAGGTATGTTGTAGCATCGTCAGAGGATGCTTTCCTGAATGTGCCGGCTTTGTTTTGCCCCCTCGTCACCTTTTCTGGGTTCCCAGGCTTTCCACTTGTCTCTGAGATCTGGAATAGCCTTTCCATCTGTGGCTCAGAAAATCATAACTTGCTCTGGGAAGCTGTCCCCCCTCCATCACTCCCCCCCAGACATGTGTAAGCCTCTCCTAGTCTCTCAGAGCTCCTATCATAATCCAGTGTTGTACTTATCTTTCTATTAGTGTTTATTTCAGTCAAGTGGAGCAAAGGGATCAGTTACCAATGTATAGGAAGGCAGAGAGAAACTTAGGGAGAATCAGGTGGCATATCTCAGGCCCTGACTATTCAGCCCGTGATCTAGTGGCATATTAGTATCCCTGGGCAACGGGGTAGAGTGGAACTATCCCATATCTCTCAGAACATAGGATCAGAATGCGAGTGTGAAGCCCAAGTGAAGAGAAAGATATATATATATATATGTGTGTGTGTGTGTGTGTGTGTGTGTGTATAGATATATATATGTATGTATATGTATATATTATATATATGTCTCTCTCTATATAAAACCATCTCTCTAGATAGATAGGAAGATAGATAGACAGACAGACAGATAGATGGTGACAGAGACACAGACACAGAGAGAAAGTAAGTTGGGGAGCACCAGGCTAATTTGGCTTTGGAATCACCCGAGGGTTTTTATAAAGTACTCCCCCTTGGGTTACCCCTCACAGGCTGCTAATTCCGCTGGTTGGGAGCCTTTTCAGAGCAGCCCAGAGGGAGCCGGATTGAGAGGCCCCTCCTGGCTGCTGGCTGCAACATCAGCACCACTCCCGCACTCATCCTGCTCTATTGTCATGTTCAGTTATGTCCTCGCTTAAACATGTATGTACTTTTGTATCCCGAGACTTTAATAAACTGTCTCTGCATAATCATTCTTGAAAAGTGAATGGAAATGAGTTACCACGGTTGCCTTTAATGCTGATTTTGATGATGAAATTGGAACACATTTATAGAACATTACAATCAATAGTCTGAGGAGCAGAGTCATATAAATGGCAGGAAAATGATTCACAAAGTTGTTCGTTGACTGGAGTAAAAACTGATGGGATAAATCAGGCTGCTGGTGCCAGTTTGCGCAGGGATAGGATAGGACGAGAGAAGACATAGCTTGATCTTGCCTAACATGAGAGGACACTTGCAGGTCCCTCCTCTTTGTGCCCTAGGCTGCATGGCTGTGACATTAGATGGCTACTTTAACACAGTATGATTATCAAATGGATTAATGGAAATACCGTGTTCATTTAGATCAGATACTGGACTGCGGTGTGCCCAGTGGGTATTGCACACGGAGGACATAGGGAGCATCGTGGGTAATATAGAAATCACACCGTGGGAGGTGGAGTGTGTTGGTATGAATGTTTGAAATAGAGAGGGCTTGGAGAGCACATACATAATTGTCCCCCCCTCCCCCCACAGAATGGCGACCGACGTGTGCGGAAAGAGTGGAGCTGTGCCGTGCTTCGCCACAGGACAGCACTGGGGCCAGTGGGATTGGTGGAGGCAGGCTTTGGCTCCATGTCGGAAAGACTCGGTGCCAGAGAGAGCTGTCCAATAATAGAACCGGCTGCCTGGGGAGATGGTGAGAGCGAGCAAGCTCTCTATCTTTGGAAATGTTCTAGCAGAGCCTGGGTAGCCATCTGTTGTGGGTATTGTGGAAAGATTCCTGCATCTGATAGATGAGTCGAATCGTGTTGATGATAACAGTAGTCAATGTGTCTACTATATGCTCTTTGCCGACGCGCTGCCAGGTACTCCATCAGGGAGTTTGTGTCCGTTATCACCTTTCACCCGGGGAAAGCTGTGCTGGGATGGGGCTAGCACTCCATTTGTATAGATGAAAGGGGATCGGGCGGGGGTTGGAATCCTGGGTTTCCTGACTCAAGTGCAGTTTGTTCAGCTGTCCTGTCTGCTTTTGGTGGTCCTATCCTTTGCCGAGATTCCAGGATGTATTCATACACTAAACTTGAGGTGACCTGCAGGCAAGCCATGCATAGATGGTCCTGAAGGGAGATGACTGTGAAGTGTAGGGACTTGTGAAGAGCGGTCAGGTATCAGAGGGAGACTTGCACATCCTTGGCCCTCTGGTAAGAGGAATGGAGTAGGGGCTGTTTTTAGAAAGTGAGGAATATGACATTTTTAGCAATTTGCTGAGTCGCTAGAAGCCATGGCTTCTTCTGTACAAGGTGGAGATGAAACAGCTCCTCATATGGTTTTGAGATTGAATGAGATTTCATACAGTGAGTGGTCAGAAGTACCTAGGAGTCTCTAGTGTAGACATTGGCTGTTGACTTACTGAGATTCCCAAGATAGTAATTACAGAGGTAGGAGATTCTGAGCTCTGATTCCTTTTTGCTGAGGAGGAAGGAGGGAGCTGCTAATGCGTATTGGAAGATGGGGCGTTTATTTTGTAGGGCACGCACGCACATGTGTATGTGTGTGTGGGGGGGTGGGTGTAGTATGTGTGTGTATAGTATGTGTAGTGTGGTACAGTTTTGTGCGTTACATGCACATGAGTGTGTGGAGCCACACATGCGTGTGTGTATGTAGAGCTTCAAACAAGATACAGGGAACTGTCTTCCATAGCAGTCTCCTTGCTGCCTCGAGGCAGGGTCTCTCGCTGATGCTCACTGTTTCGGCTAAGCTGACTGGTTGGGGAGCTCTTGGAATCTGCTCATCTCTGCCCCCAGCCACACCTGGCTTTTTTACATGGCTGCTAGGGTCTTCCGCTCAGGTCCTCATGCTTGCTGGGCAAGTGTTCTTATCCTCTGAGCTATCTCCCTCCTCTTCAGAAGGTAGGTTTTTAACCCTAGTAGGTATGAAGTTTCTGTAAATGTCTTATTGGAACAATATAAGATCTAAGTCAACATTGGTGTCAAAAAGCAGTGACCGAAGGTACACACTGTGCCTGGGTGATGTCTGGGCACCATTGCTGCCTGTCTTTGTGTTCTTCAGCTCCTTCCCTCTGTATGCCTGTTCGAGGATGCCTAGCTACTTTACTCAGATATGTTTATGTAATAAAAATTTAACTCACATTTTAAAAATAAATTTTTACCATCAATGACCATTAGATTTTTGCCTAAATTATCGGCCAGTTTTGTTGTCATTTTCCATCTGTCGCTGTTCACTCCTTCACTATCTTACCTTGTATATCACATAGAACAGAGTCAGCATGAAGGAGAAGTTAGGAGGACCATGCAGGTGGATTACCTGGGTTTACATTTCAGTTCAGTGTTTACAGTCTGTAACTTGGGGCAACTTACCATATGCAAGCCTTGGTTTCTTTTGTATAATGTGATGGAGATAGCACAACCTATTTCATAGCAACTTGAGATTAAATGACACACATATATGGTGTACTTACAAAGTGCCTAGGAGTCTTCAGCACAATAAATTTTCAGCAAACAGTGGGATATATCTATCCTTATTGCATGCATTGATGCTATTTATATAATTTTACAATGTATGAGCATTATCTATAAACAGGTTTCTATATGAGCAAGCAGTTCATGCATGGCAGGATATAAAGGAATGTTGTTGTTTTTTTTAAGAGAACTTTTATGGTTTTGGTAATTGCTCTATGAAACTTAGAGAAGACAAGAAGCACTAAGGTGAATAAGAATCTTACAGAGGAATATGAGCTGGTCAATAAATAAGAGACAGCCAATGGCCTGGTTAGCAGTGACTTGTGGGACATAGTTATTCTATTGCTGGTTATAACAGAGTAGGTGTTCCTAAGGTCACTACTGAAGTTCCAAGCTGTTAACGGAGGCTCTGGCCTTTTCTGTTAGCTCCTTGTTTCAGTCTCAGAAGAGCTGTCATGGATCCACAGAGCACACCCTCCTATCATTGAAAACAGAAAGAAGCTAAGCAATGGGGATGGTCAGATGGGATGTTCCTTGTTTGTTTACTGTAATCAGAGGAGAAAAAAAATGATTTCCCAGAAGGGACTCCCATATAGCACAGCACCTACCCACTCCCTGCGTGGTCTCCGTTTGCCAGAACTGGATCATATTGCCACTTCCAGCCAGAAAGGAGGCCGAGAACACAAGTCTCTGGCTTGTTTCAGCATCTCTAAGGGAGGTGGGCAGGGAGGAGAGGCAGTGTAAATGCAGCAGCGTTCCATAGGTCAGCGACTAGTGAAGATGTGACAGCTTATGTGCTGTAGGAAAGGCCACACAAGCTACCTGACAAGGAAGGAAGCTGGTTTAGGGGGGGAAGAAGAGAAAAGAGAAATGAAGGAGGCTTCAGGTGCCCTTAAGACGCCTTCCTCCGTAGAGGCATCATTTGCCTAATGCAGAGGAAGTGCCCGTTTCCAAATGTGTGAGCAGGAAAACTGTCATGGAAGAGGCAGCCAATTGCTCTTGCTTGCAGCTGCTGACTCTGACCCCGTACACCCTCTTTAGCGCTCAGCTGCTGGGTACCCATGCATCCTTTTGGGAGGCAGACCATGTGTGAGGGCAGAATAAAGATGCTCATCTCAGTAGCTACTCCTGTTCTCCAGGCAAGCTGTTTGCAGGCAGAGGGGCAGCATACACAGTAGTAACGGGTCTAGTAATTAGCAAGAGCCCCGAGGCCTTCCATCACTTCTAAAAAGACAAGGTGATTCAATAAGGGCTGTCACTGCCCCTGAGACTTTCCCAGATGGAGAGACAGGTGGGGACCTCCAGCGCTAATGACGCGGAGGCCCCTGGCCCACAGTTGCTAGAGTAGATGAGGTCTGAGATGTGGGGCAGAAGCGAAGCAGGTGGACTTGAGGCTGCATGCCTGCCGGGTGTGTGTGTGTGTGTGTGTGTGTGTGTGTGTGTGTGTGTGTGAACCTGTTTTTACACACGATGCCTGCGCTTTATGCACAACCCTGGCAAGTTGTACCACTCAGAGGGGTAGAAATGTGGTGCTGTGAGCCTGTTAAAATAAACACACATAAATGGGAAAGTGTGGCCCAGCAAGCCCAAACCTCCACCCACATCTTGTCCCCAGTTCAGAGGCTAAGGAATCCCAGGAGCATCTGCTTTTGTTTTTAGATATGAGTTGGTAAGTCGTGTGTGATCGTTTCCTAAGGAAGGATGGAAGGAAATAACGCCTCACCAAGGAGGCACCCTGGAGCTTACTATCTCAGCAGGAACTTGCCAGGGTCCTGGAGCTTAACAGCCAGCCCCTGGGGAGGCATTGGGGTCCTAGGTGGGGTATTTGGAGTGGAGAAATTGCACCACGACAGCAGAGAGCTGGAGAATGCAGGAGGCACCTGGTACTTCAGTTTCTCACACTTCTTTCTCCTTCTTCAAAAACAGAAACCATTTTTCCTTTTCTAAAGATGCCTTTACTGCCTAAACTGCACGATTGGATGGAACTGCCACTTAGCTCCACCTTTAGATCCATTTGATTAGTCCAAGAACATGCAGAATAACTGTATCTGAACCAAAGTCCTTCTTGGGATATTTGATAGCATCTAGGAGAGAGATTGGAGCCAGCAGACTCTCAAGTTTGTTCGTGACTCTGACTTTCAGCTTAGAAGCGCTGCTGTCTGTGGGAGGCGGAAGTGTGATGATACGATGATACTCAGCAATAGGTGGCTAAATGAACTTTGGTCAAAGGGCTGAAAGGTGTAAAGCTTCTGAGAGTGTAGTCCCTGCCTCTTCCTCGCCCTGTATTTATCTTCACAGAGGCACATCAGGTCACTCCAAGTGGTAGAAATCTGTGAATATCAACACCCACATCTTACCATCCCCTTCTCTCATGTGCATGAATGTATGGCATGTATATATGTATATGCATATTCACTTGTGTGTGCATATATATGTAGTTATATGTTCACACGTGTGTGTACATTTGGAGATCAGAGGATGGTGTCTAAAGTCATGCTTGATCATTCTCTACCACATTCATTGAGGCATGGTTTCTAAATTGAACTCAGAGCTAACCAATCCATCTTGTGTCGCTATCCTGGAAGTCCTCTGTTTCTATCTTCTGAGTCCTGGAATAATTAATGAGCTACCGTGCTCGCTGTGTTTTGAGATGGGTTCTGGGGATCCAAATTCTGTTCTTCATGCTTGAGTGACAAACCCTTTAACCACTGAACATCTCCTCTCCTCACATCATATTTCTCATTGGGGGTAGATAGAACATGCAGAAAAACAAAGTATATTTTAAAGCATATTTTATCTTGTGTTAAAACAGCACTTTACAGCATCCGTTTTCTGCCAGTCAACTGAGGGTCTTCCTAAGGCTGATTGTGACCCGGCAGGTCAGAAGAGGTCCCTGATGTTTCATTTCAGGCAAATTTGCGTGTGGTATGGATGCCACTAACTCATTGTTTGAGATTCATGGATCCGGTGTGATGCAGGAATGGTAGAATTGAGCTGCCATCCTCATCTAATAAGAGTATTAGAATAGGCTCAGGAAGGTAGCATTTGAGTAGACCTGAAATAGGCAACTCTATATACATAATTCAGTGAATATCCTTTTTCTATTTAGACACACATCCACTAATGTTTGCTATACAACAGACTACCCAAAACACATCCCCTTAAAGGCATAAACTCACTGTGTCCTACTTTGAGTGTCTACAGTGGGCATCCTTGCTCAGGATGTCCAATTGGGCGATATAATCCAGGCACCGGCCAGGGCTTCTGCAGTTATAAGCTTCCCTGTCCTAGCTCTGGTTCCAGCTGTAGAACACAACAGGCTATGAGATGGAGGGCCTTAGTGATTCTCAGTCCTTTGTCCTGAGGCCTCCTGCGGTGCCTTGTCATCAGTGTCTCCTCATAGGCCACATCACATGACGGTAGTGGGCGTCTCTAAGGCAAAACAGGTGAGCGGTCAAGGGTTGGCATACCAAGAGGAAGGCAGTGCCAGAAACAGAGACACTTTGCTAAGAGTGAAGACACTGGAATATGGGCGCGGGCTAGGGAGACGGGAAATGACCCTTTGTAGGTCACTTACACAGCTCATTTCATCTCTCCTGTTGGTGCATCTGTGGGCTTATCTGCACCGGAAGGTAGTTCCACTACGTGGGTTCCCAGTCTTTATCTGTCAACGGGCTGCTTTCATATGTTAATCTTTATGTCAGTCTCTCTGCATCCCCACTCTGCTGCCACAGCAGGGCCTCTCTGCAACCTAATCTGTCCAACAACCCTTCTGCCCTGTTCTGTTGTTGGAAGTGAATCATGAGGTTACCCACACGTGGGGAGATTACCAAAGGCGTGAATGCCATGAGATGGGCTCACCATATGCCATTTTATAGTCTGGCTACCCCAGTATCTATTAACTCTCTGGATATCATCTGTCCTTATGGAGGTTGCTGTTACAGTCGGTACGTTAAGCAAAGAGAATAATAGGAGTTTTTGGCTCCCAACACTAACCAGAATCCCTCTAAATGGTTCTTATGGAGATAGAGTTGGGTTTGGCCTACCTTCAAATTTGAAGATGGGTTTTAAGCAAGCCTTTTCCTTGTTTGTTGAGACATCCAGGCAGAAGCTGGGAGGCCACCTGAGAGCGTGTGGGCTGCTGAGCTCTGACTGACCCTCTGGCCATTTTAGTACTGCCAATGTAACTGCCTGAGGAGCTGCCAAGGAGACAGATGCTGCTGCTGGAGAAACACCCTCTGCAGCCTGGCATTTGTCCGGTAATTGCTCTCTAAGAGAAAGTAAACTCTTCAGTTGGGGGGGAGGGGAGCTGTGTGGATGGCGCCTGGCCGTCAAGTGTAAGGGTGATTTAGAACAAGTGCTGCAAATAAAATGCAAAAGATTGCACTGAAAACTCGAAGACGTGTGTTATGGGTCTGATGTCTGACTGCCCTAAAATGCACTGAAGACAGGAGTGCTCGCTTCCCAGGCAAAGCAAGCATGCAGTAAATTGAGTGCAACCCACCTCTTGTGTTCCTTTTCTTCTTCGTAGTTCTTGTTTTTGCTTTTTTTTACTTTTTTTTTCGCTTTGAGACAGGGTTTCTCTGTGTAACAGCCCTGGCTGTCCTAGAGCTACCCTTTTAGACCAGGCTGGCCTCTACTTCACAGAGACCGGCCTTCCTTTGCCTCCTGAGTGCTGGTGATGGTACTCACTGCACCCAGTCCCAACTCAGGGTGGTTTCTGTATTATCTGGCTATAAGGCCCAAGAAAATACTGTTTCTGACTGTCACGAAAGAAATATGACTTCGGTCCAGGAGTGGTGGTGCGTGCCTTTAATCCCAGCACTCAGGATTAGTAGCCTTAGCAACTGTGGTCTCCATGACTTCTACTTAAAGTGGCAGTGATCAAAGAGCTTTAAATTCCCTCCACACCTATGGGAAAACTGCAGCCTATGAAGTTTAAGGTGTTTCCTGGACATCACCGGATCTCCCTACCACCTGCCCATCAAAGCACACCCTGCTTGGGGGTGTGTTCTTGGACTGTGTTCTCACTGCAGCGGATGGAGTGAGGGTCAGTGAGCTAACACAGACACAGTAAGGTGATGTAAGGACTACAGAGTAAGGAGAGGCTGAAACGTGGAGTGTGACTAGCAGGAAGGACACCAGGCAGCTACTTTAAGCCGTGTGACAGTTGAGTATAGGAACCATGAGATAAAGTGACAAGAGAGAGTGACAGCTATTAAGACCCTGCCATAGAAAGAAGCCCCCCGTTGTGGGCATTTCCCGGTGCCTTTGGGGTGTCTGCTATTATTCTGAGGAAAGATTTTGTTTAAATGAATTGTAGTATCTGGCTAGGAAGGTATAATAGGTTTCTTTAATAATAAGCATTTTAAAATTGTTAGTATACTAATATTCATCATGGATTTTCAAGGGGCTATTATATTGTGAAGGATTTTCAGAGCTGGCCACCACAGACCGTCCTTTCTCCCTCTTCTCTTCTCACCCCCAACTCCATATCTATTCCTACTGAACATTAGCTGTCAACATAGAAATTGGAGGAGTGGGGACAATTGTGCTTGAATGATATGTTTTAGTTTATGAAATAAGTCTGCTAATAACCACTGAATGAGCACTGCCAGATACTGGTGACTTGTAGTGGATTTGTATATTTGAATGCTGATGACCCTGACATTGTGAGTTGTAGAATCCATCCATCCATCCATCTGTCCATCCATCCATCCATGTGTCTACCCATGAATGCAAAATACATGCATCCATCCATCTACCCAACCATCCAACCAGTTTTCAGAGCAGAGTCAGCTTAACCCTGTAGAGCAACAGGTATGCTGCTGCGTTCCCATGGTAACACTAGAGCTGCCACAAACATGTTTTAATTTCTTTTCAAATCTCAAGGAGAAGCTGTGAGGGATACCGATGCACACATTTAGAGAGTACCTACCCCTTAAGTGTTTTGTATGGAGGGAGAAGTATTGGGGGACCAGCCGTTGCAATGCAGAAACTCCACGAGGCTCAGAGGACTTGCAGTTAATTGTTCAAGGCATTCACTGAAGACCGACACAATCAACCCCAGACCTCCGTCATTTCCCAACTGCACTGTGAGGTCTCATTCTCTTTTGGCTTCACCCCACATTTGCACTGAGTATCATTTCCACAGAAACAGCAAGTGCCTAAAATCTGGGGCACTACATTCTTAATTTTAGCACCCCATCTGCTCTGAGTAATGACAAACAGAGATGCACAAAACCATCTTTTTCGGAGAGCCTCACCCCAGGATTCCTGAGCAAATGTAGGGCCCCGATTAGAGCTAGCCAGTGCCACCCATGCCATAGCCCGATGCCTTGGTGTTGTGGACAATGCAGTTGAATTTGGAAATCGCATCTTGCAAGCCCCAGATAATGAGCAAGTGGAGAGGCAGGTGGGAAGCCATCGTGTTGGAGTTTGCACACTGTATGGCTGCCCAGCAGCCTCTTCAGCAAATGAGGCGCTTGGGGAGATTGGCTCTCATTCCTCTGCACACTTGGGATGGGGACTGGTTTCCATTCAGTGCACAGAGCCTTTGCCTCCAGTTTCCTATGTGAGCTGCAGTTTTAATAAAGCCATTGTAGGACCCTGGGTCTAGCAACAACTAAACTGACCCTAAGTGCATTAGCACGTGTCCTGGGGATGTTCCCCTTGGCACTGGGTTTGTGATGCCATACTACATTTTAGCTGAGTTCATTATCAAAAAAAAAGGAGCCTCTGAATTATTGTGGGAAGCATCTGCTTAGATAAAGTTATATGTCCCTCCTCTTTGCGTCTCAGCCTCCCTGTTGTGTGAATTGAAAAATACAGGTCATAAACTCTCTTGGCTCTGGATTTCGCTATTGAACTTCCCAAGTTAAAGGCTGGGGAGTCGTTGAAGCAATCAGATGAGATGTGTATGGAACAAGTACGTGCAAGGATTATTCCCTTTCATCTTTGGGAAGTCGGGCAGCGGTCGGCCAGTACCGCTCTGCCTACTTTCCCCAACAATATTAATTCCATGAGACCAAAGTTAGCACTCAAATTTCAGAGAAGCTAGCAAACAGTAAAGACTCAGGCCAGGAATGAAGGGCAACCTCACCTCATTCATGGCCTCTGTTTTCCCTATCACTGTGTTTCTCAGTCACATTGAGAAGAAGGGTGCATCCACACACAGCAGCCCTGACTCAGTCAGCATCAGATGAAGTTGGCTTGAGTTGAAATGCTCACAGCTTGACTTGAGTGTAGAACCTCTTGGAAATGAAACGTCTGGCCATTGCGGGTCACAAAGCATCCAGGTGACATTAGCTTGCCTGATGAGTTAAGCTCACTGTTCATTTATTGGGAGCAATGTCTAATGCCACAAAGGTGTGTTAGTCAGCAGAGCTGGTTTTCCTTTGCTTTACCAGGGAGGCAGGAATCATCTAGGGTGTCTTGAGTACTTTAATTCAGTCTTGTCATTTGACCTGTTGATCCTGGACTTCAGCTTCCATTGTACCTTCAAAGCAGGTATCCAGAAGGTCAGGACTGGTTCATTCTCTCCCCTTGGGCTGGGTACATCCTCCTCGGGGCCACCAACCTCTCATGTTGTTTGAGCTCTTTGTCTTGTCCCATGACATTGAGGACGGCAGCAGCCATTGGAAAACCATGTTGCTTCTGTTACTGTCCATCACAGCTGTGGAGCCAACCCTTCAGCCACTCAGTACAGTGAACTTCTAGAGCCTCCTTCCAACACCCTCCTGTAGTTTCCTGAGTGAGAGATGTCACTGTGTCCCTTATCTGTGGCACCAATGTAATTTTGATACCAAGTCTAATATTCAACCTTTGAAATCATCTTACCCAGGGAAAGAACCAGGGTTAGTGCGGCAAGGAGTAGAGGATATTTCCTTCCCTTCCCTTCCCTTCCCTCCCCTTCCCTCTCCTCCTCTCCTTTCCCTTCATTCTTTCCTCCCTTCCTGCCTTCTTTCCTCTTCTTTTTGTCTCCTCCCCTTTCTTTCGTTATTTATTTATTGTGTTCCTATCTTTCAAATATGGAGCTGGTTACTCCTGAAGTTTTTTTTCCTTTTCCAGGGTCACATGGCTAGTGTCCACTGAGAATCCCAACTCTAGATTACAGAACTGCTTAAGAGCAAAGACCTTGTGTTCTCCAGCGCCTGGCTCTGGTCTGTACCTTGCTAGCCTGTGTTTTACCCACCCTCTCTCCAGCATGCCATACTAGAATCCTCCCTGTCCTTAGGTTGGACTTGGCCCATGTGATTTCTGCCCCTGGAGTCTTGGGCTTTCTGATCTTCTACCTGAAATGTTCTTCTCAACTTCTCCATGCCATATACTCCCACTCTGAGTGTTTTTGCTCTGGTGCTATATGCCCCTCCCCTGAACACGGACTCCACTCCAGCCGACAGTGAGATGTATGCCCCCTCCCTCTCCTTTTCTTTCCTAGCACATCTGGCATGTTATGTTTGATTTATATTTCTGTTTACCGGCTGCCTCCCTCCTCCACAACAGAAGCTACACTCCAGAGCTAAATAACCCATGGCAAAAACCCCACTTGAAAATGCACTTGAACGGTCTGCTAGCTGTGTAAGTCAGCAGGTGTATTTGGAGTTGCGAGGTCTGTGCTCCGTGCTCCTTGCCCTGATTGCATTTACGGTGGATCCTTAGCTGTGTCTCCCCATGTGACCACGCCCTGCCCCAGTCCTCTGCTGATCACTCCTCAAAGTCACTAGCTGTGATCTGAACCATGCCCTTTGTCCTCCCTCTTCCCTGGGTGGCCAGTGTGGCTGGCGGGCTGGTGCAGCTGTCTCCCCAGGTGTTTGGCTCTGCAGCTTGGTGAACATGGGTATTGTGCTATTTAATTTCATTTAACTTTTTATCTCAGGGTAGAGATCTTTATTAGAAATAAATGTGTTCAGGCTATGGGGTTTTGTTTGCTTTCAGCATGCGGGGGTATTTCCCATGAGTTCTTTCTCCCTATGCCTGAGGTTCTGAGCACGTTTTCTGGAAGCCACTCTGTGAAGCTGACTCGGGGGAAATTATGTTCGAAACAGAGGGCTCCTTCTCTAGAGTACGCAAAAGTTTGATTGTCTTTTTTAATTCTTAAAGGTTTTTTTTTTTTTTGTTCCCTTATATTCTTATTATACTTCTGAAAATAGCTTCATCTCCGAGCAGTGTTGCTGGCAAAGCGAATGACTTTAGATGTTAATAGTGTACAGTGGCCGGGAATGAAGTCAGTGATGAAGGCTGTACTGTTTGTTCCATCCCAGTGGTGGCCAAGATGGACTGGTAACCAGGTGACCTGAATGATGATTCTGCATAATGTTCTAATTGGGTGATCGGTCAGTCTCTTAAGATGTGGCCCCACCTCTGGGGCAATGACAACTCTCAGCCTTTGGTACAGGTCATCTCTAATATCCTCTCCTGCTTTGCAGTCTAGCCTGGAAGTCTGAACCCTGGGGAGGGGGGGTCTAACTGGCTCTTTTCCCTGCACCTCCAAGGGTGGCAGCTCCAGGTGGATCGCCCTCCTTCTCAGAGCCTGCCTTACTGGGTCTATGAAATGAGGACCAAAGTCCCTGTCAGGTATTTTCCAAGCAGTAGCAAGAGCATTTTATTTGGGCACACTAATGTGGAAGTACTTTTGAGCCCTCAGGCCTTGTGATTATTTGAAGCAACTTTATTTTGTCGTGTGATTTTTCTGGCTGTGTGCCACCGGAGCAGAGGGGTAAAAGTCACTGCACTTCATACTGACAATTTTTAAATCCTGCTTTTAAAATATACTGGGTTTATGTCTCCTTTTTGAATTCCTCTCTCTCTCTCTCTTTTTCTTTAATCTCCACTTTACATTTTAAGTTCTTGACTTGAGCTTGGGGAAAGGGCTGTGGCTTTTCATGCAGGTTTTCAAAGGCCTATTTGATATTCCTAGTGCTTCACCTCTGATTTTCCTGTGGGTGTTTCCCCCTGGAATTCCTGAGGGGAGGAGATCTTGCCTAGCTTCCTGCTGATCACATGACCTCTCTTCCTTGGTGGACCTAAAGGGCTGAAGCCTGGAACCTCACAGACTGCAGGGGATTTACAGGACCAGTTAGCAGCCTTGTCCGAGCTGCCAGTTAATGGGCACCTAACGGAGCCAGTTCAGGTTTTTGCTTTTGTGTGTGTGTGTGTGAAAACCCAATTAAAGGCCTGAAGTAATTAATTTACTAGTTTGGCTGTGGAAGCTGTTCAGCGTGAATCTGGTTATCTTGCTCTTGATCCCTTTGTTCCTGAAGAGTGTTCCTAATTTAGATTGCAAACTTTAATGACCAAAGGTTGAAGTTCCTTCCAGAGAGAACATCCTTCAGTAGCCCCAGCCTTGGCCAGGGATCAGGGACTGGACAGATAGTGAAGGGGTGTGGTCTTGACTCTGCAGGTGAAGGGGGAGGTGTGGCCTCACTGGGTGGGGCTGAGTAGAGAGGGTTGGGGTAAAAGACCCAGTGTCATTGAGGATGGGAATAACCTCCACCCACATCCCTAGTCCCCATGGTCCTCATTTTAAGTTCAGAACTGAGGTTGTCATTAAGGAAGTATAGCAAAGACCCAAGAGTCAGGTGCCATTTGCGAGGTATGAGAAAGGATCCTTGGACCAGAAGATAGGAATTCCAGTCTTTTTAGCTGTTGTTTTTGCTGAGAAACCCCAGACTTGTGGCTTTGCCATCCAGGGTGGAATGAGACCAACATCATCGACTTGACCAGGGTGCCATGTGGATAGGATGAGAACTCAGAAGAGAAGGTACTTGCTAAAGCAGGACGGTGGCTGTGAGCCAGAAAGTGCCAGGTGAGCAGAGGGCCATCTGCAGAGACTCCCTTCCCTTGGGTCCCGGGGCTCTTTTTTCTTGCTCTGAGGTTGTGCTATCTTCCAAGTAAAGGAAAATGGGAGGTGGCACGGAAAGGAGGGAGCAGGAGAGCAAGCTGTTTAGGCCTCAGGCCTCAGCCTCCACGTGAGCCTGCCCCAGCTCACCTCAGCTGCCCCACTGAGCAGGTAAGGTGAGTTAGTGCTGAAGTGTCTGAAAGACATTTGGGGTGTTTCAGAAACCCTGTCCGATGGCACGACATACAAACAAGCTGTCGGTAGGCAGAACAGCCATGCTTGCGTCTTTAATCATGGTGTTGTTTTTGTGAGTTGTCGTCAAGAGCCCTCTTTGAGGACAGTTGTGGGACCCCCTCAAGGATGCGAGCCCCATATTCCTTTTGAAAGTTTGCACGAGCAGAGGCTACCCAAGCAAGCCCATTCTTGGCAGGCAGAAGTTAATCTGAATTGTTCTCCGCATTTACCGAGCAAGTGCTTGCCTGAATAGACAAGGAGCCTAGGGGTATTTTTTTGTGGGAGTGATGAGTTGTGAATCTCAATATGATATGTGTGTTAAAAAAAATAACATCGGCCTGTTTTAAGAGAGAAAAGAAGTTTCTGAGTGTTTGGCTAAGCAGGTTATTTTTAAACTGAGAAAAAATAGTATTGTAGAGATTTGAAAGATTTCACGCTTTTATTTATTCAGTTAATATACATGTGGAGGTTTCTTGCATCTTATTAAGACAGGGACAAAGGAAAATGCAAGGGAAATTAGACGGCCATCTGTGCCCTCAGGTGGCCTTCGGGCTCACTGTGGGACCAGATGCAGGTAGGTGAGACTGGCAGCTGATGCAGGGCAGGCTGGTTTTATGGAAACGTTTGATACTTAATACTTTAAGTGAGGTATGCTTGGGTTCTGTTAGAGAAGTAGTGCCCAGAACTGGATGTCACATCAGTTCTGTGCCTTAGCTTCTCCTGCTGCGAAATGGGTCTAACAACAGCTTCCAGGCTAAGCGAAGATTCAATGAGACAGGTGTAAGTCACGCTTAGCACAGACCAGGGCACAAAGGCAGCCTGCTGAGGGTCATTCTGCTTCCGCTCACCGTCTCTTTCCCTTTTCTGCTCCACCCCAAGCACATAGGCAGGGAGTTCCTTAGACTTTTGAAGACTGGAGACCGTGACAGAGTGTTCTTGGGGTCTGAACTAGGATTTTTTTTTTTTTTTTGGTTTTTCGAGACAGGGTTTCTCTGTGGCTTTGGAGCCTGTCCTGGAACTAGCTCTTGTAGACCAGGCTGGTCTCGAACTCACAGAGATCCGCCTGCCTCTGCCTCCCGAGTGCTGGGATCAAAGGCGTGCGCCACCACCGCCCGGCTCTGAACTAGGATTTTGAGCAGATGCCTTCTCCTTGTCGCTTCAGGGCACTCTGTTCCCTTCCCCAACTTTCTCCCTTTAATCTCAGAGACTGTCCTGTGTGGACTCCCTCAGTCTCATTGTCCGCCCACCTATCTGTCCACCCTCGGGGCTCCGGGATGCTTATTGGAATTGGTGAATCCTACACCACGGCAGGAGGACATGAGTCAGGTCTGCTTTTCAGCCCTGCTTTGTCTTTCTTCCCGCTGGGTTGCCTTGGGTCTACCACCAAAAGTCAAAGCTTTGTGTAAAGAGCTTTGCTTCTTAGTTCTGAACAACCTCCGCCAGGTCTGGCAGTAATACCACTCTGTCCCTGGGGTCCTGAACTGTCCTTTGAGGTCTCCCTTAAGCAGTGCTCACGCTATAAAATCTTCTGAATAGTCTTACTGTGAGCTTGACATCTGATTCCCGTGGAAACAGCAAAGAGGGAACCAAGTTTTAAAAGGCGAGGACATGTGTGGCATTCGGTCGTGTCCAGCCATCTCTGAATCCATGTTCTCTAGATGTAACTGTAGCATGGGTTTCCTGTGTGGATGGGGACTGAGTTGTGGGTTGGGAGAGGTGTCCTGGACTGGCGCCTGAGGGTCAGACAAGGTTAGTTAGTATATCAGATCTCACTTTTCACAACAGAAATAATTTTTTTTTGTAATTGGTTTCTTTATTAATTTTGACAAACCCTTATACATAGTATAAGAGATAAATACTGGGGAAAAGTTCCCTTTTCATTCCAAATAATTCTATACAAGCGAAATGGAAGGAAAGGCAGATGATATGTACTGTGTTCCTCTCCCTCTGTGAGGTCAAGTGCAGCACATGGTACCTTCTGTATCCACTCAGAAGCCATTTCAAAAAAAGATTCCAGTTCTTGGCTTCACAGAGGTAGACACTGAGCTCAAGGATGTCAAGAGGCCGCCCCGTTGGGTCCTGTATCGGGGAGGTAGTGGAAGCACAGAGTGAAATCTCAAGATGAGTCTGCAAGTCAGTGATACTCAGGGCTCCATTGTGAGCCCCGCAGTGAGCAGCCCTGGTTGGTGACAAGGATAAGCAGGTGTGCTGGGCTGGAAGTTGTAGGGAACTAGTAGCCTCCACCCCCTGGCAGAGGCTATTGCCTGCTGGCAACAAGGCCTGTAGTAAGAGTTCATGATGGAGTTTAGTTAGGATCAGCCATGCAGCCTGTCCTCATGAAGGCTGGCATATGAATTCCTTAGCAGGAAAGGTCTTGGATGCCTCCTGGGAACGAAAGCTAAATTAATCCTTTTGTTTGCATTGTTTGGGACTTTGTTTGCTTCCTGAATTGAGTGCCCTCAGCTGCTTCTTCCCCTAAAGTGACCTCCATGCTAATCATGAACTTTCTTTCCACCCCATGGCTTCTGCTGACATAAAGTTCCTGCTGAGCCCCTGTTGTGCTGCCCTAGGGCTGTTCCCTGGTGCTGGTCTCATGGACAGAGTCTGCATCACTGAGGCCACATGCTCGAAAGAGAGCGTATGTCTATCTTTCTCTGTATTCAGTTTGGATAGATTTTCTTGCTGGGCTCAACTGTTGTTTGAATGAAGAATCTAACCCAGGCCCAGGGAGCTGGGACATGACTTGGGTAAAGGGGGTAGGAAGCAGGGTGAATATACACGAGTCCTTTGTCACTTAAGAAAACATACTGACAAGTTTCAGAGTTCAAGACTGGACATCTGTGGATGTCATTTTTCTGTCCATCACCGTTTGCTGTCTTGTCCCAAAGATTCTACATGCAAAATGTGTTCATGGTCTTTCAGTGTCTCTGTGGTCTTACCCATCTAACACATGGTATGTAATCTGAATTCTGTGAGTTCAAAAGTTCAAATTTTCATTATCTAACTCATCTCTATCATTTTCTGGAAATGAGAGCAATGAACCCTTTGGAGGGGCATTTCTCTGCCTCCACTGTGCGCTCACTGCCCTCTATGTGGTGAATGTTTTCTATGGAGCACGTCATGTATTACAATAGCCTTATGTGGTGTGTATTGTGAGTCATTCCATTTTTCAGTGACCACATGGAGTTTCAGGGCCTTAAGTAATATGCATCCCTTTTGTGCTTCTTGACCGCTGAGAATGAGGGTCGTGCTGGACCCCCAAGACTCATGGGAGCGCTCATATCCGTTATTCCCATCTCTGAACTCTGCTGCCTGTTAGAGCCACCTGACTTTTTGTCCAGTACCCTGGATGCACACACACAGGCTGTACAGTGAGAATTGTAGGGGTGGACTGCAGTTGCCCTGACAGGCACTACTTGCAGTGACCTGGGGGTCTGTCACATGTACTGTCTGCTCAGAGGCAGTCGCTTGTGTGCACAGAGGCAGGTCTGTAGTAGAGGAGGTGTCTGGGGTGAGAGGCAGTGGATGCTGAGCAGTGGCTCCGAGAGAAGCATTTCTGGGAGTACAGCCTTCCGTGTTGCTTGGTTGTTTGAGAGTTGCCAAGAGTAGTTGCGTTTTGATATTTCTGTGAGATGGTTCAAATAAATAGTCTCACAAATCAGGGAGCAACAGAGACAAGATGGCCTTTGTTAGAGCGTCCGTCCTCGTTTACGGCTTCAGGAAAACAGCCCCATGGTTATCGCTGCTGCCTGTGCTTTTTGTCAGGGAGATAATTGTGGAAATTGGGTTGCTTCCCGTCAAGTGCAGCTCCTTTTGTGGAGAAAATTTGAGGCATCCATGTATCCTATTTTACAGTAACTGAGATCGGACTAGAAGATCATTAAGACTATGGCCTGTTTTTTTGGAAGAGAGGTGATAAAAATTTGACATTAGAGAAGAGGAGAAGAGAAAAGGAAGATGTCAGCGGTGGGAGAGAGGATGCCGCCTGTTTGTACTTTCTGTGGGGGAGATGATGGCTTCTGTGAGTGGGGCCGTGCAAGGCCAGACCTCTTGCAGGAGAAGTCATCTATGGTCACTGTGATCTGGACAGCGCTGAGATGAGTCCCTGCCCAAGGTCAGCCTAAAAGCCAGGTAGCATGGCAGCGTCTGTTGCATGCTTTTCTCAGCTCCCTTCCGTCCTCCCCCCCCTCTCTCTCTCTCTCTCTCTCTCTCTCTCTTTCTCTCTCTGAAAATAATGAAATGCAGCTTGTGGAAGGGAAAGTAAAGAAGGACCTGATACATTTAAGTAAGTCAGCAAGTTGAAGCCGCCAAATGCAGCATTTGTTTATTGAAGGTCTCCTCTCTGTGAGGGCCTCATTAAATACTTGTCTATTTCTGCAAGACCCCAGGGGACAGCAGTAGTTTTGTGTCAGTCACACACATTGCAGGAAGACACATAGAGGAGCTGAACATGGTTCAGTAAAGAGGAGCAAATGAACAATGTATCCTGCCTGGCCAGGACAGGAGGGAGCCCTGGAAAGCACTGTGGCTAAAAAGACCCATAAGGGGCTCCCTTAGGATTGCTGTGCTGGGGGAAGCCATCCAGTGATTGGCTGGGCTTCTGCCTTGGGTGGATGAAGCAGGAGACAGTCTTTGTTCCGTCACTCCAAACCTCCAGCATCTCTAGACAGCTTTGTAGAGCTCTGTGGAGAAGCTGAGCATGGAGCTGATTTGATGGTCCGGTACTGATTAATAGCTCTGTTCCGAAGGAGAGCTTGTTTTGGGTTTGGATTGGTTTTGGCCTTTCCCCCTTGAAGATTCATTTATCTGGGACGTTTTAGGCAAGGGCTGTTGAGTAGCAGAAGCTTTAAACCGAGAAACCCTCCTAATGTAGCCATGCTGCCACTCCCCTCCTGGCTGTTGACCTCTAGGACCCTTAACACCTGTGCTAACACCATAGCGACAGAACCTGAACTGTCCCTGTTCATCTTCTCTGGTACCCCCAAGGTATTTCATGTGATAGCCAGTAGTCACCCCGCAGCTGTGAAGGATGTGCGACGCCTCTACAGTGTATGTTTTTATCCACGTGCTTGCCCAGATTCTTTTGCTATCGCTATAACTGAATTTCAAGACTAGGTGGCTTATGAGAAAGTTAATATTGCTTCTTCTCTGACTTTATTGACTGCATCTGGTTCCATCTCTGCCCATCTCTGTCTCTCTGTTCCTTTCTGTCTCCATGATCTCTGTCTCTCTGTGTCTCACTGTCTCAATCTCCGTTTCTGGCTCCATGATCTCCGTCTCTCTGAGTTTCTGTCTGTCTCAGTCTCTAGGACCTCCATCTCTGTCAGCTGGAGCTTTGCTTTTCAACACAGCTGGTATTCACTAACCTTTCACAAGTCTCTTCTGTCTTAACTCCATATCCTAATGGTTGACTAAATCTGTTCGACCTGCTGCTGCTATCAGGCCCCAGAGTGAGGCAGACCCTGCCAGCTTTCTTCATAGGGCACAGTGGGTTGCACAGTCTCTGGTTGCCTACCTAAGAACCACTTGAAAACTTGATGGTGTCTTTTCTCTCTTTGAGCATATAGAGTGGTGGATTTCTTGAGAATTCAAGAGCCACTTTATCAGTGGTTTCTCAAACTTCTGACGTGCTTCCTGCACCGAGCCCTGGGCCCTGAGTCTGTAGATGTTGTCATCCAAAGTTGGTCTAGTATGTTTCTATTCAAAGTAGGGTAGCATGCGATGCCTAACTGAGAAAGTATATGCATAGCTGTATTAAAAGATGGGAAATAAGGAAACCCGAGAGATGGCTCCATGGTTAAGAGCACTGACTATTCTTCTGAGGACCTGGGTTTGGTCCCCAGTGTCTACATGGCAGTTCATACCCATCTATAATTTCAATTCTAGAGGATTCGATGTCCTTCTTAGAGCCAGTAAGATATACAGTGCAGATGATGCCAGTTCCAGGGGTTCAGCCACCCTGTTCTAGCCTTTTTGGGCACCACCCATGCATGTGGTACATAGGTACATGTGCAAGCAAAATATTTATACATATATAAAACTATAAAAACGTTAAAAGATAGGAATTAAGACCGAGAGAAGGCAAGGAGGCAAGAAGGCAAGGGCAGAACAGGGCAGCATTGAACAGAGGGGATGTAAAGCAGGCAGCTGTGAGATTTCACACAATTTTGTTCATTTAGCTTCCCAAAAACCCATCAGGATAGAAAGTTCATCTATTTCGCAGATGAAGAAATTGATGCTGACTAATAACTAGCTCAAGAAACTAAAGCCATGCGGCAGTCACTAGGAGTCAGAGGTGGAGTCGGGCAGGAGTCCATCTCAGCCTCTGGACTGCTCCTTAAGTTTAGAACCTGCCACTTTGTGTGTGTTGTGAAATTGGAGACCAGGGTTTTGTAGAAGAGCCCATGGTATTGTAAACCATGGTGACTTAAGACGATTAGCCTATCTTCTTGTCTGTCTGATTTTCTTACTTTCTTTAAGTTTTGGATTTTGTTATTGTTGTTTTGTTTTGTTTTGCTTTTCCCATATTGGGTTTCATATAACCCAGGCTGGCTCACTATGCAGCTGGGGGTGGCTTTGAATTACTGATCTCGCTGCCCCCGTTTCCCAAGTGCTGGGATTGCAGTGATGCTCTCACACCTCTTTCCGATACCTTTGGAGTTACACAATGACTTTCCGTGGTCCTAAAATATTTAATGAAACTTAATGACCCATTAGTGAAATGAAACACCCCTAAGCGTGCCATGTGGTTGTCAAACTCCTTTAATATTGCTAAAAACCTGGTTCTGACTTTGTGTAGCTTTGACTTCAATTAGACAAACACGTTCTTCAGCGCCATTGGCTGCTGGAGGCCGGCAGACACTGAGCCACTGTTGGCCCCTGCCTTTGAGGAGTAGCATTGTACTTGAACAAAACACATTTCCTCAGAGATTTTACTTGTCCCGAATCGTGTCCACATGTAGAATTAATTTCCTTACCATCCCATTTTACAACAAGTAATCTGACAAACTTTATACACAGTTTACCTCTAGATTTTTTCCCCCTAAGGAAAGTGACACCAAGCAGCTAGTGCATAGAAAAGTATCATCTTTTATATTAGTTTTGAAAAGGAGAAATGCGTTTTGTTTGTAAACTGTTTTACATGAGTTTGGTCTACCTCTAACGGACCTTCTTTAGTACTGTACTGCTTTGGGCCGGGAAGATGGCTCAGAGCATAAAGGTGCTTTCTCAACAAGTCTGGTGGCCTGAGTGCCTCCCTCCCTGGAAACTATGTAAAAGTAGGAGAACTAATTGTATGACTGGGATATTGTTCTCTAACCCCCACATTTGTGCTGTGATATTGTGCCCCCCCCACAGGCACTCTAACACTAATAAGAAATAAATACACTTAAAAATATGAACAAAAAGCATTTCTGCTGGCCCTGTGTGCTAGGTTTTAAGCTAAGCTGTAGTGTGTGTGTGTGTGTGTGTGTGTGTGTGTGTGTGTGTGTCTACACTAGGGTCTGAGCCAAGCTGCTTTGTGTGTATGTGTGTATGTGCACATACATGTATGTGTAACATGAAAATTTCAAAACTGGTTAAAGAGTGAAGGAGTTTGAGTTCACTTAAGCCTTTTTACTTAGGTTCCATTGCTAATGTTTTATCCCTTGTGGTTTATCATGTATAGACAATATGTTTTAAGTATTACATGCAAAAATACATATGTGTATTTGCATGTGCACAATTTTTTTCTGGATCATTTCAAAATAATGTAGATGTGTATTGGCCCTTCTAAGTATTTGATGTCTTTTCCTAAGAATAGATATCTTCTCTTACATAACCACAGAAAAGTTATCAAATAATCTTAACATGGATATAGTATTGCTACCTCATATAGTTTTCAGTGTCATAGAGACTCCCACTGTGGTATGTCTTTTCCCATCAAAACAAGATCCTGTATATAGATCTTAGTTTTTGATGTTTTTAGTTCCTTTCCCTCTAAATTCCCTCTAGCCTACATTTGTGGTTTGTTGCGATTTTGTTGAACATAGCTGGCCCCCACGGCCCCCCACTTTGAAAGGTTTAACCTAGGAGGAGCCATGGTCAGGGAGCTTGGCGGGAGTGGAGATGCTGCATCCTCAGGGCACCTCACTTCTGCCCTCCTCATTGACACTGAGCTTCATAAGCTAATGGAGACGCTGTTCAATTCCTCCATTATATGATCACAAATTTCCCCTGGGAACCCATAGATGAAGTGGGAAGCTACTTTTAGACCTTTGAAGTCCTGTTCCTCATCAAAAATCCCCAGATCTACAGTATCTAACTAGTCTCTACAGTATCTATCTAGTCTCTACAGTATCTAACTAGTCTCTATAGTATCTAACTAGTCTCTACTCTCACGGTTGCAAAATGTCCATGTATGCTTGCAGGGTCCCCTTGTTACTGTCGCTCAGTGTCAGCATCCGCTGTCTGCAAGGCAGCCTTTCCCTTGTCCCCTGTGTTCTTCCGGCAGCAGGGTTGGGCATGTTCAGCATGGCTCCAGGGATTTGGACCCTACTGAAATGGCAAGAGAATAAAGGAATGGCAAACACACAGAAACACAAAGAAAGCTGGGACGGGTTGGAGTGGGTGTTGGAATGGAGAAAGCTCCGCACCCTGAGAGCTCAGCCAGTTCTCTTGCAGAGTTGAGCAGAGAGGCACCGGCTGAACGGGAAGGTGGAGTGACCGAAGTCACAAGGAGGTGGGGTTTACGGTACACAGCTGGATCAGTAGACACAGTATCTGTTGAGGACTACTGCAGGCTGGAAATATCCAGAGGACCAGGAAGTTTGGGAGAACGTTGTCATCACGTACTATCAGTACTTGTTTCCTAGAGGACGATTTTATATCCCTCCTAACCCCAGGGTCCTTCACATGGCTGCGCTCTTGTCAACAGCACACATTCAGCAGGACTTGACTCACTTGGGGCTTCCTCTGCCTCCTGCAGGTATGGAGTCATGGATTTCTGTTTTATTCAACGATGTGTCAGTTGCTGTCATCTTGCAGCTTGAAGTGTTCCATCTGAGGTGGCAAGGTGGCATTGTCTTAAGACTTTTTTTTCCCCTTTAGTTTCACCCTGTGCAATTCTCACTTTCTGGGAAAACATGGCATTTGAGGCTGGTCTTCTTCCCGTCCACTCCAGCCCTGGCTTCATGTGTAAAGAATGGATCTAGAGACCACCCTCCAAGTAGGAGGTGACTCACTGTTCCTGGGATCCTTTGCTGTTTAGTGGATGAAAACACAGATACGCATACGCCTTTAAGTACAAACACACATGATTTATATTTAGATCTCATCCCCTGAAACCGCCAGTCTCTGACCTGTCCCCTAGTGTTCTTTCCTGCTTTACTCTTTGTATAGACTCAAAAGTCCTTTCTTCCTGAGAATTTGGACTCCCAAGACACAGGTGCACTCACTCCTTCCTTGCTCGGTCTTGTAATGTGTCAGAATAGTTTCAAAATTCCTCGGCCTGTCATATTGCAGAAAGCAAAAGAACCTGATAAACTTGTTTGACATTTACTTTTTAAATTTTGGACTCCCTCCTTCCCCAAGAGGAAGTGCGTGCCGTGTGATTGCAGATTCCTAAGTGACTTGATCTGTCTTTCCTGCCCAATCCTTCCACGGCTGGGTGCTTGCTTCTCATGGAGCATAAAATAGAATAACGTGCTTCATTTTTTTTGTCTTCCCCCAATTCCCATCCTTGTTAATTTTTCAGCTGCCTGGAACGGTGTGAAAATTCCACAAGGAACTATTGTCTGAGAACAGTTACCCTTCCCCTTATCCCCCCAACCTGCCACCTGGCCACTGTACCACCCAGCCCTCTCTCTCGTGTAGAAATCATTACCATTTTCTGGCTAATTTGCCCTGTCCCTTTTTTAAAAAAATACCTCAGACTTAGGCCTTTCTTGCCAACAACACACAAAGGTGGTTTGCTTCCCAGAGTGAACTTCCCTTGTTACGGGGCCATTCTCTTTGCCTTCCAAATCCCTCACATTCTGTGGTGCAGTTTTTTTTTTTTTTTTTTTTTTTTTGGTTTTTCGAGACAGGGTTTCCCTGTAGTTTCTAGAGCCTGTCCTGGAACTAGCTCTTGTAGACCAGGCTGGCCTCAAACTCAGAGATCCTCCTGCCTCTGCCTCCCGAGTGCTGGGATTAAAGGCGTGCGCCACCGCCGCCCGGCTTGTGGTGCAGTTCTTAACGGACTGATGGGGAACCTAGGGCTGCTTGCCTGCACCTTGCAGACATTTGTGCAGTGCTGAAATGGCCTGCTTCATGTGCTTATAATGTAGACAACACCGAGGACGACATCCTGTGACGCCAACCACAACACCACGATGGTTGGGTGCAGTTTTCAATGCTGCATATACAAAGTCCTGATCCTGGAGAATGTCTTCAAATTTGTGTGGCCCTCATTGTCTTGTTTTTTTGAAGGGAATACGTACCCTTATTGGCATGTCATATAAGATGTATCAAGCTGGGGCAGCAGTATTACCGTGATTTTTTTTTTCATTTGAGGTGCAATTAATATAGCATAAACGTAACCATTTTAACATGTTTCTATTACACACATCACAGATGTTGTTTGAAAGTTACAGCCATCATTTCTATCGAGTTCCAAAATATTTTCATCAACCCCCCAAATGGACATTGTTTCCATTAAGGTAGTCTCTTTTCCTACCGGATTCATCCGTAATAATCACTGATCTGCTTTGGTGGATTTACCTGTAATGACCAGTTCCCAGAGATGAAATCATATAATATGCAGCATCCTTTGATCCCTTCACTTGGCCATTGTTCCCAAGGTTCCTCCATGTTATAGCTTGTGCCGCTTCTGCACTGTTCATTTTAACAGCTGAGTAAATTTCCAAGGGCCAGAAAGACCACATATTCCTTACCTCTTCTTTCATGGTTAAGTAAGGAGAAGTGGCCGGGGGTGAAGCGTGGCTTGTGCTTTGGTCTATACAAGCAGTTCTCAACCTGTGGGTCACAACCCCTTTCTGGTCAAACAGCAGTAGGCAGGTTGAGAACCTCTGTTCTGTACTAAAGTCACTTAATCAGCAGGTGACCATGGACAAGCTCTTCGCCTGGCCGTGGCTCAGTTTTCTCATTGGCTAAAGAGAAATGTCTCACTTTTTACATTGGCGAAGTGATTGAATTAGCAGTGTCTGAAAATGTCATAGCCATTTTATCCCAGGACTCTATCATGGGGAAGGAGCACATAAATGTGCAGTATCGTATGTGTTCTAGCTTGTGTTTGCGGTTTGTGCTGTTAGAGTTACCAAAGCTCCCCCTGCTTGCTTTGTTGAGCAGAGGCATAGCTGTTTCCTCTGCTTTGAGGTCGGGTGTGTTTGTCCCCCACCCCGTCGTGTACCCAACATGGGATTTTCCATTTCGGAAGCCGTTCACTAGACAGAATGTCTGTAGTGGAATGTTACATAATTCACATTTAGACTTGAAGAGCTCATTATAAAAAACCTGACACACTTCAGAAATATTAAATTACTGCAGATTGTGTGGAGCAAAGAAACATTATTGAAGCATTTCAAAATTCCAGACGAGCCTGAATTTAACTGATAGGGTTTCACAGCTTTTACCGGGGAAAATGATTTGAGTTGTCACATGGTTTCTGGCCCCGAAGGACTTTAATCTCCTTAATTACAAAGAAATGAATTTCCTAAATAATTTGGAGTTACTTCACAGAATTCACTCAACCTCTGGCTTTTGGAAAATTAAAGGGGATGGCAGACCCTTGCTGTGTGCAGTCTCCACCACAGCTTCCCTATTTGGGTTTCCATTCAGAATGGCTCTGGTGTTTCCCATCATATTGATACAGGGGCATACTTCAGAGATCCACTCATCGCACTCCAATGTATCACATTTTGCCAAACGAGTGACTCTAGATGCCCAGGGGAAATGGAGAGGTGCTGGATGCTGGCCTTTGAAGTGGAAGGAGAGAAAATAGTCCGAGTTCTATCCATTTTCATACAGTAGCTTTGAACATCTTTAAAACTGTATAAACCCATGTCTGTACGGTTCTTTCCATACTTAGGTATTGGGGACTGCAGACCACCAGACCCTGGATTCCTTGTAAGCAGCTTGTTTTACTCTACTCTGATCAGCCTCCAGATGAGCTCAAGACCCTGATAGCAGGGAAGTGGGTTCTGATGAGTCTGCAGCTGAAAGATCCAGAGAGCTGGGGTGTGGCCAGAGCCCTATATAAGCTGCCTCTGAGCACAATAAAGGGGGCTTGCTTGGCATTCTTGTATCAAGGATGACCCGTGTACACATCTGTCTGTCTGTCTCTGTGTTTGTTTGAGAGTAGAGCACGGAGCAGAACCTGTGCAGTTTTACACTTAGGAATTAGGCACCTACTGGATACAGGGCCAGCAGCATGGGGAGATCTGCTATCCTGCCTCTTCCTATACTTTGTTCATTCTCAGGAAGCAGACTTAAGCTGGCCCAGTTTCCCCTGGACATGTGTTCTCATATCAGACACAAGGTCTTATCAAACCACAAAAGAAACTATGACTTCATACTCATGAAGTACTGGCTAAGAGGGTGTCCTTCCCTGGACATTTTTCAGTCTTATGACAGGTGGGAACTCACTTAGTTCCACAGTAACTTCATTGATTTGGCAACTGTTCATCATCCGTGTAAAGAAGCGGAGGCAGGGGAAACTCAGTGACTTCCTCAGTGTCAGCTGTTGAAACCCTGGTCTTGGTCAATCATGGTCTAGGTGAAAGAGGGAAATTCCATTTTAATAGAAAACTCAGAGCTTTTCCCAGCTGGACTGTCTTTTTGAAGTGAGCCTCAAGGGGTTGGATGCATGTCAAGGCAGACCCAACAACGGAACTGATGGCAAGCAGAAGCAAAAGGGATGGGTGGGAAGAGGACCCCCATGAAAGACCAGGCTTCAACTTCTATTCATTCAGTCGATTATATTGTTCTACATGCGGTTGGGGCAGGGGAAGGGGTCCTTTTCACTGTGCATGTCCTTTCAACAAAAGCATGGTTCTTCGGGATCCTGCAGAATGGGGCTAGTCTCATGTATGGCTTTACTTACTTGCCAAGCAAAATAAACATGACTCCTTTGTGGCCAGCATGTCTGGCAGTCATATCCGCTTTGGTTCTGGTCTTGTGCATGGATAGCTGTCCTCCACAGGACTGATTCTTCTGCTAGGTCTCACTTCTTTGTGGACAAGTGAAAAGCTTTGGTGATTTCTTCCTGGCTACCAGAGTTGCACGGTGTTTGTTTACACGTGCTCTATACTAGAGTCTAGTAATTGTTTTATTGCAATAGAATGATGGGTATTGAGAATATGTCAATATGTGGCCAATAATTGTGATTCTGCTGTCTCCGGTGGGCTGTGTCTTTGGAAATAAGGAGTTGTCATGCAGATAATGTCACCAAAATGGTGGAGAAATTCTCATTTTTTAATGTGTGGTTTCAGAAAGTCTCTTCTACAAAGGCAATTATCTCTTTTCCTTACTTGTCACCTTCGGTCCTCTAATTCAAGTGCTTACATACAGAGATAGTGTCCTTTGAAAAAATAATTAAGTTATTCTAAAAAAAAATATGACCAGGTATCTTCGGATAAAGGTGGACATTGCCTCACAATTAAGCTTTAATGTAATTTTATATGGCTTTCATATTAGGCCTTATAGTTAAGCCATCTTTAATTGTCATGATTAGCAGGGTTAGGTCATTAGTCTTTTTGAGCTGCAACTGGATTTTGAGGTCAGCCCTCTTAGATTAAACAGTTCCCGTTCTGCGGAACGAGCTAAAAATTGGCTGCACTATTTCAAGAGCCAACTCTCATAGCTTCTTTTCTTAATATTATCGAAAGTGGATAACTAGTGAAATGTTTATTCTCAGTGGATTCTCAGCTACCACTATCAGATTGGGGCTGGGCAAAAAGACTATTAACAACGGCAGTACGTTTATTCAATTGTAATGAGATCCAAGGCGACAGTGCACTTGCAGTGTTGGGGCCAGAGTATTGAGTGTATCTGTAAGGGCATAGTAAATGCTAACTGTGTTGCCCTACCCATCTTGCTCCCCTCCTAACAGCATCTCTTCTTCCTGGTACTCAGGACTGTGCGATACACGCTTCGGAGAGACAGAATGAACGAAAAGTGTGTCTCCCACCGCCATGTCTTTTCCTTTCCTTCCCCACATTAAATGCTTGTCTGCTCTTATAGCTGGGGGAAAAGCTGACATAAAAATTGGCTTGCTGCAAAGTTTTGCAGCCCCATTTGTCACCTTACCCTTGGAGCCCAATTGCATGTCAACTCAACGTCCCTCTGATGCCTGCCAGTGAGGGACAGGCTGCAGGTCACTCCCCTATGATCTGCTTTAGCAACCCAGGCTCTGATCAAGCTTGGCTGATGGATGGGTGGCCCATTGTTGAAAATGCCTCCACGGGGCTGGTCAGGAAATATGTCTGTGATATTTTCTGGGTGGCATCTAGTGCTTGGCCATCAGGAACATGGGCAAAAGAGCTGGCATTTGCTGCTTTTGAAAATTTCAATTTCTTAGCTGGCTAAACCGTTTGACCAAGAACTTTTTTAGTCTCATTTGTGGTATAAACCCCATCCATGGCTTCGTGAACTCAGATGAACAAATTTGTCCCCAAAGATGGAGACGTTCTTGCTGTTGCTTGCTTGCTGGTTTATTTCCCAACTTTCCTACAGCCCCAGAAGGCTCATGATTCTGAAATACTCTTGCTTTGATTTGCAGCACTCCGAAAGAGTGAATGACATGCACGGCGCGGGGTGTCCTTTCTGAAGGGAGGAGCCTTTCTCTTGGAGAGGATCCTCGATGAGCCTGGCCAAGGCCCGGGGTCTGTGTGAAGAGGACTAAGGATTAAGTAGGATGTCAACTGAGACAGAACTTCAAGCAGCTGTGAAAACCAGCGCCAAGAAAGACTCCAGGAAGAAAGGTAAGGCTGACTTCGCACCCCTCGTGAGGCCGCTTTTCTGTGTCGTGATAAGGTTAACGCTAGAACGATACAAAAACATAACTATGTGGCAGGTTTCACTTTTGCGGTGACTTTGTGCTCATAGTTTGATGGCTGTCATTCTCCAGGTAAAATCCCAAATTGTTTTTCAAATACGCCAGGCCTGGGTGTGACTTCTAGCTATTCCTCCTTCAAAAGCAACCGACCGCCTTTGTCCCCAGTCGCCGACTCTGTTCCCACTCCAGACTTTGTGCCTGATGTGGGTCTCTTTTGCATATTGTTGTGGTTCTCAAACTCTGACCACACTGGGCTCTAGAGGGGCTGCTTAGGGAGGACCGTGGAGTCGGTTCCTAGGAAGCTCCCGTCACCCACAGACTACATTGCAAACCAGTTCTCAGGACACTTGTCTGGAACCCACACAGAACTGCGGAGCCATAAGTAGAAGGCCCATTCTTGCTCATTACCTTCCTTCCATGCATGCATACCCATTGTCCAGGCTGGGTTTCCTGCGACCTCCTGGGAGAGGCCTTCCTCATTCCCCGTTGGAGCTGGCTGCTTGTTTGCTTTGTTTCAGTTGTGCTTTGGTGCCTTCTCACTTTGCCTAAAATGCCTTACCTTTTTGTGAGTCATCTTGAGTAGCAACACATGTTCACAGTGAGACTCTCAGCACATGGAAAGTACCTGAGAGAAGGTACACAGGTAACTGGTGATGAAAATTGACCTGTCCAAAGTCCTTTCAAAGATAAGTCTATCGCCGTGCATGTTTTGTGGGAGAATTGTTTCCATGGCTTTATGGATATGCAGCGTTTTGTTAAGTAAGTGTGTGCCGTTTGATGGTTGGAAGTGTGCTTATGCTCTGGGTGTGTATGTGTGTGTGTGTGTGTGTGCATGTGTGGTCTATGTGTGTGTGGTGTATGTGGGTGTAGGTGTGGTCTATGTGAGCATGTGTGTATGCATGTTTGTGTAGTATGTGTTGTCTGTGTGCATATGTGTATTGTGCATGTGTCTGTATATGTGCTAGCCCCATGGTTTTGGTTCCTCTCCCCTGTCTTGTCAGCTGTATGCAAGGAGAAGTAAAGAGTTCTTTCAGGACCTGAAGTCTGTGCGAGTTTGCAAATCAGGATGCCCTTGGCTCCGCTGTGCAGGCCGTGATTTGTTGGAGACATCACTGTGCCTTCCTAATCATGTTTTGCGATGGCGTTTGTCTGGTACCTGTGAAACACGGGGCATAAATGGAATCCACATGCAGCTCCTGGGCTGTCAGAACTCCAGGATAAACTATAAATTTTGCATTTGATGTTTATTTGAAACACAAATATTTTGGAGACAGTCTTATTTTATGGCCCCAAACTTCATGTAAACCTTGCTTTTCATGCCTTCCAGTCTAAGAATGATAGACAAAAAAGCAAATGGGCAAGGGAACATGTCTTGAGAGACTGCTTTGTCGGGAGGAGGTTGGGGAGTGTGTCCTAGAATTCAAATGCTTTTGCAATAGAAACTCGCAAATCATGTTTCTGCTTCAGAAGTAACTGTTCCACTAATATTGCGCTTTTGGGGGTTTAATGCCTTAAAATTTTTATCTTAGTTTTTTCTCTTAATTTTAATGTACAAAACTCAGGAGCATTCTGAAGAGAGGATTTTTAGGTTTTCCAGGACACTGATTTAGGGGTTTGGACCTGGATGGGAATGTGAAGGTGACCTTGCTACAGCCTCCTCATCTTCATTTCCTAAGAATCCACATCATCAACATAAACTTGTTGGAGAAGTGTCATCCATTGCTGAGATCTTAGAGTCTGGGCAGGAAGGCCTAAGTTCTGACTGTGCCACTTCCTCCCTACCTGACTTTAGACAGTTCACGCTCCCCCCTCCCGCCCCCAGGCTCATTTTCCTCTCCTAAAAAATAAAGTGTGACAGTGTGTGCTCAGTGGCTGACTGTATAGGTTATATAAGGAAGGCATGTTAAATCCATGGCCTCGGCATGTAATAAGTGTTCAACAGTTTTCTCTCCATCATTGTCCCCTTTTGCTTGTCATCCTGTTATCTTTCCTTTCGTCCCTCAATTTTATCTTTTATTTCCTCGCCATTTATCTTGAATTAATCAGACTGAGCTGCCCTTGTAAATACCGTAGATTGAGTGGCTTCAAACACAAATGTGTTTCTTACTGCTGTATGTGCCAGAATATACATCTACGAATGAGATCCCCACAATCCCTGTCCTCATGAAGGCTTTCTTCCTGGTTGTAGATGGCCACATTCTCACTGTGTCACACGGAATAGAGAACATCATTTACTGTCCTTCACTTCTCTTCCCTCCCCTCCCCTCCCCTCCCTTCCCTTCCCTTCCCTTTGTCTTCTTCCCATTCCCTTTCCTTGCCTACCCTGTCTTTTTCATTTATCTCCTGCTCTCCCTCCCTACCCCTTCATCCCCTGCCTTCTCCCCTTCCCCTCCTCCTCCTCCTCCTCCTCCTCCTCCTCCTCCTCCTCTTATTATTCCCACTCTCATTTCAGTTAGCACCTTTGTCTGTCTATCCATCCACCCATCTATCCACAATACACTGGGGTTTTAAGCTTCATATGGATTTTGATGGTGCACGACTGTTTATTTGGTTAATAACATACGTCATCTTCTTCCTCCCCTCATCTTTTCTGCATCATCGTAATTGTCACCACCACAGGTTTGTCTTCTTTTCACATCTTATAGCAAGGGAGCTTTTAACAGATAGGTTACAGCTTTGTCCCAGAGAATGATTTTATAATTGTTTTTATTTGTACAATAGTGATAAGCAATCTTTATTCCAGGTAAATTGGTAATAGACAAAAGTACCATAAGGGCATATAAATAAATTAAAAATAGAAAATAATGTGTAGTAACAATATTCATTCATTACTTTCTAGGATTTGATAATAGAATGAGTATTCTGTTAAATAGATGCTGCTACCTTAGTCAAAATAAAAAACTTATATGTGATAGTTTATATATTAATCTTGAATCTTGAACACACTAATGTGACATTCTTTAACTGATTTTGTATTTTTATAGCGTCAACATATAAAATTAAAGTTCAAGTACATATTTTTCCTGTCATATTGCTTTGGCTGAGTCGGTCAGTATAATATTTAATAATAGTAATTACCTTATCTTTGTTCTGGATTAGTGGAAAATTATATTTAAGTATAATTTTTAACTTTTACTAAGGGTTCATTATTAGTAATTTTATGTATTTTTAAAGGAAGTTGAATCTTAACATGTTTCTGTACTTGCTTCAGTGATTGTGCATGATTTCCTTTTATTGCTGTAAAAATCACCAGTAGATTTTCTAATCTTCAATTCCTTAGCCAATTTTACTTGGTCACAATGTAGTATTTTCTCTACCCTGGGGGCTAGGATTTCTTAAGAATTTATTTTTCTTAGTAAAATTCATTTTTGGGACTACATTGTAGCTTATATTATTCAGTTATATCCTCATATATGGACGCTGACAGAAAGGAAACAATAATATATAGTTTACTTTAAAAATATTTTTAGTTACTTAATTTTAATAGTTATATGCACTTGTTATAAAAATGAGAAAAAGACATTATGCATCACATGAACCCAAAATTTAATACGATTGGCATTCTAAAGGATTTCATTGTACTGAAGCGCTTTGATAATACCTGACTGAGAGGACACGATCTATATAATTTCATACCTTGATTTTTTTTCTGCCATTACTTTTCAAAATTATTACATGATGTACAAAATAAGAGGTTTTTTGTTTGTTTGCTTTTGTTTTGTTTTGTTTTCGATACAAGGCAAGATTTAGATGGGTCCTAGGAAAGATATTTTATTTCCTGGAAATGAATACCTTGCATCATGAAAGCTAAGAGGCCCAGATGTGTTTATTAGAAACCTGTTGGCCTATTCATTTAACTTAGACTATGAAGCAACCCAGGCAGTTTCAAACACAAACACAGGGTGTATGTCTTCAATGAATGTGTTTCTAGACAGGCTGTGTATGAGACATAGCAAGAGTATTCAGCATTCGGATGAGATGTAGAAATGGTGAGAAGTAAAGCTGTTCTTTTCATTTCATTGTTGTTAGAGTATGACACCTTTAATAAGACCTGGGAGGTAGAGGCAGATCTCTGTGAGTTCAAGGCCAGCCTGGTCTACAAAGTGAATTCCAGGAGAGCCAAGACTGTTACACAGAGAAATCATGTCTCAAAAAACTTGAGGAGGGGGGAGATTGTGTCACAACATCTACAACTTGTCAAATGGCCCCCTACCCGAGAGTGTCATGGAGGGGCAGGAGAAGGACATTTGTGTTTATAGGTAGAGCAGGCTTTTTCTGTTGAGTTACCAACACACTCCCAGGTCATGGACTCCTTTCTTGTTAGTTATGAATGCTTGACCTAGCTTACACTCTTTTCTGGGTAGCCCTTTAAATTTATGGACATAAATTAACCTGTTTCTCTTTATCTTTTGCCTTGGGGCTCTTGACCCTGCTCCCAGCATCTCCCTCATTCTCTTCTCCTCCTTCTTCTGTCATTCATCTCTCAAGCCTAGATTCCTCTTATTCTCCCTGCCTGCCATCCCCACCTGTCCCTCTCCTGCCTAGCTATTGGTCATTAAGCTTTTCACTAGGCCAATCAGGTGCCTTAGGCAGTCAAGGTGAAACAGATGCAACACATCTTTACATAATTAAACACATATCCTTACATCATTAAACAAATGCAGCACAAGCAAATACAACACACCTTTGCATAGTTAAGTAATAGTCTGCAGCAGAAACAAATGGAACACATCTTCACATAGTTAAATATTCCACAACATTCAGGTTCCTTACCTGCCATCAAGAGGAGAGTCAGTGAACTCAGTTTCTGCTACTTGCATCCACAATATTGGGGTGCCCAGTGGAAGGCTATTGCAGAATGAGGGGTTCTGTGACTAGCAGACAGATGTTTCCGGGGTCAGCATCTGGATTCCACCACTGAGCGTGTACAAAGAAGCACAGACATGGGTTGCGGAAAGAACTTGTATTCTTTCTAACTCCTCTCCTTAACTGCTGGGTAACCAGAAAGGACCATGGGGCTTCTTCAGACCTGATTTTGCTTATCTTTAAAAGGCTCATGTGTACACTGTTAGATAGGAGAGGCAGATATTTCAGAGTTGCTGTGGTTGTGGCCTGGCCATTGTAATTTTTCCCTCTTTGTCTTTCTGAGGTCGCAATCCAGTATTGTCCCTTTTAAAGAAACATCTGCAATTTTAGCATACTGTTCTTGTATTTGTCTTAGAGGTATATCCCAGGACTAGTTAACAACATCAAAGATGAAGAGCCAACTTATTTCAAGTAGGATTTTAGGCTTCAGGTCCAAAAGGATCCAGGTGGCAGAGGTCTCCATATCAGGTTCCTCAAAATGGATTAGAATCCCAGCCAGTTTCTGTTGAGGGATTGTTTTGGTAAGGTCATAGAGTCCTTAATATTTAGATACTTTTAGGAAATATGATGTTAGTATTGGCAGAGCACCTAATGGTTTCTATAATGACATCATATTCCTTAGCCCATCGGAACTATGGGACACAGAAGGGAATATTGTCAAAAGAATCTTCGAAGAATCTGATCTCTTGTCAGTTCTCTCTACTGTTCCTGTGCTAGGTGAGAGATGTAGCCTGTGGCCCACTGAGACTAGATCTGTGCTCACCCTCACTCTTTCTGATACAGCAGCCTTCAGTTGCTCCAGCTAACAAAAGGATGTAGAAATTGTAGCTCCTGGCCCAAGTTTGGAACATCTAAAGCCGTTATATCATCCTGATATCCACAGATGTCTACCCAGCGGCAGCCATGAGCGCAGCCGCTTGATGCCCTGGGAAGAGACCTATCCCAGGAAGAGATGTCGACGCTCATCAGTCCATGCTATAGCAGGGGATTCTAGCTGAGGGAGGCATTCTGACTTCTGTAGGGTTTGTCTTTCCCAAAGAGATAAATTTCCTACTTTCCTGTTGTTGTTGACTTTCAATTCATTACTGTCCATGAATTTTTTTTAAAAATGACTTTTATTCCAAGTTGAATCCCAGCACTGGACCATCGATTGAGCACAAAAGGATTGCTGAATGTCTGAGGCCAACCTGGTCCACTTTGACTCTTCCATGCCTACCAGAGCTGTAGAGCAAGTCACTATCTCAATGTAAAATAAACGTAAGTGCAACAACGCCTTATATGTCTACATATATCTACGTGAGATTCAATTCCTTATAGGTTGAGGCTCATAAAGAGCTATGAGGTGTTAATGGGTAGAGCAAGCAAAGCCTGCTTCCCACAGATGAGAGCTCAAGGGAAGGCACTGCCTGCAGTCACCCAGTGGGCCAAATGAGTTGTGATAGCTATTGTCTATTGTCAAGTTGACAGACTCCAGAATTATCCAGGAAATGAGCCTCATTAGTTGAGGTGGGAACCCACCCACTGTGGGTGGCTCCATTCCCTAGGTAGGAGATTGTGGACCATAGAAGAGGAGAGACTGTGAGCTGAGCACTAGCGTGCTTGCATTCATTGCTCTCTGCTGACTGTAGATTCAATATTATCGGCTGCTTCAATGTTGCCTTTACTTCCCGCTGTGGTAGAGTATACCTTCATCTGTGACCTAACACAAACCCTTGCTTACTTAAGTTGCTTTTATCAGGGTTTTTTTTGTTTTGTTTTCTGTTTTTTTGATTTTTTTTTTAGCCCTAGCAATAGAAAGAAACTAACACAAGTTAAGGCTAGCACCTAGGAATGTCTCCTTGACTGAAGCACTTCCAGCTTAACAGATTACAAACAGCATGCAGTTTTAGCTTTAGCTCTAATGCTGCCTGTCTGCCATTCCGTGTTTCTCCTGCCCTTGCAGGAGTGAGAACCTCTAGCAGGAGGTGGTGCTCTTCTTGCGTGATAGCCATTTCAGACAAACCCTCCCGAATGAGCACAACTCTTAGATCGCCCCATTGAGTATATAGGAGCGTCATGTAAATCAGGAGACTTATTTCAGGTCATGTGCATTGTGGCAGTCATGACAGTGTGTGCATTGTGTAGGGTTTTCCTGTGGCTCCATGAGGGACTTTACCCCATGGGGGCAGGGAAGTGGACCCTGGACTCAGGGAAATCTGTGGCGCTCTTCGGTCTTGGCAGGGTTTTGTTTTGTTTCTATCATAGTGAACTAATTGTTCTCTACTGACTTTGAGATTGGCAAGCTTTAAATGCCTCAAATCAAGGATTTCCTTGCAAGATGGCATGAATCTCTCTGAGGCTGGCCAGTAAAACTCGTGGATATGGGATTTGTAGAAAGTAGTAATGGTTTCAGGCCAAGCAGATTTACAGTAAGCCTGGTGAACACCTCACATGCTCTGAAGTGGCAAAAAAAGAAATCTCTGTCTTGTCTGTGGTCAGTGGTCCTGAATTTGTTACAGGATGCAAACTCATCCACAGAGACTGATGGGGTGCCTTCGTTTTAGGCCTCATTCTAACTGCTTCTCTTATAAGAAGTCACTGTTTCCTAAGGGTCAGACCCCCGGGTGTCCTCCCCAGCAGCATAGCCCATAGGGCAGCACCATGTCCCAGCTCCTTTCCTTTCCCTCTCCATAGCCGAGCTACGCTGATCTCCAAGCCCTAGCCTGTGCCTCAGTGACTTTAGTGGAGATTGTACCCTGCTTGGATCATCTCTCTCATTCATCCTGGTTGCTTAAGACTCACGTTCACACTCTAGCATGCAGTAACCATTGCACTGCGCCATTATCCATAACCTTTGGAGCCTCTTAGCCTCCCCAGTTAATTAATCACTATTATCAGTCTGTGTGACAAGTTGCATGTCTTTCCAAGCCATTAATTCTTTATCTCCTGACTGTCCCATTCCGAAAGGTACTCCTAGCTAGCTTTTATCTCCCATCTGGAATGTTCTGTAGTCTCCTAAGTAGCCCCGAGATTTCCTGTATTAGACATCTCCAACCTTGTGTTGATTTGATCAGGAGATTCGATCAGGTCGCAGTCACCTGCAGTGAGAGGCTCCTGATGCCTCAGCGTATTTTAACCTCTAAGATGCCCTGTGTCCTCGCCCTTCCTCACCTTTCCAGGCACATCTCCTTCCACTCTTTGTAACTGTAGTCCATACAGTGACTGGAGCAAATGAATTTCCGTTTGCCCACTCCACTGCCCTGCTTTTGCGTTGCGTGATGTGCACGGGCCTTTTCTTGTCCTGAAGAACAAATTCTTTTTTATTCTTTTCAAAGCTGACTCCATGCATCTCGTTTAAGGTTGGATGTATCTTCCCCTGGAAATACTCTCTGATCCATTACTCCTCTCCCATACCATCCTGGGACTCTCAAAGTACCCCTTAGTAATAATCGTAATATGCTATTGTAAGCTATTTTCCCCTGTCTTCTCACTCATGGGGCTCGGAGTCCTGCAGGAGCAGGGACTGTGGAGTTACTCACTGATCTCCACTGCTGAGGACTGGGGTTTCAGGTGATAGGAATGCAACAGCATTTATGGCGTCTATAAGGGAGTGGAGGAACGACTTCGGAACCATGGGGCTCATTGCTACCCAGGTTTGGGTAGGTCCCACAGCACCCTCACACACTCAGGTCATCACACTGGCCACCGTTCTCCAGGCTTCTTTTAACACTTTCTCAGTCTCTACCATTAGCCGTGGGTTCCTCACATAGCACTTGGCACGCGGCGTAGGCTCAGTAAATGCTTAGTGAGTAAGTGTTCATAAGGCATGCAGGGGAAGGATTTGCATAAAGAGGAAAAAAATAAAACAGAAGGAATAAAAATATCTCTCCTAAGAACTTTGCCCCCTGGTGTTCTTGGTATATGGCATTCAAAATTCTTGCCATTCTAAGAGCTGCTTCTCCTGTCTGGATGTGTGTCCAATCATGTCTGGTGCTGTAATTTAGCATGATGTGGGCCATATTGGTTGTAAGAGCTATACGATTTGCCGTATTAGTTCATCCCGCTGCTTCATTAAGCTCAGTGTGCCGCCGCTGGCAGTGGCTGGGCCTGAATTTTGATGTTTGGAAGAACAAAGCCCTTCACATTAGCTGAGTCAGATTAAGTGTATGAGCCTTCTCCGAGCTAGAGAGTCAGGGTCTTTTTGCACACAATCAACAAACGGCCCGGAGCGCATGGGGTTTTGCTTTGTTTTTGCTGAGCAGATGTGCCCAGGTATGCTGGAATTTCTGAAATCTCTTCTGCAACACGTCTTGTAGCATGGTCAGAGGACACCTGCTGCAATCCCAGTGGCGGGGTGAGGATGCCAGTGCAAAGGAGCTAATGCCTATTGGTCCTGTGGCTATGCTTTCTCTGTTCACACTTGGAAAGAGCCTATACCCTCATAGCCCCATCTTCTGAGAGGCAGCTGAACGTCAGAGAGGCGAGCCTCTTACCTGAGCTCATGCAACTTGTAACTAGACCTCTGTCTAACAGACCTCAAAGTCTGTCCTCGTGGTAACATGGGGCTGAACTGTTCTTTGTAGAATGATTCATCCTTTAACCAAAACCCAAGTCCTTACCAAAACCAAGTGCAAGGAAGACACTTTCCTACAGTTTTCATTGGTACCTTATACCAAGGCAGCCTAGCCTAGGCAAGAGCAAAGAATAATGGCTGTGCCCTATGGTGTAGTTAGAAGGTCACAGGAAGCACCTTATCTCTGACCCCAGGATGGCTACCACATGCAAGGCTTCTCTTAATTGACAATGGCCACATTTTCACAGTACGAAGAAAGTCACTTCCTCTTTATTTTGCAGATATGAAAAGGTAAAGAGTAGGTAAACTTGAAGGATTTTGACTGCATAAGTTGAAATGTACTAGGTGATGTTAAGAGGAAATATTATTTCTAGAATTAAATATCAGACAAGCACTCCCAAACCTGGAGACCAGAAAATTATGCAAGTTCTCCAAATTTATGAACGTTATCAGCCAAGCTAATCTCCCAATGGATTTCCTACTCCAAAAATGATAATGAAGATGTTATTGTTGAGTGTAGCTAATACATGTCAATGGTTTTAGACATCAGACAGGGTTCTAAAACCATGGATGGGTATTTTGCTCAGAATACCCCTTCAGTGTAGCTGAGTTTATTTCTTATTGTTGTTTTAAACAATCTCAAGGATAGCAATGAAAGTTAGAGAGATTAGATATAGTCAGCTCAGGAAGTCAGAGCCCAGTCCTTGCACCCCCCCCCCCTGCAGCTGTGCCTCCCACATCAACACAGCACTGTTGTATTGGCTCTGAGAGCATCACTCCCATTCTGACATATCCAGCTCTCTGGCTCTCCAGGAACACGCATAAGCTTGCATCATCTTTCCTCTCAACCAGGAGGGAGTTCTCTGGTCCCCTTTCTGCTTGCCTTTGCCTACCCAGTCTTCTGAGACAGACCTCATTTTGTACTGCTATAAAGCTCTTCACTGTGTTTCCTCACCAATGATAGTAAGCTTTCCTTGCCCTGTGACTCTCAGGATTTCCTCTTTATTTAAGATCACACATACACACCTTTCTATCCTGCTAGGTTATGTATTAACACAGGATCTGATGGTCTGTACTTTGTCTTGTGAGAGATTGTACCTCCTTTAATGGTAGGAGGAAAAGACTTAAAGTTATCACAGGAACAAATAAATGGTAGATGACATTAACAATATGACTATTATAGGCCTGGCAGAGAATATAATAATTTAAATTTTTATCTTTACATGGAGAGCTGGAGAGACGGCTTAGTGGTTAAGCCTATTATCTGTTCTGTCAGATAGACCAGGTTCCATTCCCAGCACATAAATGGTGGCTCACAATTGTAACTCCAGTTCCAGGGGTCCAGTGCCACCTTCTGGTCCCCACAGGTACCAGGTATGCATGTGAGACCCATGTATGCTTTTAGGCAATGCACATTTATATATATATATATATATATATATATATATATATATATATATATATATGTATGTATGTATGTATGTATGTATATATATAAAAACCTAAAAGGAAATCTCATTTTTAAAAAAGCTCCAAAAGGGAGTTACGTTTCATAGCATTATTTTCCAGACAAGGAAGTGTGTGTTTCTAAGTTGAGAATGTGTTCAAGGTGACCCAGAATGCTTCTGGAAAGAAGTCATCTTAAAGTTGTGTCTCGAGGATTCAGTGCACGGTATTTTTACGCTATACTGTTTAGAAGTCATTCTGCTCCCTGTAGTGATTACTGAATAAAGCCCCAGCGAAAGCTCAGGCCAATCCCCTACTGCGAAGTGGTAACTTCAGATTCTGTTTACCTTTATAAAGAACCTATTTGTCGCCGTAGATTTCTTCTCTCCACTTTGGGAGTACCATCATTTGAGTCTTTTACCTCCCTCTGTTGGTCGCACTGCTCTAGGGAGAGCGTGCATACTAATTGTTAAATCAGAGGCAGGAAAAGCCATGCAGGAGCTCACATTGGACGGAGCCCAGCAGATGATGAATAGCAGACCTGAATCTTATCATGTATTTCAGGATGATGTACGGTACTGTTGGAAACTGCCTTTGACAAATGTGCATGGGAAGGGGAATTATCTCCAACAATGAAAAATGTTCTTATTATGTGATCCTAAAAAGGATCAGGACCCCTATCATTGGGAAGATGATCATCCCTATATCCCTTATTAACAGCAGGACGGAGCGTGTGTTAAAGACATTGGGCATTGTACTGAGGTGGTGATGAATAACGGTGTTGAAATCGGGTTGGACTCTGGAAAGGCAGCTTGATGCATGATAGCAGCTCCATCCAGAGCAGGTACTCACTAAGGTCTCTTTTTAGTCCTTGCTTCATGAGGACCTGTGAGACTTGTTCTGCTCTTTCCATTGGTATCTGACGACTTCTAGTAGGGTCAGTGCTATGCTTAGGTAAGAGAAGCTACCTGATGTAGGCTGGTACGACAGAAAAAGAAGACAAATGTACAAAGTCGTTTCAAGTGTTGAATTTTATCTCCACAGTTTGCATGCTTATGTTGGATCCGTAAGAGTGATAGAGGTTCTGCAGCCCCAGCTTTCAGCTGGAAGCTAGAAGCTGTGGTTTGAACCTGGGCAGTTCAAATGGCATTTGAATGCATCAAATGCATCACAAAGTGTTCATCCCATGCTTGGTTGACCATAGTGTCTTCTAGTGAAAAACCTCCTGGGATTGAGAATCACGGATCATGAAGCTGAAGAGCGTGTGTAGATGGAAGGGATCCTAAGTCAGCTATTTTCAGCTTTTTGAATTTGGGACATAACATCACCATCCACAAATCTCCATCCTCTGCATTCGTACATGTCTTAGAACACATGTGTTTTTTCAGGCATCAGGTTGGAAACATCAGGAGTGTATGATCCAGGAAGATTAGTTGATTCAAGAACTGTAGAACACTCACTCTGTTAAAGGCCAGGGCTTCATGAGGTCTTTAACTCCTCTGTTCTCTTTCTCACCTATAGTTTTCTTCCATTTTTGTTGGTCTTGTTTTTTTTTTGTTTTTTTTTTTTTTTTTTTTTACCAGCCAGAATGATGGCCGCAGAAGATTGTGAACACGTCTTGGACTCATGGATCTTACAGATGTGCTGTGGAAGATGGAAAAGTGTGAGGCAGTGGTACTTAGGTGCAGTAAGCTGAAATCACATAGCAGAAGGAACCAATAATCCAAGGACCTCCCAGGGGTTAGGAGATTTAAGTAGAGTCCTTAAGGTTCAGACTGCTGTTCGGCAGCTCAGTGAAGGCTTTGTGAAATCCCTGCCATTCCACAGCCATTGCCCACTCACTCCTCTTTACAGCCTTTGTGAGGCTGCCTGTGAACAGCAGAGCCCACCCTTTCTCCAGGGACAGAAAGACAGACAGACATCTCCTCGAAACATAACGGTTCTCCCTCCTTCAGCATTACAGTGCCTTGAAGTCAGTATATTTTATACGTCTAGTATTATGCACGGGGCCTGTGATACAGTATGCATTCGTTATGTGTTTGTTGAGCAGTAGACTAGCCTTCATTACATAGGCAATTCTTTGGCCTTTGGCTTATACTTTCCTCGAATCAGTCATTTATATTCCATTAGTTTTCCTTTGATGTTCTGAAATAATGATTGCTGCGGTTTCCCCTCCTGTTCTCCAAGCCATAGATCACAAATAGATTTTGTACGATTTGCCAATGCAGATCAATTGTAATGGCTGCCCCAAGTGTTCTGGGGGAGTGCCGGTAGGCACAGCCTTTCCTTCATGGAGCACAGTTAACATTCAAGTGTATTTTCTTCTGAAGCTTTTTCCTGTACATGCGTACGTGCACGGATCCATGCAAACAGGTGTGATCAAATCCTGTTGTGTATTATTTTTCAACAAGCCTCCTCACGTAAGCTATTCCCCTACAAATTAAAAAAAAATGTGATTATTATTTTTAAACATGGTAAGTGTTATAATTTCCTATAATGTTTTCTCACAAAATGTCCATCCTTACCTTTGTGTCCTATTTTTCACCGGTCCACTTTGAGATTTACCAAACAGTCCTCCAGGTGTGTGGTATGTGGAACTGTTTTTATTAGTTGGTAGGTCCCGTCTCTTTGTATCCTTGAGCTGATTCGGTGGCGGCTGGGTGCTGTGGCTGGGAGGCTATAACTGGCTTTCCAACAGAGAAGAAGAAAGCGGCGTTGAGGCTGGGTGCCCTGTAGCTGGACCCACCAAGCTAGTGTGGCGCTGGCATTAAGATTCACCAGCGGATGCCTGTGAGATTGAGTGCTTCATGCAGTTCAAATCTTCTAACCCCAGCTTATCAACTTTAATGTGCTGTCTTGGTGCCTTGATTTTTTTGGTTCATCTATTTTAATGTGATGAAATGTAAAAATTGAGCTTACTTTTGTTTCCTTACAATGTCTTTAGGGGGTTTTAGCTGATAACCTATCCTTCGCCTCTCAGGGATTCGAATTTTAAACACCCAAAAGTACATTTTCCTGCTATCTGTCATCAGGTGATTAGTGCAACTATTTAGTTCTGGTCTTCTTTCCTATTCTTAGTAGATTTATTTTCTCTTCTTAGAATTCTCCTCTCACCCTCTCTGTCTGGGAGACTGGAGATGTCATTTAAACATTGCTTATTAGGATTCCATTATTTGCCTCATATACAGTCAGCTAAATCAGAAAGTCAGACAGTGTTTTTAAATTGCAAATTTAAATGACAATTTATAGACCAGGTCTACTGGAAATTTTCTGTCCTTGGTATCCATCAGTGCCTATGGGTGTATACTTTTATACTCTCCCTCCTGCTCCCCCTCTCCCTCCTTCCCCCTCTCTTCCTACTCCCCCCCCCCCTCTCTCTTTGCATGCATATCACACCAGAAAGATCAGAACTGCTTTAAATGAAACAAAACACCGATCTCAGTTGGGAGAACCCATGGACAAACACCCAAGCTCAGACCTTACTTAATTGTTAGTCCCCTCTTTCTACTTCCTCCTTCCCCTTGGTCGAGCCCTAGAGAAGAAACTTGGATTAGTCACTTTTATTTGAAAGTGTTTTAAAGCCATGGTTTAGATTCGTGAGAAGTAAATACCCAGTGAGTGCTCGGAAAGTACCAGCTTCCAGTGTCTTGGTTACTCTTCATAAAACTACAATGGGGCACTCATATCATGTTTGATATTTATTGAATGTTATTGTGCACCGACCTCTATTCTATGGGCTTCTCCCCTTAACTCAGGTACTATCGTCATTGTGTTTGCTTTATGAAAGGGTTGAAATTCATGGGAGGTAACAGTGAATTACTGAGAGCTGAAGGTCAAACAGGATAGAGCTTTTGCTTTTGCCTCTTGACCACAGCAGCCTGTTTCCTTTGCAGGGAGAGGATTTGGAGTCTGCGTGGCTTCTCTGTTTCATAAAAATGACAAGTTGAAAAGTCTTCTCACTCTGCCTTGCTGGGTTTTAATTTTTAGCAGATTGGGTTAGGAGAGGCGGCTTTAAACCTTGAAATCATCTCCATTTACCGCTCCATTTTCTCTGGGATCAGAGTAGATTGGCGAAGCATTATTATGATCTTCCATTTCAGAGCTGAAGGATTATCCATTGCGATGGGTGAAATCAGCTCTGAAATCCCCCTGTGGCGGGTTGCAGAGGTGGGTCCATTTCAGAAAATGCCCGTGGCACCAGGAACTTTCGAAATGAAAATGAATGGGATAAAGTTTGCATCTTGAAGACCTGTATTTAAAGGGCGATCCCGCTGCATCTGTGCTTCTGTTGTATCAGACTTCTCCACCTACAGCAGGAACCAGTTTCTACTCAGCAGCGTCCAATGTCAAAGGCAGAAGAGGCAGCAAAGGACTGGGGGAGATTCCATTCAGACCTAGGAAGTAAGCATGAGGAACTAAGCAGCCTTGCTCAGGCTGATGGCAATAGCTAGAGAGGGAGTCACTGGCTCACAATGCAGGTTTTCTCTGGGTGAAGGAGAGCAAAGGAAGAAAGGAAAGGACGTGGGAGAGAGAGGGATTGGGTGATGCATCTGAGAGCCTGCAGTGTAGTAGGAAGGAAATTTCAGCAAGGTGGTGGGTGTGTCTTTGAGCCAAACTCACTCACTAGATTAGTACTCGCTTCCCAGGACAGGGCCTGACCATCCTCTACTGCTCCATCAGTGGCCAGGAGTGGTCTCTGGGAAATGCAGTGGTACTGGAGCAGATGTGGAAGTCGATGTCTCAGGGAAGGTGTTGTGGCCTTTAACTAGTTCTTTCTGTCTGGTAGGAGAGCTGAATGATGCATGTTTATGGGCCACATTGCAACAAAACGATTCGTGCTAGATGTAGCAAAAGGACTCATGCTATATCCAAATACTAGGGATTGCTATGAGACACCTATATCATGAATAATCAAACCACAGGGACTGATATTGGGGTTCAACCTAAAGATCAGAAAAGCAAAGTGGCCAGCCTCTGGCTTTTACTTCTACCTTGGAGTGAAAATGGGCAAGATCCTGTCTCCGTGAGTCCTGAAGACTGCACGCTCCACACTCCACATTCCACTGATTCCTGTCTCTTCTCCTCTTCTAATCCTCTCTCCACTCAGCCATATCACTCCTGCCTCCGCCTCCCTAGTGCTTGGATTGAAGGTATGTGTTCCCAAGTGATGGGATTACTTTGCGTGAGCTCTGTTTCTCTTTTAGAGGGGTTCAATCTTGTGTAGCCCAGGGTGACCTTGAACTAACAGATCTGTCTGCCTCTGTCTCCCCGAGTACTGGGATTAAAGGTGTGTGCCACCACTCCCAGGCCTATATGGCTAACTGGTATGGCTGCTTTGCTCTCTGATGTCCAGGCCATCTTTATTTATTAAAACACAAATAATATACCACTAAAGACTTCCCCAACGTCTCCATCTTCCTCCTCCCACAGATAGATTATATAGATTGCTTTCCACAAGTGTCACCCTTGCCTCAGAGGCAGAAGTGGGCAACTGAGTGTCACCTAGGGTACGATTGGAAATTGGTTTACTTGCTCTTTGGGAAGTTAGTGTAATAATTCCAAGAGCATTTTAACCTTTCGTGGTCTACAAGAGCTGAAGAATAAAAGAGAGGTACAGAAAGAAGTTACTACTGATTGTCTAAACAGGAAACCCTGGTGTCATTCTTGCACCTCTGCCCATACCAGAGGCAAAACCAAAACTCCTGTCCTGCCAGCATCCATAGGAGTCACATGATATGAGCATCTTCTGCTTTGCAAACGGTGTATAAGACCTTGTTAAGTATATTCAGTCACTGCCAACAGTGAGCCAAATTGCCTTCAGAATGCAACCCAGTGATGGTGCTACTGTCTGCAGGCTCACCAGGTCACATCATTTATTTCTTAAGCACTGGGACTCGGAAGAACACCAGACCTTCTCTATCTCTGCTTGCTAAGGTGTGACCCGAAGGTTATAAGAGCTTCTTCTCAAAGATGACCCGAGAACCAAGGGCATCATCTGCGTGTGTGTCTACACATGGCATGAACAAAGATGAAACCCATGTAGAGTCACTGATATGGGACCATGACGTCTGTAAGGGTCGAGTGTGCAAGCCATTGTGCACGCACCATCACTGGCTCTTGCTAGGGTGAGACTTGTGGAGATACCATATGTACCTCCTCTGCCTCCTGAATATTCCAGCTTAGCTTTCCAAGACAGCGTGCTGCTCAGGCTGCTGCAGACTCTCTTTCCTCCGGAGCCACATATGTGCTTGGTGTAGAACTCATCCACAAGAGAAGCGATCTGCAAGTCTCCAACTCCTCTTGGTAGGCCTGGAACCCTGCCGGGGAAAGTAAGGCATCTTCCTCTCTCCAGCATCCTCCACAGAGCTACTGGGTCTTGTGTCTTCCCAGACTCTGATTTGGCCTCTCCTGCCTGCATTCAGGCTTGCCTTTGTCTCTGTGCTCACAGACAGCTGCTATGTTGACTCCACTGCAGCTCCCACCCGAGACCAAGCTGAAGATCCCAATTCTAGGTTCAGGAGAGAAAATATCTGTACATTTTATTCTGTCTCTACCAGTGACCTCCTTTGGTTCACTTAAGAGTTAGGATTATAAAGTGTGCAGTAGTTACTTATGACCACCCCATGGGTGATCTGGGGAAGGGGAAGTATTTTACATACTTTTGTACCAAAGCAGTAGCACAAAAGCTATATAAACACAAAGAGATTTCAGGATCAAAACCACTTCTGCTAAGAAGCCTTCCTAGGGTAGCCAAGGAGTGCAACGTATCCCAGCTCCCTAGATTCTGGGAAGGCATGGTTTGAGAGGTGAGGAAGGGAAGGAGGGGAGGATGGACGAGGGAAATTTTGTTCTGAGCGGTCTTGTCACTCCAAAGGAAGGGCATTTAAAGGCTGGCTAGGGTGGCACAGTGGTCTGGGGATCAGTGAGTGACACCAGAGTGCTAAGTTGGAGCCTGGTTAGCGGAGCAGTGGACAGTCTATATGCCTTAGCTCTCTGTCTGCTGCACCCAGTCCTATATCTGCCTCCCTCCAGATCTGATCCTGCCTGTACAGCCCAATGCTGCGACAGAGTAGGTGCCCGGTAAATGTTTACAGAGCAGAGTGGTATCCAGATGGAATAATAGTTCCCAAGGCAGTGAGTGAGAAGTCCTTCCTGGTAGCAGTAGGAAGCAATCATCGTGCTAAAAAGCATTTGTTTTTTTCCCCCTTCAAAGTGTAAGCAGAAGCGAGCTCCCACAGGGGCTTTCATGGACACTCACGTGATACATCTTTGATCCCAAACTCCTTTAGGTTTTGAATCTTCGGGAGCTGCGGCAGCTACCCACTTAATAGCTGTCCAGTGCCCAATATGTTCATGCAAATTAGCCTAGAAACGATGAAAACTTTGGGGACTTAATGAGCTGAGCTGGCACCTGTTCACTCACTCAGCACTTGGACAGCATCTTTTGAGCTAAGGCTGGTGGCGTGGGACTCACTCTGTCTGGGAAATGGCCGCTGAGACATTTCACTTCGCCTTTCACCGACTTACAGTTAGTTCCCTTCAGGTGGCCGGCCTGAAGAATGTGGGCTAAGAGACTTTGGAAGCTGCATACAGAATGGCACACCCCTGTATCCTCTACCTTCCACCCTGCAGATCCAAAAGATGCTCTGAGTGGCAGAGACAGAATAGGTATGTCATTCCAGTGCACGGAGCATGAAGCCTCATCTCCGGGGCTGGGGCCACATGTGCTGCCTGGTGCGCATGGCAGCCTGGAGTACTGCAGAGCCACATGTAGGAATGCTCGGTGCAGACACAGGTGTGCCCTCTGCAGGGCCTGGCACGTCAGAGATGCCCAGTCAGTATCTAATGGGTGAGGGGGTGAACCGATGATGAGCAGCCTCTACAGTGCTGGTAGAAGAGGACCCAGCCTTGAGCTTCCCTTCTGTATTTTTGAACGTGATGAGTAAATACGGGTGGTAGCCTTCATCTCTCTGACTCTGGTCCTTCCTTTTATGGCTTTAAATGCATGTAGCTCAGGACACCTGTAAGAATGCAGCAAACATATTCTAACAACTTGTGTTAATAACCAAAAAATAAGTTGTTGGATACATCTCAATTTTCTTACTGATAAAATGGAACTCCCTTTGTCTACATACAAGATTCTTACTCAGAGCTCTTGAGCATCTGGCTAAGGGCTCAGTAAGAGGTAGATGATGTCATCACTATTGGGAGACTTGTAAGACCCAGGCTGTGGCCTCCCAGCAACCAGAGGTTGAGTGCAGGAAAAAGGGCTGTGACAGAATTTCCCAGGCAGACACAGTGTCCCCGCTTTCCTCTGCCTTTCTCTCTGAAAAGGCTTTGAGTTTTCAGAGGGACCTTGGGCTATATTATCTGACGTTCACATAGCAGGCTATTCTTTCCAGATTGACTTTTATGATGCTCATGCCCTAATGCCAAGCCCACATTACAAAAAATATAATAAATAAATAAATAAATAAATAAATAAATAAATAGATGAAAGCCTTAATCCTTTGGTCTTGTCTCAGTCACAAAAGATGATTGTCTGCAGCCTGTCACCATAGGTGACCTACAGACAATTGCCAGAAAGCAAGCATCCTCTCCCTGCAGTTGCTGTCCCTGCAGCGCCCCTCAACCACAGGCCCTCTGCTCCTTACCCTGATCTCCTCTCGTTCTAGAGAACATATCCTCCTCGGGTTGGGAAGAACTGCGTGCCTCAAAATGAGAGGTTAAAGGGAATGTTCCAGAAGGAGCAACAGCTGTATTGTGAAGTAGAAGAGAAGCTGGTTGTGTGCCCAGTGTAATGAGTACACCTCTGGCACACTGTTGTAGAACCTCTCAAAGAATGGGGCACCCCAGTAGGTGTGGTCCTGACTTTCCTGTCAGCACTCTGAGTGAGTCAGACTGTGATGTCAGCTCCATAGCTCTTTAGGTACTGACCCAAGAGATAGCTGCCTCTGGGAAACGGGGGCACGCCTTTTCAGTAGACCGACTCCCTCTGGCAGCAAGAGAAGGCCGAGAAGTAGACTAGACCAGGAATACCTGCCAATTGTCTTTGCTCTCAGATTCACCAATGAAGGCAGGAAGTTCAAGGGAACAAATGCTTAAAGACAGTAGTTCTCTATGCTCTTCTGAGGACAGATTTGGTATTCTCCCATCCAATGGTAGGTCATTGTGAAGTACTTAAGGTAAGGCAAAAAGAGTTCCCTCACCTCACTCTGGCAGCCACTGAATCTTCTCTGTCATTTCCCTGACAGAGCAGAGTTCCAACCATCTCCCGACCCATCTCTTGGCTTGGCTCTGGTCAGGGCAACCTCTCCTTTTGTTCATCTAATCCCCTAGCCAGTAGCAGCTTCCTGCTCTCACTAATCCTTGGCTCACTCCCTCCTTCCCTGGCTTTTCAGCTTCTTCAACACCATTGTGAAGGCTCCCTGCATTAATTTCCCTCTTTATGTAACAGGCCAGTGTTCATTTTGCCTGACTGGGTCTTGGTGGATGGATCCTCTGTGTTTGAAACCTAGCCCCACAGTGTCCAAGAGCCAGAACTCTGGAGAGGCTCCATGCCCCACAGAGCCCCCTATCCACCCCACCTCCGCATCTGGATTTAGAGTTAGACTCTAGGTGTGTGGACTCCAGCAGAGGGCATGGCGCACAGTAGGTGTAGGCGTGAAATCGCCTCTTTTATTACGTTCAGAAAGCCATTTGCTTCTTGAGGAAGGAACCCAATCGTTTTATCTTTCGCCTTCTAGCTTGATGCCACCCACTTAATGAAGTGAGGAAACTTAACCAACTGTTTCTTGACTCAATGGTTTAGCTAAGTTGGAAGAGACTCTTTCACCTTCATCCCAACACTCCCCAAAGGAGGCTTGCTCGGGTTTCCTGGTGCTGTTCTACCAACACCTTCCACAATGGACATGTCTGTGAAATGTTAATTGTCATGACTTTAACAAATCAGAAATGTCACAGTCGCCCCTGAGAGGTGCACCTGGGGTGGCTGCCACTGTCAGCTCCAGCAGTTTTTCTGTCTTTGCTTTCTCTCCACTTGTCCTTCCTTCTTCCCCAGGGTGGTTCTGCCCAAAGCTGGATTCTGGGCCATGTCCCTGATCAAGGCCCACTCCGGGCGAACACAGATGGTTCCTTCTATCACGGTTCCTGGAGCCAGATGCTCTTGCTTAGGGGCAGGAATCACAAGGTTTCATTAGTCACACTTGCTAGAAGTACAAACCCTCTGGTGGGCTTGTCGAACATGGAGAAATCCCAGTGTGTAAATATTTATGGATTAGGAATCAAATATTAAATATTTACTTCAGCTTTGTGGAATTATAAATGATTTAATAAACCCTACTGGGAGTTGGAATGGAGGTAGTTAAAACCCACTCTTAGGTTTAATTGTTTCCCAACCCCCACTTCCTACCATGCAGCAGTGTGGGGAGCTTGGGATGCTGGTAAAAAAAAAAAAAAAAAGGCAGCATTTAGATTTTCAGTTTGGATCTGCTTCGATTTTTTTCTAATGGCCCCTTTTGGGTTACACGATGAATGCCCCAGAGTATGGCTCTCCCAGGGCATCTCAGATCTATAGTTTCACTAGCACCGTGTTTCATGGTCTCCTGAAGCTGCCATGAAAAACTCACAGGTAGATATGTGTCAGAAGCTTGGGCACACATAGGATGCTAGAGGGTATCACTCCAGTGACTGCCCCTGGGAGAAGTCATAATCCAGAAAGCCCAAGACTGGGAAAAAGAGCCATTCAGACCCAAGACTCATCTCTACTACTGAATGGCTAGACACCTTAGAGAAAACTCTTCTTAACTCGATATTTACTTCCTAAGGCCACTGTAACAAATAGCCATAGGCTTACTCACTCAGAACGACGCAGATCTGGAGGCTTAAAGGTATTAGCAAGGGTGCTCTTCAGGTAACAGCTCCGGAGAATCTGTCCTTGTCTTCTTCAGCCTATGGTGATTACTGACCCACCCTGGCTTCTAACTATCTTTAAGTAGTCTTCACCTTTGTGTCTCTTAGGACCTACTTGCCATTGGAGTTCAGGCCCGCTGAGTAATAAAGAAGGATCTGACGATCCTTATTTTAGACAGTTTTGTTTTTCTTCCAAGTGTGGATCTTCAGTATCCTTCTAGGTCCATTACTTAACCCACCACATTCTCTAAGGAGCTAATAATGTCGGTCATCGACACCAGACTGGGTTACTGGACATCTGAGCCATAATTTTCTTAGTCTGTGGCTATTTTGTGATCTTGTGGAGGTTGACAGTTAGGAGAAGGCCCTGGGCCTCTGGGCAGGGGCCACTCATCGAATGGTGGCTTCTTCTGTTACAGTTTACAAAGTGTGGATTCACAGCACCCGCTGTTGATTGTTTACATCTCTTTGCTTTTGCTTGTCCCTGTAAATGTCCTGACAGGGGCGCGTTACTTAGCTGCGTCCTGCAGGTATAAAATATGGGGGGAGGCTACACAGCGGTTCTAGTCCAATGCAAAAAACACCTTTGTGAGGATTTTCCCCCCCGGAGATCTGGGGATTTACAAATTTAGCTGGCTTATTGGTGAAGGCTTCCGAGGAAACGGTGTGGGGACTAGCTCAGGAGACCCCGTGGCCACAATGGGAAGGCGTACCGCATACCTCCTGAGAAGCCTCAAGTATTATGAGGTTAGGAATCAAGTGTTTCACGGCATGGGAGGGAACTGGGAATGTTGAAACGCAAGTTTCTGGACATGGAGCAGAGAGGCGTGAGACAGCCATAAGAAACAAAGCCAGATCTAATGGGTAAATATGAATTTACTCACAAGGGTAAATATGAATTCCATCTCACTGGGGATGAAAGAGAAATTCATCTACCCACAACACGTGCCTACTTAGGTAAGGACTCGGATCCCCTCCTCCCGTGACAGCATGCATGTCTTTCTTTCAACTCTTTGCGATTTTTTACTCTTCTCTTTTTATTCCCTCTGTATTTATTGGGAGACGCTCGGGTCCATGGCCTCTGCCTCAGCAAGTGCCCTCGGGCTTCCTTATACATGGTACTCTACAGTCATCTTTCCATGAGTTTTACTGCAGTGGGAATTGTGACACCGAGCAAGAGCAGTAGATGAATTCTTTCTGAAATCTCCGCTGACCCTGTCACTCCTGGATTGAGTCCTGTTTACACAAGAAGGTAACATTTGCTTTGGGTGTCAAAGTGCACACATACCACGCAGGACCTATTGTTGCTGATTTCTCCCGGGACTGGGGACTAGTTTACACCGCAGCTCCCTTACTGGCTGTCACATGCTTTTCTTATTGGTTTACATGTATAGATCTAGTTATGTTTACCATCCGCAAGAGTACTGCGTTCTCAATAATTCATAGAAATGTCATATGAAATTAATCTGCAATGAGAACTCAAACTTGACTAAAGCCAAACCTTGCCTTGCCCAGGAGTGTCTTTGTTACTGACAGCACCTGTCTCAGGATTCTTGTCATGCTTCCTGAGCTCCGAATTCTCTTGTAAGATGAGTCAGATTGAGGAAATCATTAATCTTTGACAGTTGTGTAGGTATAATTAAAGATATATGATTATAAAAATACCTGCTATCTCAAATTACTTCCTAGAAGAACAGGGAATGGAGAAAGCGAGTGTTCTATTTAAAATGTCAGAAACAGACACATTGGGTTGAGTAGTCAAAGCACTGTATGCCTGTCACTCCGAAGAACTGACAATTAGGTCCATAAATAGATTTTACAGGCTTTCATACAAGAACACACATCCTGCACAACTCAGGCACATGAAAATCAGAGCTGTATTGGCTGTGCTGACTCACAGGAGACCAGAGGGTATAAGAGGCAGGGAATGAGCCTTTTGGAGCACTTACATGGTCCCTGGAGGCCTCCGGAGTGGCTTACAGGAGAAGGAAACCCACTGGTTTCCTCCAGTACCCTCTTACTAGCTCTGCCATTAACTGTTTACATGACCTCTGGCCATTCTCCTGTCTCCCTCCCTGTCTCTCTCCCCCGCCACAAAATGAAGTCGATGTTATGAGTTTCATGTTCTAAGGGTTGTTCTGAGAAGCAAACGGGGTTAGAAGAAAAGTCCTTGGCAACTGGAAGAGGAAGTACACATAGGTTAGCCTTTGACTTTCTGTTACTGATGTGACTTTGTTGGTAGTGACAGCCGAGCTGTTTCTATGGGCACCAAGTAGGCGATCAGAAAGCATGCTTAAGACCAAGGCCTCAGAGAGAACCGACAAATCAAAGCTGAGCTTTCTCTGCCTTGGCTAGTGGAGATGCAGCCCTTGAGAATGGATGCCCAGAAAGAGGAGACGAGGGACAAGGATGTCTGTGGACCCAGCCTTGTCCTTCCTCCAAGAACTCAATCTTGTTTAAAGTACCTGATGCCTGCGCCCCTCAGTTTCCCCTTCTACAAAATGGGGAAGATGATTTCATAATTGTGTTCTCTTCAAGGTTGAAATAGCAAGGGCAGGCAAAAAGGGGTATGCATAGGGAAATTTCAGTGCCACTGTGTAACTCATATTGGAAACTATGGCCATCGTCATATCGTTGGGCAGAGGCGGGTCATAGAGTCACGCTCCATCCTTTCGCCCATGTGCTGCTCAGGAGGCACAGGTTTCCTTTATTATGTTTTCTGCCGGCTACCTGTCCTCCATTGCAGAGTGCTAGTTCTGCACACACAGGGAGTTTTTGTCCTTTGTCTCAGAAAGTCTTCATGGGCCTAGAATCCTTTCACTTGAGACAGATTGATAAATGAAACAAAAAAAAAAACAGTAAATATTTAGTGTGTTGAGTCCATTCTATTTTAGGCACTATAATGGGAATTGCAGATAGCATGAAGTATAGAAACAAAAACTGGAAATTTTTTTTCTCAGTGTTCAGTTGGCTTGGGAAGGTAAGGTAAAATACCAAATACAACATAACATATGCAGAAGCTATATATGTACATACAGACAATCCTCCCACAACACACACACATACACATAAGAACCAGGGAGCATAGGAGGTGTTCTTCCAGGCTACAGTCTAAAAGGGTGCAGGCTCTCTTGGGAGTCTGCTTCCTGCTATCTACAATTAGCTGGTGCGCTGTAGGCCAGATACATATTTATCGGCAGTGTGTGGACAGAAACAGGGGCATACTGTCACCCTCAGCATCCTGAAGAATTCCCCGAGTCTTGCAGAGACCTGGATTATAGCCAAATGGGGGTTCCTGAAGCAGGTCTGGGGATTCTGTTAAGCAGTTTAAGAAAGGGATTGACAGGGGATAAAAGCATGCCTGAGAAAATGGATGGAGTCAGTCTTACGGGCAGGGGTACCAAAACTCAGAGTGAGACATACATACCCAAGTGTTGGTGTAGGTTCCTCAAGGGTGAGTCACAATAAGTCGTATCTTAGCATCGGCCCTACGTTTGTCATAGCACAAAATAAAGTTGTCTCAGCATCAGCCATGCATACTGTTTTTGGTGGCTCTCAAGTTATATCGCAAAAGGCTGTGAGACACCCTTTTCTGTCATTTTCTTTTTCTCCCTTCCGAGAAGTGAGGTTATAGTGTAGTTTCAGAGATGCCCTGGGTAGACTTGATCTGATAAGGTGGCACCAAGAGTCCCTGGGTTTGAACAAGGGGATTAGTACGTGTTCTTTCCTTCTAAGTGGGGTCTTTGGTGAGATTCCCAGTAAATTGCAGGCTTAGGGCTGGGAAGAGAGAAAAGCCTTAAATAGTTGTGAGTTTTGCTGGAGTCTTTTTTTTCCCCCAGCTGGGGTGAGGCTTAACCTGGGTAAACAGCTTCTCTCTCTTCTCATAGTGCCATTTTTTTCTGTCCCTTTGAAATGAGGGGGCAGTGAGGGTTCTTAAGAAGGAGGGAGGCTTTCTGGCCTTACTTGGGTTACCCCCAGAGCTGGGGTGGGCAAAGTTATTCCTGAGTCAGTGCCTCAAGGTCCATGTCTCCTAAATTCAAAGGGCGAAGTTCATGGACCATGGAGCGGTTAGTTTATCAGGGGGTTGTAAGTAGGAGCTTGAGAGAGAGCAAGCAAGCAGAGCTCCCTAGAGCTGGGGTGCTCCCACAGATGGGGGAGGGTACCACAGACATGCCCATCTAGAGGCTTTGTGTAGGACTCACAGCAGAAACTTGGAAGGGATTTGCATGGGGAGGTTGGTAGGTCAACCCCGGTGGCCCATCTATGATGTCCAGGTACCTTTCAGTTTTGGCCGTACCCACATGTACAGCTTCCAAGTAGTGGAGGTCATTTAATGTTCTGTGAAAGCAAAGCAGAAAGAAGTCAATAGGAGACAAGACCCTGAAACTCTGTTTCTGGCAAGAACAGGATCCCTAATAGAACCAAGGATTTCTGGCTTCTGGCCAAGAATGAGAACCAGAACTGCGGTTTTTTTGAGGTCCCTGTCCTAAAATACCTGGCCAGTTTCTGCTTCCTGTTCTCATTATGTCTGTGCCGCCTCCCATTTGGCAAGGTGCACACTTGAATCTGAATCCAGACTTCACCATCAAATGTGACCTTGAGTAAGTCATCCAACTGCATTAGCGTCCTGATTTCTTCATTTGAAGATCATTGCCAGAATTTGACAGATGATAGAGCCAGTGCAATGAAAATGCCCAGCCTAGAAGCTGGCTCTCTGTCTGTCAGTGCCATCCAGCCCACCACTGGCCATTCTCGGGCTTTTTGTGGCGTTTCAGCACAACGGAAGCCTTCCCAGCCTCTTCTCCCTCACATAGAGCATTTCTCCCAGCTCCTCGCTGACTCAAGAGGGCTTAAATAGCTAGGTGCATTTCATCACTTCTGCTGGTGTGACTGTAACCTCACTACTGCTGTGAGTAGGGCAAGTTGATGAAGTCAAAGTGACTGAAAATCTTACTCGACAGATGATGGAATGTAGACTTGGAGGAGTTACATTGACCTTAGGAGACATTCATATGATGCTCTTAGCCACTTAGTCCATGAGCTCCTCGGGGGAGAAAGCTTTATAGGAAGGAGCCCACCGTATGCCTGGTGCACAAGGCGAGCCCATGAGTTTTGCCTGGCTTACTGCACTTGGCTCAAGTCTGCTGTATGTGAGATGGCATGGGAAGTTGTCATCGCTTGTCCGTCTTTGGGCTTGGAAGGATCTGAAAGCACGTCCCAAGAGTCTTTCCTTTTAAAATCTGGATGGGGGTAGACTGGAGGATGATGTGTTGGAGGCTACTTCATCAGCAGAAGAGCTCCGCAGTCCCCTAGATCGTGCCTTGTGTCAACACCTTACAAAGGGAAGTCCAGCCCAGCAGGGAGACTGGATGCAAATGAGTCTCTTACACATGCAAATGAATTTCCTATAAAGAGCGCTGGTTGGGAGCTGAAAGGACGTGTGACTAAAACCACTGACTCTGAGGGGTGGGGGGGGGGAAGAAGGAGTAAAAGATTCCTAGGGGGTCTCTTGCCAGCTGATTAGCAATGCAGCCCTTCATGGTGGCTGGGCTACAGATTTGATCCAACCTGTGGGTTGGGTAATCTATCTTTCTCTTTGTGGGTGGCTCTAGGGCAGAAGTCTAGGGCAGAGGCATGGACTTTGCCTCCTGAGGTTCCCACCCAGAGTGTCACTCGGGCACTTAAGGTTGGTAATAGCGCCGCTGGGACAAGCAGGCCACATGTGATGTGATTCCAGCCCAACAGACCTGCTTCAGTGGTGGGTTTGACAACTTCCTGTAAGTCTGTTTCCTCTGCCTGGGTTCAGCTGCCTCACTAGTGCGATTGGAACACAATGCCCTCTAGGTCATTTTTTTCTTTCCTTGTGGTCCAGAATCCCATGTGTTTCACATTGTTGCTTCCCCAACTACATGGCTAGAAGCTCTCACTGGAGCCCCATTTCCTCCAAACTCTCCCAGCCAACAAGTATGCTCTCTGTGGGGCTGATGGCTCAGCCTCTTTTATTTTCAGTGCCCACTGCAAGTACCGGACAGCTGAGCGTGAAGAACGAGTGAGCATCATTGTCTCTGTCCTTAGGTTCATCCTAGCCATGGTAGCATTTCCATGCCTCATGTAACTTGGGAAAGTATTTTTGAATGCTTACTTAGTGAATGACTTTTGTGGCGTGATTGTTGTATCGCAGCTAGGCCCTTGACAGTACTTCAGTGGCAGTGATTTGTCTGCGGTCACTGTGCTTTTCATGACATCTCTCGCACTTTATTCATTACTAGTCAACAGTGCCTTGTGTCCTTATGTGTGTGGCACCGAATAGGGTGCTCTGGTTAGTGTCTCTCAGGTATAGCTTCCTCTGTGGAAGCAGGCTTTTTTTTTTCCCTCTCGAGATAGACAGGCAACTGAAAAGTTCTTGGTTCTTGAGATGCATCAAAATGGACATAGTCACCATCTCTGTGGAGTTCACACTCAGTCCGTGGGGAACTGTGTCAGAGGATTTGGTGGGCTGGTGAATGAATTCATCCCTCTTACCAGAGTAGAAGAAAACACAGGTTCACTTAGCTAATGCAAGGAAGAGCACACTGGCATGGCATCACACAGGACTCTGAGTCATGCAGGTTTCCATTATAGAGCAGTGTGGTCAGTGTGGTCAACCATGGTGCATACAACTTGATGTCATATAATTTCATACATGCGAGTGAAGGCAGCCCTGGCTGGCGGCTTCAGCTGTAGTCAAAGTTTGGTCTACAGGGCAGTGGTATGGATTGTCCATTCTGAGGCAGTTTGGTCAGAGCAGAGCCCTGGTTCCCAGTGGCATGGATGTAGGGGCCCCTGCTCCCTTGCTGATTTCCTCATCATGGTGTCTTTTCCTCCGCAAAAATTGAGAGAACTGAGGTAATCACTGCTCTTGTTACTTCTCTAAACTATGGAGCTGTTGAAGAGGCAATCCCATGGTGGAGTTAGGGTCGGAGGACTCAGGGTGAAAAGACTCTGTAGCTCTCAACAGCATTTCATGAAACAAATGCTATTTAGTCTTTGGCTGGATAAGGGGACTCCATAGGCCTGGCTGAGAAAATGTGTCAGACTCTAAAGAAGTTCATTTCAAGTTATGAAAACTTAACTCCAGTCTGACTTGTTTTTGACAAGGCCTGGGGTAGAACAGGGCTCCCAAGTTGACAGGTGTGTATGGATACATTGGCCGGGTTACAATCTTAGTCATAAATGTCACTCATATCAAGTGCTTTTTGTGGACTCGACACTGGTACATGTCTGTTCAGTAATTTCATTGACTCAAAAAAGGAATGTGCCTAGGGCCTGGATGGAAGGCTTTGTTGGACAGGTTCTTGCCTTGCAGGTACAAGGGCATGAGATCAATCCTTAGAACCTAAAGCAAACAAAGGACAAAAACAACAAACAAGCAAGCAAAAACAGTGTTACTTATATTGTCAGTGTTAGGGATTGGAGGCAGGCAAGTCTCTGGGTCTTGTTGGCCAGAAAGCCTATATTATTTTATAAGCTCCAGGTCAGTGAGACACACTCAAAAAAAAGGTGGCCAGTCCCTGAAGAATGGCACTGAACATTACTCCCTGACCGCTCCATATTTGCTACATACATGTGTAGGTTCACCCAGGTTCATATGTGCATCCTCCATGAACACCCATAAACAAGAAATGATCATTATGAAATGGGGGATAACCTGATGGGCAGCGAGACTAATCGACGTTACCTAATAGGGTACAGCAAACGGATGGCAGAGTTAGCAGGTGAGCCCAGGCTGTTTGTCTCCAGGCTCAGACCTTTTAAATAATTCTATCCTGTGGAGAATAGCACATGATTACAGGCCTGAGAGCAGTCTGGTTCTGGTGAACTGTGGTAATGGGGATGAATGCATGGTAAGTCCCTCCATGGGTGAAGTAAGCCTGTTTTGCGACCTTATATGTGCACCTAGACATCTTTTTGCCTCTCTGTACTATGATAGGCTTGTTTTAGAGAATCTTCTGAACACATTTGTTTGTGCTTAGTCATCGCAGGGTCTGTGAGGCTCAGGCTATGGCACTGACCGGTAACACTCAGTCCAGAGCTTCAGATCCTAGCCTTTGACTCAGACCACGATAAGCTGGAATTGTGGCTGTGCATTTTACTAGACACTCTGGATGCATGAATAAGTAGGTGAGGTTGGATCACGTGGATTTTCTGTTTTGTTACATGGGTATGCCAGGAGATTATCTACAGAGGGATTCTGACAAGTCATTGAGACCTTTTATATAGAAGGCTTGCTCATCAGCTGGAGCCCAGCAAGTATCCCAGTCCCATGGCTGCTCACCTTAGAAGAGGAGGGCACACATCATCTTCCTCACCCCATGTCTGAGCTCTCTGCTGTGTTGTTGACCTCTGAACGTTTGTGGGCTGAAGAAATGAAGGGATGTATGTAGACCAGGTAGGTGAGGCTGGTGCCTAGTAGAGGGATCTGTATGACAGAGGTCACACTGATGTAGCAATCCGAAAGTTCATGATTTCAACCTGGAGAGGAGTGAGGACTGAGAGGCCATTGTTGTTTCTGTTCTCATTCATCTCGTGCCATGGCATCACCAGCAACAATCAGCGGAGGGCAGGAGCCCCTAAAATGGGGAGTCCCCACTTAACTGGTGCACTAGATTTCATCGTGATAAACACGATGTCCACCGTATGACTCTTCCCCTGGGGAGGGTCCTGAGAGCTTTGTCGTCTCGTCCTGCCAGCCTGTTTCTCCTTACTGGGAACCGGAAAATCCTCAAACTTTCCAGCTCTCTCCTCTCTTCTCATCCCATGGGTCTCTGCATGTTTTCTTCACTCAGCTTGGCATTCTCCCTCCCTCAGGGCCAGCCCCACTTGCTAGTCAAGACCTAGCTCAGTTATTTTTCCTTCCTGAATGCTGGGTCCTGAGGAAGGCCAGGTATAGTTGGTGCTCCTTTGCCCTGCAGCAGCTTCCTCCTCCCTCCCTGCATTCTAGACTTTCCGCTTCCTTCCCCTCTGCTCTGCCTCCCCTCTAAGCTGTGAGGCCTCAGAGTCCAGGGAAGCTGTGCCTCTCTTCTCATTCCCCAACTGGCACTTGCTATAGCTGGCTGACTCTTCAGTGAATCCAAAGAGGTCAAATAGTGGCCTGGGGGTAAGGAAGACCCCATCCGTGCAAGGGAAGGATCAAAAGGCAGACTGTGGGCCCTGCACAGGGCGCTTTCCTCTTCCTGTTTCACAGCAGCCGAGACGGGGTAACATCATCCAGATGCAATGATCTATGCAGTGGGTCTCTCCAAGGTGCTTAATCAAACCCATCTCGTTAATCCTCACAAAAATCTTCCAAGGAGGCGAGAAGGCAGAATCCATCTTTTCTGTTGCATGAGAAAATGAGACATCAAAGGTGCTGAACCTGCACATTTGGATTGACACTGTTAACTCCCAGGTTCCTGGGGCTAGAAACCACAGAACTCAGTCCCCTGCAGGGCCTGTGCTCACATCCTCACCCTGACATCCTCCACACATGAGACCCCCCCCCTGCACTGTCTGTTTATGAACCCCCCCCCCCGTGTCAAATCCAGGTTCGCAGATGATTTTAGAAGGGGGCGGGGGGGGGGTGAGTAAATCCTGTCGAACAATTTAACCAGATTCAAAAGGATTGGGATCATTTGCGTAATTGGGCTAGCAGATGGTAAATGTAGTTCAAAGTACAAAAATGTAGAATAATTACAAGGGGGAGAAAGTAACACAGTTTGTGGATGAGGAAAGCCATTTGCGAGAAAAGCTCATTGAAATCTTCATGTCAGTGTTGAAGAGAAGGACAAACAGCTCAGGGTGGTGGGGGAGTCTACAGAGAACAGCCTGCACACATGTGGTTCCTGGAGGAATGCAGGAGCCAGGGCACATCTGACAGGAAGTGAGCAGAGGGGGGAGGGTCTTGGAGGAAGACAGAGTAGGGGACATCCATGGAGGGAGAGTGGCACCGAGAGGGTCTCTGGGAGGGTGGCAGGGTTGGAGGGTCCCCAGGGTAGAGGTGGGGTGGGAGGATGCTTGGGAAGGTGTGGCGAGATGGGACAGGTCCTTGGGAACATGGTGGGATCATAGAAGGCCATAGTGGAGTGGAGTGGGGAGGCTGCCTGGGGGCAATGGTGGGATGGGGCCGTTCCCTGGCAGGGTGGAGGGGTTGAAAGAGTCCCTTGGAGGGTGGAGGGGTGGGGTAGAGAGGCTCCCTAAGAGGATTGTGGGTAGGATAAGGAGGGTCCCTGGGCACGTAGTGAGTATTGAAAAATGGTCAAGGAAGACTTGCAGCCACCAGGACCAGAGGTCTACTGGAGCCTCCAGTGGGAAGAGAGCCCTTTTGACACTTTATTTCTACCCAAGGAAATGATTTCGGTCTTTTGGCATCACGAACCGTGAGAGACTACAGCAAACTGAAATGACCACAGGTAGGAAAGGAACATGACTCGTATACAGAGATCTGGATTAAGTCCAAATGAAGACGCTCGTTCTGGTAGAACCTTGCACCTGCTTCCGTCATAGTTCTGCATCTCTAACATGGGATGCTAACAGGACTTATAAAGGCTCCTGAGAGGCTGTAAATGTATTTGTCACTTCCTTACCATGGATAAATGGAAGAGATGCTAGACATTCCTTTGATCAGGCAGCTTGTAGTCAACACTCAGAACTCCAGCTGGAGCACATTGGGAGAACTGGATTGAGCATTGCGGGGGGGACCAGGGAGCTATGAAGCAATCATACAGTCTGTTCATAAGAGGGAGGGCTGTGGATAGTAGATAGGGGCCTCCACCTGTTTCGTGACCAAATGAAGGTGTAGGTGCTTGGAAAAGCATCCACGAAACTGGTGACTCTGTCAGAGAAATGGGTAATATTCTAAAAGGAAATCAGTGTGTGAATGGGGAAGGTATTATGGAGATACCAGATCCCCAAGTTTGGTTGTCAGTGAAGAAACAAAGAAAATGTCTGGGTTTGCATTCCTGGTCTCCAAAGCCGCTTGACTACTGAGCCCTAATATTTTGCAGCCCATGATACTAGCCTTGCAGAAGCAGAACTGTTCCAAGGACCAGGGTGGCAATAAAACTGTCAGTGGCTACTGGTGATTGCTGTGGAAGTTGGACACAGCTAGTTAAGAAATCAGCAGGAGGGCCTTGGAGGGCAAGGAACTCTCGAAGGATGCTAGGTCTTATCTCATGCCAAAGAACAGGTAGACTGATATTTTGATGGAGAAGGAAAGAATATAGAGAGCTGTCCACCCCATTCAAGGGCCACCCCATTGAAGGCAAGTGGATGTGAGGTGAGACTCTAAAAAACCTGGGCTAAGTGTGTAAGAGCTGTGGCTACAGGTGTCCTGGCGACCCTCCGTGTGAGAATGTGGTGCTGGCGGTGGCACTGAGAAGGCTTTGATAAGTGTATGTGGGTCACAGTGACCACAGAAGTGGGTGTGGCAGATGAGAGGTAGAGTTGTCCTTAAGTTTTGTGCCCTTGAGCAGACCTTCGGGATGACTTTTGAGGAACTCTCAGAGTCTCTTGCCTCTTAAATCTGAGCATCTGTCTTCCAGATCCTGCCTTTAGTGTAATCCGCATCCACAGTTGAAAGACTTTTGTGATCTCTGATGATACCTCAAGCTTTTGAGCATCATTTAAGGAAAGGGTGTGCAGAGAGAAGGGAGGATGTGGGAAGGAAAGGTAATTAAGCATAATAAGACTTTAGAGATTAACCATTAATCTGGATGTGAAATACAGAATTGCCTTTAAAGCAATAGAGGATAATGCCAGGTAGTTGTACTGTCTAGCACGTGGAGGGGCATGCTGATAATAACAGACCGGGAAAGATAATGCATATAGAAACTCCCTGATTGGCGTGCTATTAATGATGTTGGTTTCACTTCACTGCTGATTTAAGATACACATTTCGTAAGTGGCGCATTACTGCAAGTCAGTCAGTCGCAACCTCTGAACAGTCATTTCATATCTTAAGGTTAATATTTAATCAGAAGATATTTACAGCTCTTTATCCGAATGCCTTGAGATGGCAGTTCAACAGAATTATCAGGGATGTTCTACGTGGGGCTTGTGAGTATGCAGAGCTCACAGGGGTAGACATGAAAGACACTCGGCAACTTTTAAAGATTTGTTTTGATTTATTTGAAATAATAATAAGAGACCTGTATATTAACTGTCAGCCTGGAAACAGATGTGTTGCTTGTGTTTTACAGAAGACAGTCTTCTGGCTGCTATAGTGCCTTACATAAAATGGTGCAGCGTCTGCATAGATCCTACACATATTTTCCCCGTGTACTTGACATAATCTCTGTCATACCTAATATAATGTAAATACTTTGCGATTAGCTCCTGCTCTAAGTTTTTAATACATTGTTTTGAGGGCAATGACAAGGAGAAAAGTCTGCACATGCTCATTACAGTCACCACAACCTTCTTTGCCAAATATTTTCAGCCCTCTGAATGTGCCAGAACCTGTGGACCCAGAAGGCTAAGTGCATAAAAACAGAGTTAGCACATTTCTATCCTAGTGTCCTTTCTATTGCTGTGATAAACACCATGGCCAAAGGCAACTTGAGGAGGAAAGGGTTTATCTGGTGGACATGGGCCCATCACAATCCATCATCAAGGGAAGTCAGGACAGGAACTCAAGCAGGGTCAGAGGAACTCTGGAGAAAGAAATAGCCGCCTGTTGACTTGCTCCCCATGGCTTGCTCTACCTGCTGTCATATATGGCCCAGTGCTACCTGCCCAGTGATGGCATCGCCAATATGGGCTAGGTCTTTTCCTATCAACTGTCAATCAAGAACAGGCCCCACATGCAGTCTGATGGAGACAATCCCTCAATTAAGGTTCCTCTTCTCAGAGGGCCCTAGTTTCTGTTATGTTGACAAAATTTTAATGAGCACGATACTATACCTAGGTTTGACTCAATCGTCTAAGTCTCAGAAATTATGATGGGCATCAGATTTTATACAACAGGTTCTCATTTGACTGTTTGAGGGAGGAAAAGCATTTAGCCATTGGTTTGTTTATTTGACTTGTCCATTCATGACCACCTGCCAGTCCCTGTTTTGAATGTTAGTTTAAAAAGACCCTAGTATCTTACATTTTATATTAAGGCATGAAAATATTAAATGCCAGAAAATTGTGTTTACATATATGTATAGACATATATGTACATACACATGTGCATCCTTAGTGATCAAGGACTTGGCAAAATACTTATAAGCTGAGTGGAAAAAACTCATGTGTGAGTGTAGAAAATTTTTTGCTTGAGAAAATAATTCTGAATATTAAATGTCCACCTCTGATTGTGCAGATTTAGCATCTATGTTCTTTTCATTCTTGCATTTAAATTTTTCAAGTTTTCCATGATACACACCCTTAGCTTAGCAAAAACTGAGTAAGTAATTAAGGTGGTGTTTGGTTACAGAGTTGATTAGCACAGATGAGTGAAATATTTTTAAATGGTTACCCACGGTACGTAGCAGACTTCATGTAAAAAGGGCATCCATTTGAATCCCAGCTCTATCAGTTTGAATTTCCCCACCTCTTATAGCCAGAAGGTCTACAGTCTTACTTGGTATATGCTTGTGTCTGGCATGACCAATGGTTTCAGATGTGATTAAAGGGTTTCATGTGAGTAAAGAATTATTTTTTAAAAAAAAAGCTGCTTTTGGTAATTGATTATCTTGTGCATGTTGCCCTAACGATGCTGTCTGCAGGATGAAATATCTCTCCTCCATTTTCCAAAGCGGCAGCCTGTAACCCCAGGTGACACTGGGTTTTTCTCACCCGCTTTAATTACTCAGTGCAGAAGCTCCTATGCCAAGCTTTGGGGGGCTTCACCCACAGTCTGCGCCTACTGATGAGCTAGCCCGCCAGTGCACACTGGGGTAGTCATTGGAGTTTGGAAACCATTTAGAAATCTAGGCAATTTCATTATTCATTCACTTGAAATAATCCCGGGACTGCTTTCAGTGACATGGTTCCTTCGGCAAATAAAGATAAGCCAAATCCCTGGGCACTCAAAGAAGGGGCAGATTCTCTAAATTAATTCCAGGCTCAAATAATTCAGCAGTATTTGTAATATTCTGTGCATAAATTGGCAATTTGCTAGCGAGATCAGGAGATGATAAAGGCTTTCACTCCCCTCCCCCATCCTCATCTTAACAAGTGCTGAGGCAGCTATTGGGATAAAAGAAATGTTTTATCCTTAATAAATGTCCTATCAGGTGATGCGCTGATTAAAGGTGTCCAAACACGGCACCCCTCCCCCTTCAAGGCAATTATTTTTCATCAGAGAGACTAAACTATATTGGAGTAGAGGAAGGCTGCAATCAAGTTTTTCCACACAGGAAAGTTTATGTTAATAATAAATGCCCTAGCAATATGAAGTATTATGTTAATAATAAGTGCAGTAGAAATATGAGGAATTTGGAAATGAGGGTGGTAATACCACAGGTTTCCTGTTTTCATTGTAGATAATGTTTAGTTGTTTTGTGTGTGGTGGTTTTGAAAGGCTATTGGCTCTTTCCTGATGATAAAAGGTCCTGGGGACCCCTCACTCCTCATCTCTGGAGCCTCTTTACTCTCTGTCACTCCCACTGCATTTGGTGTGATCTGATCTGGGCTGGGTAATCTTTGGGGGACAGTTGATTTAATCCTGTCCTTCTCCCTCTGCAGAGCAGACATAGGGACAGATAGAGACACTCGCTCTTTGTCACGCTTTCTGAAGCTGGGCTGTCCGGTTAAATGAGGTCCACAGAGCTGAAGGTCCTCCAGCAGGTCTGGCCTTACTTCCAGCAATCCTTAACACAAGGCTGGGCTTGCCTGCCATGCTGCAGCGTCCTTGAAGATCCAGGAGCAGGGACCCTCCAGAGGGGGGAGCCCCACACCTCACAGTTGCCCTCACCCTTCATATGGCCCCAGGATAAGGGTGGCATGACCTTCCTGCTGAGTAGGTAAACGAAGATAGATGTCTACACTGTTTGGATTGCTGGCTTCCCTCCTGTTTGGCCTGATACATCCATCTCATCTGGCTGATGCCCGTCTGCAGTCACCTGTTGAAAGCACAGAAACCCATGCTGTCATTCTGCTCTTGTCAGGTTGTGCAGGGACACGTGGTTTGAAGCATTTTCTGGCTGGCTCCCATCTTCCTCCCATTCATAAGTTAGGCCCAGCCATAACTTAGATCTAGTTGATAGGGTGTTAAGCAGAGCCCACTTCCTCTCAGCCCCCTGAGCCTATAGACCACAGCCGTTTTCAACCTGTGGATTGTGCTGGGGTGCAATGACCCTTTCACAAAGGTCACCTAAGAACAGCAGGAAATACAGATATTTACATTACGATTCATAACAGTAGCAAAATTATAGTTATGAGGTGGCAATGACAATAACGTTATGGTCGGGGGTCACCACAACATGAGGAACTGTATTAAAGGGCCACAGCATTAGGAGGGCTGAGAACCACTGCTGTACCAGACCCCCATTACTGAGGCTGAGTACTTTCTTCTCGGTAACTGAAAATCTATATTCATTTCATATCCATCATCACTTTTAATCCATCACATTCTCATTGTGATGTACTTCTCTGTCCACCTAGACACATGAGAACTTATACCTAGCTCATAGTAAGTACCCAGTGTTTATGAGACACATACATGAGCCTCCTTTTATTTAGCTGCACACTGTATATAGTGAGTCTATCTAAAAGGAGACCTTGAAACTTACTTTTTCAAAACTTTCTCATGAAATGTTTCTTAATAGTCTTTTTCCTCACCATTTTATTATTATTATTATTATTATTATTATTTTTGGTTTTTCGAGACAGGGTTTCTCTGCAGCTTTTTTAGAGCCTGTCCTGGAACTAGTTCTTGTAGACCAAGGCTGGCCTCGAACTCACGGAGATCCGCCTGCCTCTGCCTCCCGAGTGCTGGGATTAAAGGCGTGCGCCACCACCGCCCGGCATGTGTGTTTATTATTTTTTTATTAAAATTTCTGCCTCCTCCCCGTCTCCCATTTACCTTCCCCTCCCCCCTCCACTCCCCCTCCCTCTCCTGTCCTCGCCATTTTTAAAAATTATCTTAAAATAGTCGTACAGATTTTCGTTATCAATGGAATCAAATAGGATAAGAGCCTACACCTCGTCTCTGGGCCGTTAGGTTAAGCTATGATGAGTTCTTAATCCTCATCTTAGATTGCAAGGAAGGGTTTACTTGAGCTGAAATTTCATCCACCTGGCTACAGAATCAACTTGGAGAAGATTGGCGGCGGGCCAGGTTTGCACTGTTAATTAATCAGCACTGGATGGGCGTTTTTTAAGCATGGGGAAAGGGCACCAGAATATATCTTTACATGCAGTATAAGTGAAATTCTCCTATTATTAAATCTGCTCTTAAGTTCTAAAGAACTGTGCTTAAAGTCTTTGACTCAGTGATTTGGGAGTATCCGCGGCTGTGCTTCATCCTTTGGGGCTTCCAGGGAAAGCAGGCAGCTGGATGCACCTTTTTCTCTTCCATCCTGTCCCTGACTCTGCTCAGCACTTCAGGATCGGGGTTTTCATCGCTACCCCTGCATACCAGCACTCCACGCTCTTCCAGTCCCCTTGACCACCCAAGAGACCCAGCGATTTCTGTTGCCAAAATTGCCATCTCCGCACAAACGTTGAAATCGTTTCCCGGCATGCTTTGCTGGAAGATAATCGTTTCAGAGACCAGGCAAGAAAAAAAAAAAAAACCCAAAATCCATCCTTCCCATTTCAATCCGTAAAGCGGTGCCCTATTTAATTAAAACTTTTACTCTGTTTAAATGGCTCTGATAAAAGTCTTGAAGTGAGAGAGTCAAGGGGCAGAAGTTCCATGCACTTGTCTGGTGATGTCTCTCTTTGTCTCCTCAAGAGTGTGTTTAAGCTTCTTACTGGCTGTCCTAGTGTACTTGAGGTGATTGGCTGTGTAAAGCGCTAAACCTTTAAATACTTCTTTACAAAATTATCTAGCTCTGGCAAGCTAGACAGTTTTAATGGGCTTGTCCTTAAAGGAGCCATCTGGGTGTAAGAGAGAGCTGTGAACATCCTTACAAGAGTCTCAGCACATCTCAGCATTTCTGTGAGTTCTAAGGACACTCACAATGAACCATCATATCAAGGCAGTAAAATGACTAAGTTTTCAGGCATCTGTGCGAGCCCACAAACCCATGACCATTCTTTCTCTTCTTGCAACGATAGCTTTCACTGATAAAAAAAAATTACAGTTATTTAAACTCTACCATTCACACTGGTCAGGTTTAGCGGCTTGCTTGGTGGGCCGGAGGGACATCTTGGTAATTAGATGCTTCAAAGTCTTTACTGACAATATGTGATTTTTTTCTGTAAATTTAATTTTAGCTTACTGTTTTTCCAAATGTATGCTGTACCCATGTGCATGCACTCACCCTTCTACGCATGCATGGAACCTTTTGCGCATGCACACATACCAACACACATGGATTCTGCCAGTTGAAGGAGGAGTAAGCCACAAGGTTCATGGCAGCAAATCTGCTTCTCTTGCATGACGCATCTGTCCAGATTCAGATCTGTGACTGTCCTCCTGTAATCATGTCAAGCAGTTTTATTTCTTTGGACTTTGATTTCTCCCTCTTTGAGTGAGCTCAGTATAGTAAAAAAAAAAAAAAATGCCAAAGTTATCGTGTGCTAGAGCTTGCCTTCTAAAACCACCTTAAAATGTTTATTTTTTACACTTTGGTACAAGTCTATATTTTACGTTGAACCTGACCCCTTCTGTACAGTACACTTAGTTCCCTTAGTCATCAGTTTTGCTTGTTCTTTCATGTCATGAGTGTATGTGCATGCATGTGTGTGTCTGTGTGTATACACATGTTATCTTTTTTTTTTGTATCTATATAAAATCTAGGAACCGTAAACCGTAAGAAACTTGTTATTTGTCTTTCTGAGGCTGGCTTAATTCTCCTAATCTTATTATGTCTAATTGCATACAGTTTCCTGCAAATAGCTTCCTTCTTCCTGAGGGATGAGCAGATTCTGTTGTATAGATATGCCACGTTTTCTTTATCCAATCCTTTCTAAATTAGTGCCGTAACTCCGTCATTTATGGTGGTGAACCAATACACAATGCTGTGTAAGTGTCTCTGTCCTATACTATCCTTGAATTCTTAGGGTAAATACCCAAAAGTGCTTTAACGTGGTTCTCTATGCGATCTGTTTTCGGTCTTTTGAGAAGCCTCCGTGATGGTTTCCATGGTGTCTGGACTCACATTCCTCCCAGTGGTCCATATCTTTGCCAGCATTTGTTAGTTGCTTTCTTAATAACTGCTCTTCTTACTGAGGTAAGAAGGAATCCCAGTGTAGTGTCATATAGCATGGTATAATGTAATGCAGTGTGTGTGCCTGTGTGTTGTTTGTATGTGTGCTGCATGTGTTTGTGTGTGCAGGTACACATGTGTGCACATGCTAGTGGAGGTCAGACGCCGACACTGGGTGTTCCTCTTAGTTTTTGTCCACCTTACTTTATGAGACAGGGTCTCTTATTAACCCTCAGGCTCCTGGATTCAGCTAGCCTGGCTGGCCACGGAGCTCTAGGGATCTAACCCCAACTCTATACTGGATGTGCAGATGGGCACCAGCGTGCCTGACTTTTCTGTGGGTGCTGAGGACCGTCATGCATTTTGTTGACTCAGCCATCTCCCAGTCCTGAATGTTGCCCTGTTTTGCTTTTTTTGTAACAATTAGTGAGGTAGAGCATTTCCTTATATGCTTATTGGCCATTTGTATTTCATCTTTTGAGAACTGTCATTTCATTAGCTCATTTCTTGAGTTAAAAAAAAACCACTTTTAAATAGAAGACATAAACCAACACAGTACAACTTATTACATAGCAAATGCATGATAAAGATAATTGCCAAAGAATATTGATCCAAGGAACACAGAGTAGGCATCTTAATCTCAATACTAGATGATCAGAGCAACATCATAAAAGAGGAAAAGAAATGGCAGGGTCAAGGGTGCTCGTGAAGAGAGGGCTAGTTTGTACGCAAGCAGAAGCCATGGCGTGTGCTGGTCCTGATAAGCAAGGATGTTGGGTCGAGAGTTCTATAGGTGTGAGGGGTGGTCTCATTTACTGATATAGCTCCAGCTCCTTGATTAAGACCTGGGGCACAATATGCAACAACCAGATCAATGATGGGATTTAAAACATAGCATAATCCAAACGGTAGGTGTCTAAACCGTAGATGAAAATGTGGTTGCTGTACTATTTTGGGTGTTTATCTTATTTCCCAAGTCTATTATGCACTCCTTATGAGCACAGAACTCTTGGAAACCTTTGGTAGATATGTGACAACAGCATAATGCTTGCTTTCACACCTGCAGCGTTGTGGAAGACTCTTACAGATGGTCTGGCTTGGCACTGCCCACACATAGGGATCATGAACTTACACGTCTCTCTTGTCTGAGGGGCAACGGACAATTAGATGGGTTAATTCTGATAATTATCTGTGGAACTGGGACAGTGAAGCCAACACATTCACTGCAAGGGGCTCCACTGGGTCCCATGAAAAGGAGGGAAGCTGTTAGGGAAAGATTCATTGGGGATTAAATAACATCCTATCTACTATAATGAGGGCCTGAGCAAATGCAGATACCTGTGGTTAAAGAAAATCACAGTCCCTACACAACCAGCACAATTGTGGGCGTAGGGGACCTTCCTGCTTCATTATTCTGAGGAATAGCATTATCAGGGAATTGAAAAGATTTGAGCTTCAAAATCAATATGTGCTGAGAATTACACGGCAGGAAAGCCAGGAACTGTAATACTTTGAACACTGTTTTTATAGTCAATTTTTAAAAAGTCCGTGAATTCAAATTCAAGGACACATTTCCAGCACTCATACTTGTTAGCTGATATAGACATAGGCTTGTTCATTTTTTTCCCCTGTTAGAAGCATTTAATGATTAGATAGTATTTGTTAAGCTCTGTTCTAACTCTGTGGCAGATTCAATGCTATGGATTGTGCCTTAAAGGCTTATGCAGTTATTTGAGTTAAGGTGATTGTAGCCACGCTTATCAAAAAATGGATAATCATTCAAACAAAATTGGTGTTAATTTCTTGCTCATATAAGAGTACAGGCTAGGTGAACCAACTGGTGAGCATCTCATTGCCAGGCAGCTATTCAGGAGCAAACACTGATGGAGGATCCGCCATACTAGATTTTTCTAAAAGTACTCTACAAGGTTATCTGGCACAGATCTCTGTTTCAGCCAAGAGGCATAGAGACAAGAGCATCCATGGTTGAGGTCTTTTGGGTCCAGGCCCCAACGTGCTGCTGCTTATTTCCATTACATGGGCAGGACCCATCACAAGGGTAGTAGTTTGGGATACTGGGAAATGTAGTCTTGATGCATACCCCAGGGAAGAACTCTGTAGTTTAGGCTTAGGGAAACACTCTAGTCTCAATTGTAGATGTATACTCTAGACAAGTAAGGTTCAGAATCCATGGGAATACAAGAGCAAGGAGCCCTTTGTAAGTCTGGGATTAATAGATGAGAGGTTCTTGATTTACAAAACTCTTACATACATTTCAGAGACTGTCCTGAAAATCATGTTATGAGCTCCCTACTTTATCCTTATTTTATAAAAGAAGAAATGGAGCCTCCAAGTTTTAGGTCACTCTTGGTTGGGTTCCTTTGAAGCTGCTAACAGAAAGCGAAGGGGGAGGCTTGTGTTAGATGGAGTCTCTGCTTTTTTCGTTTGCAGCATAATTAATATTGTTTGCATGGACCATGTTTACCACGTACCAGATGCCATTCTGGGCTGCAGAGCTACTGAAGTTTTTTAAGCAGGTGATTTTTATTTCTCATAGTTTGTTTGGTTAAAGCGTTCACAGTTGACTTTCTTTATCCATTTGAGGTAATTCCAGCCCCACCTGCCGAGTTTAAATTGTCACTTCCCCTGAGGAACTGGATTCTAATTACCTTTTATCTTAAATCTAAAAGGAATTATGGGTACTGTGTCTACATCATTTCCACTCCTTCCTTTTCCCCCTATGACTCCTCTCGCACCCCCTCTCTCCCCATTCCTATCTGTACCTAGACGTTCAGTCTCCTGTTCTTCTTGGTTCATGTATGGCATCATCGGCAGAGAGTGTGGTACAAATATTTACCTAGTGTTGGTTGCGACTTGGAGCCGAAGCCTGTTACTCAGTAAGTGAGTTGCTCATCTAGTTATGTCTTCCTTTGTTAGTCCATTGCTTTGTTCTTTTGCTCATCCAGTGTGTTCGCTGTCCCAGTTGAACTGCCTAGCACCACACCGAGCGTTTAGATGACAGTAACCAAACACAGTACTTTGCCTTTACCAGTTAACTCTTCAGTCAGGCAGTCGGGCATGGGGACATATGACTGAGACATTGCGAGGTTTTAGGAAAGGCATGGGATAGAAGATGTAGTGGGATCTAGGAACGGGTGCACCAAGTCTTCCTGAGGATCAGCCTAGCGATGAGGTCCAAAAGAGAATAAACAGGTTTGGGGAAATGAAGTCCTTCTGTGTTGAAGTAGCCCCAAACCGAATAAGATTAATAAAGGGAAGGCAGGATGTGAAGGTGGCGTGTGTTCAAGAATTGCCACCATGACAACAACATTGTCAAGTGCAAGGGACCTTCAAGGAAAGCAGGACGTACCCTTCCAGTGTGTCTATACGGCAACACAGTTGCCTGTGTCGTTACTAGGTGCGCCTGTGCCTTTGGCGTTGGGAGAAGCGGCCTGCTTCACTGCTCATAGCACCTGAAACAAGGACGGAAGGAACCCAGCAAGGACCCGGCCTCCTGGGTCTCAAAAGCTGCCTGATGCTGTGTGCAGACTTGATATGCGGAAGAGGAGGCCCACAGGCTGGATGATAGACACAGCAGACAGAAAGCAAGGGCGACAGGGTCTATTTATTTGCTTTGCCATTGTACATGGAGCCGGGGAGACGGATGGATAGGGGAGAGTGGGGGAGAGGGGGGAGAGAAAGAGAGAGCCAGAACAAGCGCCTGCTTTGGCGGGGGCAGGGGGGATCGCTGGATGCTTAGTGTCTGATTAGCTCAGTTAGGAGGAGAAAAACTAAATAGGAAGGAGAGTTGAAGATCAGAGAGTAGTAGAGAAAACCTATGTTCCAATGGTGTGTGCAAGTGTGTGGGAGAGAGCACCGTTCACAACCAATCCTCCAGAATTGGTTTTCAAAAACATCTCAGCTGCCTTTTTTTTTTTTATCTGCAGTATTTTCAGCACCCGCTCATAAGTGCGCCAGGTCCTTAAGAGTGATTAAAATAGAAGTAGTAATAATCGTAGGCATGTGCATATTGATCCCTCGTGGATGACCAATTACACACCTTTCCCATTCAGCTGGGTGGGCGAGTAGTGCTCTCAGGCATGATGACTCCCAGCTACCTGGTGCAAGACCGTCAAGGCGAGCCAATAGCATCCACTCTGGGACCCTCCAGCAGCAGACAGCCACCCATTTCAAGCCAATTCCAAAGTGCTTGTCGAGCGTCTGCTAAGTATGGGAATTGTGCTGCCGGAATAACAATGATCAAAGGGTACTGTGCCAAAATTGCCCTCCTCGAACATTTTCCAGTTGGTTTATTGTGTTCAGGATGGTGGCTCCAGGGAATGACAAGTGGGGACTCTCTGAACACGTAGTTCTGTGTAAAGGTTTGAAATGCTTAGGAATAATGGTTCTTTTATAAATGGAAAAGAAGGTTTAGAAGTTGCCTTAACAAAACAAAAACAAACAAACAAAAAAAAACCAGTCAATCGATTGTCTTTAGCGTTCACTAGCCAACTGTTAGGGTCCATAACATATGAGTATAAAACATGCTTAAAGTACTAGACATATCAGTTCTTACCTGTGTTCCTCACACTTGGAAGGCTGAGGCAGGGGGATTCTGTGAGTTCGAGGACAGCCTCTACATAATGAATTCCAGGCCAGTGTTGTCTACAGAGTGAGACCCTATCACAGAAGTAAACAATAGTAAACAAGCTTGAAAAAAAAAAGATGTTCAATGATTTGGGGAAGAAATCCCAACTAGAGGAAAATCTGCAAACTGTACAGCGACAATGATCTGAGTGTTGTTGATGGTATGTGTGCGCGCACACACACACACACACACACACACACACACACACACACGCCTTCCTGCTTTCTGCTTTTTTTCCCTTTTGAACAATAAAACCTACAGAAGTCTGAAGGACCAATCTGCTCTGCCATAGCTCCTACTCTGAGCACTTTGGCAGTGCATACGGGTGTCCTAACGCCCATCTTCTCCGGTCAGCATCCTCAAAGGAAGGAGCCCTGACAGCATCCCCCTCACCCCCCGAAGTCTCTTTGTTTCTCTTTCTCTTTGCCCAGAAAAAGACCTTTGTGACCCCTCAGCTCACACTTAGAAGATGAAAGGTGAAGGAAAGCACCTGAAATGCTTTTGTCACCAAGATGCCCTGCATCCCTGCCAGGGAAAAGCTGCAAAGAGACTTTTAACTCCTAGAAAAGGCTCAGAGCGTGGTGAAGGTTGCTTTTCCCCCTAGGACCCTGGAATTGACATATAGAACATGCCTTACGCTGAGGGTTATGCATTCCAGACATAAGCTGACATATAAACCATTACGTGTACCTCTTTTCTTATGTATGGGAAAGGGAAGGGAGGCCTCCTTAAACCTAAAGCCATATGGTTGTTAGAACTTAAGCTGAATCCTGAGAGGCTATGAGATTTAATATAACATGGAAAAAATATAATACTAGGATATACTCTTTGCTTGTGACTGAAGCTGTTAATAAATAGTTCTGTAGCTCCATGGACAACCTGGGTTCTCCTTCAGCTGGATCACAATGGGAGGAGAGTCCTATGGTTTAACAAATGGAGCCAGTATATGCTCTGGGCGTTTGAAGCCCCATTATGTTAGAGGAATGATTTCCATGGCTTCCTCACATGGAAGAATCCAGTTAAGAGCTGGGGAATAAAGAAAATGAGGACCTTGCATGTAGGACTAGACCAGCCAAGGTCATCATGGGAAGAAATGGTAGACTCCATTTTTGTGGGTCATAGTCTCATGCCGAATGAGGACAGTGTACACCTGCTAATCAAGGTGGCAGTACAACCATGCACGCTGTCCCAGCACACAGAGGAAGGCTTTCTCAATTGTTGCCTGGATGTGTACTGTCGTCTAAGCTCAACACCGAGTGAGTCTACGGCAACATAACCAGTGAAAGCCTCTGGGTGCTAGTGAGGCTGATTGTTGTTGCCTTCTGCTCTGCTTCGTGAGCTTTAGACTTGCCAGACAAGAACCCAGGAGCGCATAGCAAATCAGTGTCTGTATCAGCGAGGGAAGAGGCGGGCTGCCAAGGGTCCTAACAGAGCATAGCGTATGTTTGTCAGTCCTTTCTGACGTCTGTTCTTTTGTCTTTCCCGGGGGACACGAGATATTTGTGTGTCTCCTTTTGGAATGTTGCTACAATGGAGATTGTCACTGTTGACAATAACAAGGAGGCCGACATGAACAACACAAAAAGGTGCCCAGTTCAATAACTGAACTTGCATTTGCTGACCATCAGATCTGGGCCAGGTGCTCTGCTAAGTGCTAGGGATGCTGTGACGTCATAGCAATCTCTGACAGATTCCTGCTTCCCACCCTTACTTTTCTTTCTTAGGATACCTAGTCTGCTGGTGGATACATACGTGGTATGTCGAATGGTAGCTATATGTTCAGACAAATAAATGTACCTGTGGCTCATATTTTAAATAGCTAGGTATAAGTAGCTGGAATAATCATGCCCAGAAACTGTAAGAAAGGGAAATCTGCTTTTATCTTAACGGGGGTAGGGGTCCTTCAGAACAAGAGTAAATCCCAGAGGGCAGGATGATATAATTAACCAGGCACTGATAGTAAAAGTGCTCCTTGTGGTTTAATCACATAAGTTCACACTGCAATAGTAAGCTCGGTTTAATGGCTAAAATTTTAATTTCCGTGATAGTGCTAGGTCCATTCTTCATTTTCAAAGCCCTGCCTCCTCAGCTTGCTGAAGCCCATGTCTGTCTTCTTATCTCTCATGTTTTAAGGCACAGAAAATGTAAGCCACAGTATTTAGAGGCAGTGCTGTATCGTGGAAAGAAGAGCAGCAGGCAGGCAGAGAATGGGCTCTGAGTGGGGGAGCCTCCAATTACCTTGACTTTGGCAAAATTAACATGTCCTGAACCACAACAGTGATCCTCATACATGATAGTGCAGGGTATCTTAAGATCTGTGTGTCACGTCAGTTCGTATGTGAAAACTGCTTCAACCTTCAGCCGTGTACTTCTAAACACTTCAGCGTGCTTTTGAAAATGGTGGATCATATGTGCCACCAATTCATTAAAGATCTCTTTTCTTAATGTACCTTTTAAAAAAGTTCTTTTGCATGAATTCTAATTGGTCTTCATAATAAAAACCCAGAGTCAGATATAGGGGTTAATGCTGAAAGATTAGAGAAGCAGAGCAGCCAGCCACTAGAGAGTTCTTAACTCTACTGAATCCTCAGACCTAATGGGTAGAGGTAGGCAGGGAAAACTAAATTGAATGCTGGGAGAAAAAAGGGGGAGTTAGAGAGAAGCCATGTAGGCCCACAGGAGACAGATGCTGGGAACTTTACCCAGTAAGCCATGGCCACATGGTGATACACAGATTACTAGAAATGGGTTAAATTAAGATAAAAGTGTTAGCCAATAAGAAGCTAGAGCTAATGGGCCAAGCAGTGTTTTAAATAATATTGTTTCTGTGTGGTTATTTCAGGCCTGAGCTGCCAGGTGGCCAGGAAACAAGTGGCCTCTCTACAACATTAGGGAGTTCTAGCTCTACTGAATCCTCAGACCTAATGGCATATCCTGTTTCTACTGAATGCAGTCTCTACAAAACTTCAGGCTGAATCCGAGCTCCTGTTTCCTCCTGTCTTATATTTCTCTCACTGCCCAGCTGTATAATTCCTGTCTCTACCTCCCTAGTGCTGGGATCAAAGGCATGGGATCCCAAGTGCTGGGATCATCTTTGTGTGAGCTCTGTTTCTCCTTTAGACAGATTCAATCTTATGTTGTCTAGGGTGCCCTTGAACTCACAGAGATCTGTCTGCCTCTATCTTCCAAGTACTGGGATTAAAGGTGTCTGCCACCACTGCCTGGCCTCTATGGCTAACTAGTGGCACTCTGATCTTCAGACAAGCTTTATTTGTTATATCACAAAAAATCACAACAAAGTTCTTTAAAAATAGTTAAGCTTTTTTTGAGATTATAATAACATTTAATATAATGTAAAATAACAACATGATAACATTTCTCCCTTTTCCTCTCTCCAGAACATCCCATATATTCCTTCCAGCATACACATGCACATTCATTTTTAAGTGTATTATTTTCTTCAATTTTTTATGTTCTTTAATGTCTAACCTGCCCCATCAGATTCTCAGCTCTTTTGGGAAGTGCTTTTTTATGCATGCATTTTGTCTTTTTCCTTTACTCCTATCCCGAGGCTATCATCTGGGAAGCAGGGCATCTAGAAATGGTCAGCAAAATTTTGAGATATAATATTTATACTAATTCTCTGAGTATGTCATACATGCATACAATGTACTTTGAACAGAACCCCCATGCTTCTTGCCTGTCTACTCACAGATCCACCTCTACCATTTCACTTCCAGCTTTATGTCTTCTGTCGCTTAATAACCTATGTGATGCTTACATAATGATGGCCATGGGAGCCATCCACTGGAGTGTAGTGGACCCGGGGGCTGGGGGGGCTGAGGCCCCACCCCTAAGAAAAACTTGCTCCCCCAGAAGCCATTGACTGTCAGTAGTTCCTCAGTTAGGGGCTCATGAACCTCATCCTTCCAAGAAATATTTGTTTATTTTCATTTGGTGTGTGTGTGTGTGTGTGTGTGTGTGTAGATGTGTGTACACAGTCTTCTGCTAACATTAAGGCAGGATTCCTCATTTCTTTTCACCCCACCTAGTATTTGCTATTGGTGTGTCTGAAGACATTCCTTCAAAGCCCAGTGAGCGCGGAAAGGTGTGACGTACTGTAGGCAAGTGAAATCTGAGTGTGGGTACTGGTCCAGTTCACACAATTAGGATCAAGGGGCAAGTCATCTTCTTAAGGATAAAGGCTATGCCATCTGTTCATCTAGCATTTTCAGCAAAGGGCCTGGAGGACCCCAAGGACTCCATAAATTTCTCTTGTTTGGGTAGATGGGTAGGAAGCCAGCAGATGTCCCGTGGACAGTAAAGTCTTTGAGACTCATAAGGCAGAGAGTGTGTCAGTGCAGTGTTTTGATTTTTTTTTTATAATTCAGTAGACCTTTTAACCAAGCTGAGTTCTTTCAGGATGAAGTCATCTTTTAGGTGAACACAAAGAAAGAGGAGTCTATCTGGCAGGCGGCATAACAGACACAGAACAAACTCCTGCCTCATTTCAATGACTGCTCAGGCTAAAAGACAGCACGAGATGTGAAGACCAGGACTTTGGGAGGCAGGGCAGAGCCCAGCACGAATTCCCATTGCTCCTATCGGTGGACCTGAGCTGTTTAGCACTCTTGTGAACCTATACTGTGTGCCAGGCCATCAGACTAGATCAGTGATTCTTTACTTGTGGCTTGTGAACCCTTTGGGGGTTGAACAACCCTTTACAGGGGTCTGGTCAGATGTTCTGTGTTTCACATATTTACATTATAATGCACAATAGTAGCAAAATTGTAGTTATGAAGTAGCAATGAGAATAATTTTGTGGTTGGGAGTCACCACAACATGAGGAACTGCACTAAATGGTCGCAGCATTAGGAAGGGGGAGAACCACTGGGCTAGATGCTAGAGATGCTCAGTGAACAAAAAAGGCATCTTGTTCGCTTTTACACTGCTCTCAATTTCTTCTAGATGGAAGTGAACACAGAGTAGCAAAGTAAAGTCGCACCAAGATCTCTGTGTGCAGTGATCAGCTACTGAAAACAAAATCAGCAGTGTGCAATGGATGACTGCTGAGAGTGGGGGACCCTTCCAATGAGGGAGACATCTGAGTGGACACTTGCATTGCAGCAAAGGGGCCTGACCCATGGAGGTCAGGGTGTGGATGTCCATCTGGGCCAGAAGCCTGGCTAGTACTGATGGGAGTCAAGGTCAGTGGGCTTCAAGAGCTCAAGGACCGCAATGAAAGTGTGCCTGAATTTTCATGAAATGCATTGTTTCCAAAGAAGTGTGATACAAAGAAACTTCCCTTTACTGTTAGTTTTTGTAGGTGAAAAGGAATGTTATTGAGCCATAAAAATATAATTTACTGTCTCCTGAGTCCCAGCTTAGAGCCCCAGGACCACTTCTGAACATTGCGCATGGGTGCATTCCGAGGTTTCTCCTTGCTCAGACTGTTGGTGAAATGACTGTAGCACTGGGGAAGGGACTGGCTGGAGTTTAGTCTGAGATCCATTATAGGATACAAGAAGGAAGGGTGGCTGGAGAAGAACCCGATGCTCAGATTGCTGCCCACGGAGTGCACTGTTGGCCTCTAGCATCAACTTCTTGGCTTATCATCAGCAAGGCGGTGGATCTTTTCTAGAATGAGCAGACATCCGAATCTAGTAATAGAGAGGCTGTGGTCTTCTTTTCTCTACCAGAGAGTCAGGCTTGATGACCACACAGGTTTCTGTTTTCTCTTCTTTTGTGTTTTAGCCTGCTGTGGTACAGGCAGAATAGTTTAGTAAATAAATTCAGAAATATACAGTAAGTATTTATGATTCAGGGGGTCCAGGGCAGGACAGAGAATTTGCATTTTAATACCTTTTGGGTAGCAGTGCTGATCCCATAGGCCTGGAGATCACAGCACCTTGTTAAGGTGTGACCTCGGCGTATTTATTGGTCTAGAATTTCATTTCTTCCCTCCCAAATCTCTTTTTGCTTCTACATAATGTAGAGCCCGGCTGAACTTCTCTGCCTGGCAGCTAGCTTGTCCTTGCTTTGTGAGGGCTAGGTATTTTCCATCTGAGTGTCTAGACTTCTCTTTTCTACCCACTTGGAGCTCAGTGGTTACCTGTCTGCAGATCATCATCCCTTTATCTTGATCTGAAACACCATCTTTACCATTACATTTCTTAAATCGAAACCTAATCTGCTATTTCTGTTCTAAGATAAATCCATCTTTGCATTAGCTCAGATTGCCATATAATGGGTAGACTTTAAGTTCATCTGGTGTTTGAGGCAAAAATCCCTCCCAACAGCTTTGCATATTGGGGAAACCTTGTCTTTTAAATATAATTTTTATCTTCTGTAAAATGAGAATACTGATTTGAAACCTGGAAGTCTATTGGGATCAAGGCCTGAGCATGTAAGACTGTATTTTGATCCCAGCACTCGGGAGGCAGAGACAGGTGGAAATCTTTGAATTCGAGGTCAGCCTGGTCTACAAGAGCTAGTTCCAGGAGAGCCAGGGCTGTTACACAGAGAGAAACCCTGTCTCGACGCCCCCCCCCAACTCTATTTCGTAAATCATGAAGCGGTACTCTGTGCACTGACTGTTTGTTTTATTGTGTTTTGCTCAAAGACTTCTTGTTCTCACTCTTTATTTCCCTCCTTCCTGCCCGTTCATCTAGTTTTTCTTTCTGTGCTGGAGACCTAACCATGGCATGTGAAGCAAGCTGTCTGCCATCAAGGCACACATACAGTCCTGGGGTCATTTCCTACAGTTCAGGATCCTAGAAAAAAAATCACAATGTATTATTTGGCTTAGCTAGTTAGCGTTAAAGGATGTGAGTGACGTTTTGGAAACAAAATGAAGAAAAAAATTGCTCACTTCCTTGAATAGAGCCCTGACATTGGGACAAAAAAGTAGCAAAGTCTCCATTTGTTTTCCTACCTGGCTTACCTCTGGGGTATTAAATAAACACCCTGAAAGTGGTTGTTGACTTGTTGTAAGTCTTCCCTAGGAAAAGATGAAATGTGTCCCAATGAGAATTTTTTCATTGACCCTTCACCAGATGGTCTTTCTGCCAGCTTTTACTTGGGAACAATCCCTGTCCTCAAGTTCCACCCAGTGATGACAGCCAATAAACAGGGTATCAGAAATGCCCCCCCCACACCAACAGAGGGCTACTCACATTCATCCCCAATGACTGGGAGCCTAGAGTTCATTAGTAAAGAAATTCTCGGCCCAGTGCCCTCTAGAACAGGGCTACCTATATCAGCCTCTTATGTACCAAAATGTAAACTTAGAGTTCATGTTCTCACGTGTTCTCTGTGGTCAATGGCTGCCACATTGGACAGTAGGCAATGTGCCTGCCATTAGAGCAAGTTCTTTGGGGTCCATTCCATGACTTGGTTCTCGTAGAATGCCAAGTGTCGGGTCAAATGCCAATACTCGGCAGGTCCTGTCACATCAATCTCTTAGCAGCTCCCTGTCCCTTTAGTTTTGCCCCCTGTATTCTGGAGTGAGTAATGAGTTCGTCCAACTGTCAGGACTGTCCATTCTGGATGAGGTGAGCTCTTTTATGTGGAGTAAGAGGCCACTGTTTTGTTCTCTGGTGTGACATCATTTCCACAGGTGTGTTTCCTGTCTCATATGTCATTGCTGTCTAGAACTGTCAGGTACCAGTCAAGTCTTGAAGTTTCGCTCTTCCAGCTCTAACTACAGTGCACCCCTTCTCTTCTCCCTTCCTCCTTAACCAGTCTCTGTCATCCTTCACACCCTAGTGCATAACCTCTATGTACTGCTCTCTTCCTTCCCTTGCTCCCGTGGCTCTCCTGTAGCGGTCCTAAGGTCTTCCTATGATCACCTATTCCTATGTTTCCTACTTGTCTGTGAGTGCCCAGGGACTCATCTTGACTCGGTCCCCTTTGACTGCCCCACTGGTAAAGCAGAGAAGAGTGGCCAGCTGCCCTGGGCATGAGTAGCTTCTCACAGGAGTAAGGTGGGCTTCTAGTCACACACAGGGATGAGTGAGTGAAACAGAGCCTCCTCCATAGGCCGCATGAAGAGTAGAAGGCTTGTTTGCATCCCTTGACCCATCCTTCTCATCTGTCATCTCTGTAAAGCCCTGAGTGACCATTATCTCAGCATCCAGAGGCAATCCCTTTGAACTTGAGGTGTTAGCCTAGACACTGGTGCCCCACCCCCTGGCATGAGTTAATCATTCTAAGAATAATGTAGGTCAAGAGATAAGGAGACGAACTGGCTTCTGTTTAGACAGATGTTGCTAATAGGTACTGTGTGTCCTCCTAATGAAGTGGGCCATAAATCCCAAGCTCTGCAGACTGTCCAAGGTGGGCTGCCTGCATCGTGATGAGTCTACCCTCTTCCACTAGCTTCGTGTTAAGGGGATTACAACACAGGCCATTAAATTGTGCTTATGCGGCAGCTGCGATTCAAGCACGCACAAGGAACTTGTTTGTTTAAAGTTTCCAGGAGAAGTTTCAGGACTAGGGACTAAGGTAGATCATGGCTTGGCTTCTGCCTTCATTTAATGAAGACCTTGTGAATATTACCCGAACCTTGCCTTTGTTGATCCTTAATTTCCTGTTATAATACCTATCACATTTAACACCTGTTGATATCCTCAATATGGAATTGATGTCATCACTGGAAAATATATCTCATCCTTAAGAACCAGAGATAAATTTCTGAGGACCTCCTGCATTCCAGGGATTATGTTAGCCTCACAGGTGTGACATACATTAATAAGTCCTCCTATATCTCTTCATGAGGAAACTAATAATTAATGCCTTCCATTTCCCTTATGGTTGCAGCCCAAAGATGTTAAGTGACTTACACATAAACACGCAAAATAAAGGACAGCGTTCAGAGTCATTGCGGCTCCACAACCGCCATCCTGAAGGTGGCTCTCACTCACATTGTTGGACATCCTCTACTAGGAAGACTGTCTATAACGGTTATACCTTGGTGCTGTGAATATGGTAAACGCCACTCTCATCGACTTTCAAACAGATCAGGTACTCAGTAGCTTCTACCAGTCGCATGGAGTCCTTCAACAGGAGATTTCTTTAATAGCAGCCGTCAGAGAGATTTAGTACATCCTGGGGTGCTATTGCTGACTCGAACCTGGAGAAGCCACATTGAAAGGAACGTGGGTGGCCTGTTGGCACAGCAAATGGTACCCCCAGCTTACTGTGAGGAGTGGGGATCTCAGTCCAGCAATTGCAAGGAACTGAATTCTGCTAAATCAGTCTGCACCTAAGAGGGTGCTTGTCCCAGGCCTCCAGGTGTGAGCCCAGAGCGGCCAGCAGCTGGCCTTCAGCCAACTGCAACCCTCAGTATTGAGTCCTGTTGAGCCTGACTTACATTCCAACCTTCGCTGCTGTGAGTGGCACATGGGTACTGGTTTAAGCTGATCAGTCTGAGGTGGTTTGTTATACAGGACAAAGGAACTAATACAAATGTTTTATATTAAGTTGCAGTACACCATAACCCTGGTTGGGCACGTCCAACCTTAGACTAGCAAGGACAGCTACGACTACAGCCCAACACAAAATTGCAACCTTCTTTAAAACATTATGAATTGTTCTGTGAATTTGTTTGTGTGACTCAATTGTACAGTTCTCAAGAATGAACTTGTACTTGGCAACATTGTGTCACAACCTGATAGGATAATTTTGAGGGAAAAAAATGAAAAAGAAACTATAAAGCACTTAATAGACTCTTAGAAACACATACTTTTTTGGGACCCAGGAGATGGCTCAGTCTGTAAAGTTCTTGCCCTGCCCTGAGTTCAAGTCCCCAGAACCTGCATAAAAAGCCAAATGTGATGGCACATGCTTGTAATCCCAGCATTAGGGAGCCAGATGCAGAAATATCTCTGTGACCCACTAGCCAGTTAGACTCTTCTATTGGTGAGTCGCAGGGCCTAGAGAAAAGCAAGGTGGTCACTTATCCTGAGGAACAAGACCCAAGATGGCTATCTGGCTCCCATACATGAACTTATGCACACACAGTCACACATACACGCAGAGACACATCTTTGTTACATCATGCTCGTGTGACGAACAGTAAACTAGGACACCAGAAGAGTAAGTCATGCTGGAAACCATAGATCCAGGGAAAGTCAAGGTGCAGACCCAGGCAGAGCCGCCTCTTCTGCAGGACACGCCACGCCACTGTGAGGCCAGTGTCCTGGAACTAGAGAGGCTCAGTGGAGCGTCTTATGCAGCTTGCGAGAATAATGATTCTTGCCTTCTGACCACAGTTGTCAGAAGTGGGCCCCGCTAGTTGTATTGTAGACGTCTCATGGATGCTTTTAATGTGCACACCGTGTATGTCCCTGCCCTAGGGATGGAGTCCTTGAGTCTTTTAATCATGTTTGCATCTGGAGTAAGGCGATCTGGATGCTTTGCAGATGCGCCTTGTGTTAGACAATGCAAAGCAGAACAGCACTGTTACAGTTTGCCGTCTCTAACATCCTTCTGACGGGAGCTGGACTTCTGCTCTTGGTTTCAGTCTCATTGACCTTGGAGTGGTATGTAGTGAACATGTTCCCCGGTTTCCCTCCATCACCCCATTTTGATGGCCAGTGGAGCAAATCCTGCATCTGTATCTGACACCTTTCAGAGCTTATGAATCACCTACCTGCCAGCATCCTACCTCCCCCGTCCCCTGCAGGCAGATAGTTCTTTTCTTTTCTTAGTCTGCAGAGGAACCCTGTGTTCCACCTGACAGCAGCAGGTTTAAAATAAGTTGGTTAAGAATAGGAGCAGAAAGGAAGCTTCCTTACAGAGACGGCGAATCCTCCCCGAGTGGGCTGCACTGTTGGGGACAGGCAGATAAAGACTGAGCATGGGAAGAACATGCAAGTTCACAATGGGCTCCCAACAGGGAGCACTGGCGTTTGAATCTTCTTCGCAGTCTCTGGAGTAGGTGCACCTAGTGGCTTTCTTGGTTCCCACTCATTTATTTTTAAAATAGTTTTCCTTTCTCAAAGCAGCCTATGCAGCCCTACTCCTAACATGTCACACAATGAAAACCTTCGTGAAGGAACTGGAGTTCCTGAGAAACAGCGCTGCCTGCCAAACAGTCTACTAGGCATGGTCAGGCCGTTGACAGTCCCAGTCTAAAATATTTATATGGCTCCCACTGTCTTTACAGAGAAATCACATGGTACTGTCAAGTCAGTTTCTATGGCATCTACCGGAGCTACTGACAACGGAAGTGAAGGCTGAGAATCCCCATTCCCGAATGCCAAGCCTTTTGAAATGCCCCTGCCTTCATGGCACCTAGTAAATGTCCCTATGCATGTTGTTGTTCCGATTGGTGCCATCTGGTGTACTGGAGAGGGCTTCTGATTGCAAGAAGGGAGGGAGACTGCCGTGCACTAGCTGTGCAACATCTGGACCTCAGTTTCCTCTCTCAAACTGGGGAACATGTTCAGCTCACCTCCACGGCACATGTAAACTGCGAGAGCCCAAAAGTATATTAAAGATGTTAGTGACCAGCTGTCCTGTTCTTCCTGCATGCTCCTTGCCTAGCACAATGTCCTGAGGGTAGCAACCATGCAGTAAGTATTTACTAAGTAAATGTGAGCTGAAGTAATGAATATAGGGATGTCTTCTTTGAAACCAGTGAAGCAATCACTGTGTATTATTGTCTGTGTCGTAACAGAAGTCATACATTTATTGTCCACATCAGCTCAGCAGTCTTCTTCTTGTAGGTCTTGCAGTATAAGCCCATCGCATCGCCTGAGAAGGCGTGGATGAGGGTGCCCATTGAGCATGCCGAGAGAACCCAAGCTCAGAAGCTTACCCCACACCTGTTACTCTGTCGAGTGTTGTCATGTAGCGATGTTGCAGTAACACCGTGGAGAAGCTGCGGGCCAGAGCTGATGAGATACATATCCAGTGAGCCAGCAACTGAGACAGAGCTACAGGGAGACCAGGCTTGCTTGACATCTGATAACAGAACGGAGGCTATCAAAATCGGAAATCCCATTGGTGTTTTTCCTGAGTTGCCTTCCTCCTACAGGGCCTATCTGCCTCCTCTTTCTCCAAGCAGAGCTCGTAATACGATGGTGGTGGGTCTCGGGAATAGAATTAGACATTAGACACGTTAGACAAAGCTAGGATGAGACAGAGTGGCGTTGAGGACTGGCACTGTGGTTCACTTGACCCTAACCTTTGAATGACACCCCTAGGTCTCAGGTTCTCCCCTGTTAATATGTAGCTGATCATGGTACTTATTCTCATGGTGCCTTGAGGACAGAGTAGACAATGTGCTCAGAGTACTTAACATGCAGTAACTATATGTTTTCTGTCCTCTTTTTCTTTCTGAGTTTATTTATTTATATAATGTTTATTTATTTACTTTTGTGTATATGAGTGTTTTTCTGCATGTGTGATGTCCAAGGAAACCAGCAGAGGGTGTTGGATCTCCTCAAACTGGAGTGAGAGGTGGTTGTGAGCCAACATTTGAGTGCTGGGAATTAAACCTGTGTCTTCTGAAAGAGCAGCCAGTGCTCTTAAATGCTGTGCCGTCTCTTCAGCCCCCCGTTCTCCATTTCATCCCTAGTCAATCCTTCCCATTTCTTGCATACCAACTGTTTGAGAAGTATTGTGCTTGACATAGACAGATGCAAACATAGAGATAGTCTTCTTTCTCATGTCTCACATCTGAGGAGAAGCAGCAGCTATTAGCCCAGGAACAGCAAGAGACCACAGAGTCGGTTACATCTGTGCTGTAATACAAATATGAACCGTGGACCCAAGTCTGTGGTGACAAATGGTCGGGGACATCCACTACTCTACCTCAGCTTCAGGGGTTTGAAGATGCATTAGTGAGCCCAAACTGGGAGACAAGTGTTCTCTAATATTTCGTGTGCTGTTGTAGGTACCTTCCTTTTTGAAAATGGTGTTTCTCTGTACTCCAAACATTCAAAGGATACAGGAGTGTGAAGAATGTGGGTTCCAGGTCATCTCAGGATGCACAGTGAGACCCTGTCTCAAAAGCAAAGAAGGAATAAAAATGATTTCTTATAGTGATGAGATGAGCTGGCCTGCTTTTTGGGCGCCATTCTGTAGTGATGGGAGCCGCGGGCTGCATTCCCACCTGGCTCCCGGCTGCCTGGCTAGCTTATGCCCCAAAATAATAACATGGAAACTGTATTCATTTAAACACGGCTTGGCCCATTAGCTCGAGCCTCTTACTGGCTAATTCTCACATCTTGATTAACCCATTTCTAATAATCTGTGTAGCACCACAAGGTGGTGGCTTACTGGGAAAGATTCAGCATGTCTGACGTGGTAGCTGGCTCCATGGCATCTGTCCCAGAGAGGAGAGGCATGGTGATTGACTAACTTCCCTTCTTCCCAGCATTCTGTTCTGTCTACTCCACCTATCTAAATCCTACCCTATCAAAAAGCCAAGGCAGTTTCTTTATTAACCAATAAGAGACCTCCATCAATTTCTGTGGCATGGGAATTAACACATAAGTGATGATCTGTTAAAAAATAGTAACATACCTTCCTTATGTGTCAACTCTCCGTCAGATGACCACAGTAATAGACAGATACATACCCTAAGCATCTCAGAGTCAGAATGCTCCAGAATGTAGAATGCTCTGAATACTGACATGATGTGATTGTGGAAATTCTATGTGAACGTGTGAGTGGCAGGCATACACATTTGTTCTGAACATACCGTGTAGCATCATCTTCGGGCGTGTGTAAAGGTGTATGGCACACAGGGTATTTTGTATACACCTGGGTCAAACCTCCAAGGAGATTCTGAAACCCATTTACGTCCGAAGTCTAAAATACTTCTGCTCCCAAACTTTCTAAATCTGTACTAATAGTCATGAACTCGCTTTAAATATGCAACATACATTTTTTTCTCCTTCACCCACTCAGACACTTTGTTGTCCCCATTAAAGAAATCAGGGTGCTGAGATGTAAGGTAAGCGATTCTGAAGAGCCACTAGCACGTAACTGGGGGAACCGTGAACTTGAACCCAGGTTTGCTTGACTTCTGTACCCGTGTTCTTTTCTGAGTGAGAACATCGTGCTGCCTTCAGACATCTCTCTGTTTAGAAAAGAAAAATAACGTGATTGAGTTTGTTAACAGCACATCCAAAATAGAAAGCTATAAATGATGTCGGTTCAGTTCTATATAATCACTTAATTTTAATAATCCTATTTCCTTATTAGGGTGACATTCTTTCTGAAGATCTGCTAAGTACACTTGATATCTCTGGTGTCGTTTAATTTAGCATCTTTAGCAGCTGTTTTATTTTTGCCAAAGGAATGGTAGCTGTAATCTGTAGGGGGAAATTTGCATGTTTTTTTTTTTTTTAAAAAAACACATCTCCAATATTGAAAACAAAATAAATGGTTAAAGCAATCTCCTCTGAGTAGTAGCTCACACAATTCAGGGTCGTTGTTAGCTTGCATAAAAAGATAATATAGACACTGTCAGAGTGAGAGCTAAAGAGCTCAATTTTAGGTTGCTTGAGAAATCATCTGTAATCACCAGGAAGATTGCTTGGGTGTTCGTTGAGTTCAGAACTGAAATATGGAAGGCTATGCAATAACCATATATTTTTCATGTGCTCGGAAGGGGAAACGTATGCTTCAATAAACAAGTCTTGATTACAAAGACCAAATAAGGAAAGTGAGAAGTGTACATAACTCAAACCAGTCTCTTGCTGCCCGCCTTCTGGTGATTGGGGAGGTGGATTTGGGGCATCATGTCAGGGGCTCTCATTTCAGGCAGAGGCCAGCCCAAGGAGTGTCCTGTGATGAAAAGTGACCCACCATGGGGGGCCACGGGGAATTTCAGTTCTTCTGGTGATGGCGGTAATATGATGTATTTCCTTTCACTTGGAAGCAACAGTATAATTTGGGGAAGATGCAAGTGGCCTCTAATCCTTCAGCCAGCTTCACAATGAGACGCCAATTCTTTTGGAACCCAGTTAACCCATCCTGATGGTTCCTTGTTGCCTTGTTCATTGTGGATAAATTTGAACATACAGTTAGTTCCAGATCATAGTCTACTAAGCATCACTATACCCACTACTCAGTTTTGACAAAACACAAAAGTTTCCAGTATTTGCTCCATCCATTTTCTTTACAGATTAAAATACGGGCCTGCCAGCAAGATGGCTCCATTGGCAAAGGCACTTGCTGCAAACTTGATGACCTGTGTTTGATTCTTTAGGAAAGAAGTGACCCTTACAAGTTGTTCTCTGACCTCCACATGCATGTTATGATATGTGCAGGTACGCACGCACACACATATATGCACACACACACACACACACACACACACACACACACACACTGAATAAATAAGCAATGAGCAAATAAAGAATTGCTCTAAAGGATTTAAGTATGGGGCTGAGAGATTTATCTCCACAGTAAAGCACTCAACCTACTCAGCTTGGGCCCTAGGTGTAAGCCCAACATCACAAAATATAGCCCTCAAATCAAAGAGTTAAAATATTATAGACCTGGAACAAGTTCTCTGTCATAACACCCGATTCAACTTTCCATTCTTCTGAAAGCAGTCTATTGGGTTTGATGTGTAACATTTCCTAGAGGCCTTAAAAAGAAGTTTTTATTAATTCCTTTATGAACATGTATGTATGTGGCCCACTGCCGTGTGTGGAGGTCACAGGACAGCTTGCAGAAGTCAGGTCTAGCCTTCTACCATGTGGAACCCAGGCACGGAACTCAGGTTGTCAGCCTGCAGTGTATTTATCTGCCAATCCATCTTACCAGCCCACTGTTGTACAGTATGTAATAAAACAAAATATAATTCAAGTGATATGCATTTTGAACTTTAAAAAATAGATTTATATGAAACATGACATAGCCTTCTTTTCTTGATTAAACATTGTGAGATATATCTATGTTGAGATAAATTGGGTCCAACTTACACACTTCAACTTCTACACAGTTGTATGTTAAATTAATAGAATAAGCTGGAGAGATGAACTCAGTAATTGAGATTGAGTTCAGCTCCAAGCACCTATACCACGTGGTTCACAACTACCTGTAATTCCCACTCAGGGGATCCAACATCCTCTCTGGCTACATTGGCACCCTCTCCACACACACACACACACAGCACACAAGCAGGCATGAAAACAAATAAAATAAAAATAGAAACAAATCATTAAAATAGGAATATAGTAGTATTTATTTTCACAGTTCCAAGGAGGAGTCACGTAGTTTATCCTATAGAGCTCTGAAAACAACACTTGAATAAATAAATATTCTTCCACCTACTTTTGACCTCACATCATAGAAGTTTGTGACGTGCATAGCTTGAAGCACAGCCGACCCTACCATACATACATTCCAGTGTTGCTAGAACTATATCTTCAAGTACATTTTTCTATTCATAGGCTACAAGCAGGACATGGATGTTCCCTATGCTCCATGGAAAATAGTAACCTAATCATTTAATGTGGTGCCAGGCAATTCATAATATTTTTAAATTCAAGGTTAGGGACTGATTTCTTGTCTTTGTTTTAATTTGGTTATCTCCGGCTACATCTGATATCCTTTTCATATGCTTATGGGCTATCCGAGTCTTCTGAGTTCCATGTTCATATGTTCAGTCTATTTTTATCTTGAGTTCCCCCTTTCGTACTGAAGCATGGTTCTCCATGTGTTCCATATATAGATCTTTTTGTACCATTATGAATTCTGTTGCTATTTTTTGCCTCTGAGGCAATATAGTCTGTGGAGTGCAGATCAAAACTGTAACACGTGTGGGTGTTTGTGTGGATAGTCTGATGTGCTCTAACATGTCTGTGAGAATTCAGACGGCCAAGAATAGTGAAGACCGTTTTAAGACAAAACAGTATTTCAGGCATTGCGCTCCTGTATAGCAGGGTTTGCTGAGCATGCATTACATGTTAGAGACTGCTTTGGGCACCTGCTTAGTACGGCACGCAGAGTATGGTGAAATGCAAAAGTCTTGTTAGTTGCTTTAGCAACATGACTTTCTGGTATATCTGATTAAGAATTTAAGCCCACCGCTAGCCTAATCTGAAGTCTGTGCTTGAGAATGTCAGGCCCATAGCCTTGATGCTTGGCTGCATTAAGGTTTAGGATATAACATCCGCCGTTTTTAAAGTAGAGAATGGGGCAGGGGGTAGCTATCAATTCTAACCTGACTGCTTAAAAGTTTTTCCCCTGCCCCCCCCACCCTGCTTAAGCACAGCTGGCCTCAGGCGCTTCCAGGCCCCGCCCCTCTGCTACAGCTGCTCTCTGCTGCCCCCTGTTTCTTCACCCAGCCCCAGCAGCCTGCAGTTTATCATCACTTGTGTGTAGTTTTATTGTGTTTCGTCTCATCTCTCCCATAGGATTTTATAACATCTGTAATGACAAGCATTTATATTCATCACTGAACCCCAGGGCCCATGATAATGTGAGGAACATGATAGATTCTCAAGCAGTATTTGTTGAATGGATAAATGCATTTATCTCTTCTATGGTGTACTTTAAAATTTTTCCCTTATGAAGTGGTATACTGTAGTCCCATTGAGATTTAAGACATACATGTTTATTGTATTTAAAACATAAAATGGTGCCTCGCTAGTATGGCTTTTAATTAAGAATATAGACTTGATATTCAGCCAGAGGTGGGCTTTAATCTTAAATCGCCCTCATTCCATTTGGTGCCCACTCCACGGCTGACCGCTTCTTGCTTGTGATGTGGCTATTCCTCTATCCTTACGAGGCCTGTTTCCTCACTGGAAAGCATCGATCTACTGTTACCATGGTTTCAAACGAAGTTTTTATTAATAAATGTTAATAAAAATTGTAATTCATTTTTATTTGCGTACAAGAGAGAATGAATGAAAGGAATGAGTGAGTGAATGTGAGCGCTAGTGGCTGAGGAGCCCAGAAGAGGGCACTGGATTCCAGGGAGCTGGCAGGACAAGAGGTTGTGGATCACTGGATGCAGGTGCTGCAGAACAAAGCCCAGTGCTCAGAAGATGCAGCAAGTGTCCTCAGCCTCTGAGCCATCCCTCTAGCTCTAGCATCCCCAGTCTTGAGTCGGATTAGATTGACTCTTTTCAAGGTTGATTCCAGTGGTTGCAAAAGATGAAGCAGGGGTGCCAGGTGTAAGCAGGGACTATGCAGAAGATCAGATAGGAGGTAGGGGAGGAGGGGAGAAAATATTGAATTCTATGTACGCTTTAAAGGTGGAGGTCTTTGTAAGGCGTTCTTGATGAGGATCCTTATTGTTGGTCTCTTTAGCAGTATTATTCTCTGAGAATCCACTGGGTGCACTTCTGGTTTTCTCCTTAGCTCTAGGAGGCACTCTGGGTGTTCAGCCAGCATCCTGGGCTTCGGCTGCTGCTTGCTCAAGCCTCCATCCAGACTGCTAACCAGGATATGGAGGTCACCATGAACCGTGTCGGCTCTCTATCTAATGGTGTGTGTACCTCTACTAATGATATGACTCGTCCTGCCTGGTCACTGGTGACTTGAAAGGGAAGGGAGACATGGAGCAGCAGCACCCTGCTGTCGGTTTCTAAGCCGACAAAGCCAGTTTCTGACTTCCGCAGAATGACTTAGCTTCATGCTCCGAGGTATTATATCACACAGTCACCACAATAACCACCTGCTGTCTGGGAATCCCTTCTTCTATCTGTTTTAAAAGTGAAATTGATTCACTAGGTGTTCCCCTGGAAGCGCTCATGAGAATCTCTGCTGTCTGTACCGGTGTTTATTTCCTTCAGTCTCTTGTCCCTCCCACTTTTACTTCTGTAGCCAATGGCTGCCCTGGTTGCATTTCTGACTACAACTTGCCACTGTGCTCTGATAGTTCCATGGCAGAGCAGGCAGTGTGAGGAACCCTTAGGAGCTCAGCTCAGCTGCTGGATTTTCCTATAGGACCATTTCCTATAGGACTAAAGGATCAAAAGTCATGGAGGTTCCAATAGTAGGAGCCCATGTCCAATCCACCACTAGGAAAGAGAGAGAGAGAGAGAGAGAGAGAGAGAGAGAGAGAGAGAGAGAGAGAGAGAGAGAGAGAGAGAGAGAGATAGAAGAGATTGATGGAGATAGGGATGGGAGTGGATGTTGAGGGAGGTAGGGAGTACTGAGGGAAGTGAAGGGAGGAGGGGGCTTCAACTTGCAAGAAGGAACTCTTTAGGGCTCCCTTGGGAAGCCAGGCTAGGCTTAATACCAATATCCCAGCAACCTGGTCCAGATTCAGCATACTAGAACATAGTAAAATGAGGACCAGCAGCTGTAAAGTCTCCCTCCCTCCCTCCCTCCCTCCCTACGTCCCCTCCCTCCCTCCCTCCTTCCCTCCCCTCCCTCCCTCCCCCCTCCTTCCCTCCTCCCTCCCTCCTTCCCTCCCTCCCTCCATCTCTCTTTCTTCTTTCTTTCTTTCTCTTCCTTCCTTTCTTTCTTTTTCTTTCCCTTTCTTTTTCTTTCTTCTTTCTCTTTCTCTCTTTCTCTCTCTCTTTCTCTCTTTCTGTCTTTCCTAGTGGTGGATTGGACATGGGGCTCCTACTATTGGAACCTCCATGACTTTTGATCCTGTATGTATTAAACTGGGCAGAGAGGCCGTGGAGTTTCAGCCGATGTGGGCAGCAAAGCGTGTTTCCACCCAGGAGAAAGTGGCACACATATGACTGTTTTCTCCTGTGCATCTGTAGACAAAGAGATACAGGAATCTACGCTGGGATGGGTTTAACGGAGGTTTCTTAACACTGCGCCAAAGCCCCATTCTGGGCATGCCATGTGTGCTGACTCCTCAGTGGCAGTACTCACCCTGCGACGGCTACACCACCTCGCACTCCTCTTTTCCTTCCCCCGCTTTCCAGAAAGATGCAGTTCAGCTTGACTTCACAAACCCCCTGTCTCTCCATCTCCCCCCCCCCACCCATATCAGAACTTAGGACTTTCATTTGTCTACTACACTGAGGCTCGTGAGGATGGGACCAGGACCTTTTGTTCTCAGTGACAGATTTATTTATGTATTCAGAAAAAAAGAAGGCAAGGATGAAGGCGAGAAAATATAGAAGAAATGAATGTCGGGCAGGTTCCAGGGTCTCTCGGACTCCCATTGCATAAACCTGTTGCTCCCTGAGCCACCCTGAGCTGCTTTGCCTCTCCTCCTGACCGTGTTTCTTCTACTGACTGTGGGGGCGGGGAGCTCATGGGCAGGAATAACAATGAAATAACAATAATTATGTTACTTTCCACAAAGAACGGCTGCAAGGATCTAGTAAGAAAACATTTGTAAAGGTCTTGACAGTGCCAGGCCCTTGGGAGGCCATACATAAACACTGGCTCCTGGCCTCTTTCTCCTAAATGGTCACTGTGGGCAAAGATAAATAGAAAAGCAACACCAATGAAAGGAGCTCCTTCGACCACTGCTTGTTTTAGAAAGAAAAAAATCTTTTCTTTACATACAAAGCAATGGGCAGTCTTGTGGTCGGGAGAGGGCAGTGACTTGGGACCTTCGGGACAGGAAAGAGAGTGTGCATGTGTTCTATTGCCAGCCTTCCCTGAGAAATGTCACCACACACGATTTCCATTTCACAGGGCTAAGGGGAAGCAGGTGGAACTTCAGAAAGTTTGAGTGTCCTTCCACTCACATCCTCGGAGGACACCGCTCACACTTCCTCGGGAGGGGGTGTGCATCAGGCTGTGTGGCTGTGTTGTGCGATCTCAGAGTAGCATTGTTTTGTGACCTCGTGTCTCTACTGTTGTTGGCTGGCTGACCTTGGCTGTCCCCTATAACTTCAGTTTCTCTGCCTGCCAATTGTGCATGCTGGCAGCACTGATATGAGAAGATTGCTTCAAGGGTGCCACTGAAGATGCTCACGGAAGTCTTTTCTGACAGCTGTGTGTTACACTAATGTGAATTGTGGTAATACTTACTAGCATCCAGGTCTCCGCTTCGGGCATTATCTGAGACAGCCTTCTTGGGAAATTTTCTTGTAGACCACAGGACAAAAATAATGTAGTGTTGCTCAGTCTCTGGTTCTTTCCTGTGAACACACATCCTATAGATGCTTTCCCACTCAGACTCTTGAAAAGATCCTTTTTACTTCTTGTAATATGTCAAAGTCCCTTGAACACATAAAGCTCCAAATACATATTTTCCAGAGTTTCTGGGGCCTAACACACAGTAAAACTAAAGCAATAGCCTTAAGTCTAGGCCAAACCAATCCAGCAGAAAGTAACAACAGCCACAAGCTCTATGAGACCTTCCTTCACGGAGTATTCGCTATCCTTTATCAATTAGTTACTGCCATGTAACAAATTATTGTAAACTTAGGGACTTAAAGAAACACACAATTATTATCTCGTGATTCTCACGGGTCAGGACTCTGAGTCAGCTTGGCAGGGTCTTCTGTAACTTTTCCTGCGTTCTGAGAATGTTTTTTTTTCTCCAAAAGTTTGTATTTTTCTTCAAAGATCACCTGGTTGTTGGTAGAATTTAGTATTTTATAGTTACGGGACTGCAGTCCCCATTTTCTTCCCTTTATCCATGGATTGAACTTAGCATTTAGAGGTTCATGAAGTCCTCTGCCACATGGTCTCCTCACAGTTCCTCAAGGCCTAAATCTGTTACTCCAGTTTATATAAATTAGGCTATCTAGGTAGTGACCATTCATCCATCACCACCACCACCACCACCACCACCACCATCATCATCATCATCATCATCATCATCATTTTGCCATATTCTGTTAACTAAAAGTATCTCATAGCTTCTGCCAGTCTGGCAGGGGAAGGGAAATCAAAGATTTCACTCTGTATTATGTTAGGATGGGTCTGTCCTAGAAGGTATTGAAGAAGGACTATAGATGAAGAGGAAAGCACTGATTTGCCTAACCTCACCTGCTATGATCTGGAGAGACGGCAGTGAAAACAATATCGCATGCAGAAATCTCTTAAAGTCATACTGACTGAACGGAAAGACCTTTTATTCTGATAAAATTATATATGTATATTTTTTTGTGTTGAAATACTTTTGTCCTTTTAAAAGAAGTGACAGTAACAGTTGATGACCTATTTGAAAATATTGGCGGTCACAGCCGAAGTGGTAGTGATTTGAATGAGGACACGGCTCACCATTTGTCACTGTTTCACCTAGGTGTCGCTCTTCCTAACCGCCTGGCGGGCCCTAGGCGCCAGTCTAGGGGCCTTGCATTCGCTCGGTCTTTGTAGCAACCCTATGAACAGGGATCACCTCAGCTGGATAGATGGGAAGTCTGGGGAGCCTCCAGGGATGAAAATGGGTCAGTAACTTCCGATGCCACATGGATAATAGACTGAAGTATAAAAACCCACACCGGCACACCAGGTTTTGCATGGTTCTCTTTCATGCCCCTAGCAGTAGTGTGAAGTCATCATCCACACCCATGAACGACAGTGCTGGGAGTGTGTGTGAAATCAAAGGCATTAGTTCCTGAACTAAATGTGTCTTGGCACTTGCTCCCTGCCCCCCCCCCCATGCCTCATACTCACCTGAGGTTCCAGTGACTTCAGCTTTCTCCGCACACCAGGGCAGGATCTCCCCTCAGCCTTTGTGAATAAGCTGGTCATAAACTAGACAAGTTTCCCCTTGTATTCCTTTCACATAGAGCTGTATAATGACCTTGTCCTTGTCTTAAAAGGGCATTTTCTGAAACGCAGAGCCCACCACGGTACCAGCCAGAATATATGTGAAAGAAAGAGCAGATAGGAAACCCCGTGCCAGGCCTGCCGGGGAGGGGCAGGGACATGGGAGGAGGCAATTTTTTACTTTGAGCGATCACTGTGTTTCCATTAGAAGTCGGATGACCTTCTCAGAAAGGTTACAGAATCATTATTAGAGATCGTCAGAGCTGACTAGACACTGGATTAATGGGGATTTGGTAGATTTCTATAAAGAGTGCTTTAACGAAAGATTCATAGGCCAACACAAAGACAGTTTTTCACATCTCAAAGAATATGTGCTCAGAAAGTTTCTGGTTTTAGAAAACTAGTAACAGACATAGTTGGAAGTACATGAGGTTCCGTGGGAGCCGTCAAGGCAAATGCTGGCACCCTTGGGTGGCACGTGTTTCTATCATTCACTCCATTCTGGGCTGTCTTAAATCACAGAAGCAGTTGGTTTGTTCTAGCAAGTCTTTGTGGGGACAAATGTTTCTTTTATTCAAAATGTGCTTCCACTTACACATCTCCCCCGACTGCCTTTCCTCTCCATCCGACTCAGAGAGCCTTGCTCTCACCGACATTCTCACATCCAGTGAAGGGTGCACATTCAGGACATAGTGGGGGAGCTACAGATTCTCAGCTCTGCATCCAACCCCACTTACAGCATCCCACCCCACTTACAGCCTCCCAGGCTTCTGCTCCCACTGAGGGAGGAGGAGAGTGTTGCCAGTCTCTGATGTCAGTGATACTCAGAGGGCCCTTTGCTTACTCTCCAAGTTGGGAGTCGGCATCTCTCCTGGCTTGAATCTAATGAATTCTCCAGCAGTTTGCACTGTGCTTTGTTTGGCTTTGGGGATCTGAAGTAGAAGCAATGCCCCCTCCTTAAGTGATTTAAGCCATGAAAGTTTCAAGTCTGCTGTGAGAGACCCATACTGTATGGCTTGTTTATCCTGGCAAAACCAAACAACGAAAAAAAGAATGGGAAAAGAAACTATGATTTAGTAACCGCAATGCCAGAGGCAGGATCCATCCTCTTGGAAGCTGTTCATAGTCCCCTCTACCCATGACTTTGTATTGCAATGGTTTGAATATTCCCCACATTCCCCATCAAACCTAAGCAGTGTTCAGTACGAGAGTACAAAGCAAATGACCTTTACAAGGATGGAGATATGAAGGCTCCTCCTATAGTAATAATATCAGTTCCTTTTAAAAGAGGCTTCATGCAGCCTTTGTCTAGTTTGTCCTTCTGTGTTTTGCCATGTCGGGACACAGCAAGAAGGTTCTCTTACCAGGTCAGATGCTGCTGCCTTGATTTTAAACTTGCAGATTCCTGAATAAGGAAAAGAGATTTCTAGCTTTGATAAGTTACCCTGGCTTTGGTGTTTGTGTTAGAAGCAAAAGAGACTGTGGGATGTTTTCCATCAGCAGACCCTTCTACTTTGAAGTTACCCTTCTGTATTCCCGTTTCCCTCGTGCACTGCCACCACAGAGAGAAGCGGACAAGTGAAGACTCCAGTACCTAGCACAGGACATGCTAAGTGCGAGTTCTTTAACTGATGAGAGTTTACAAAGGATGAGGACCACACTGGGAGGAGAGTGGCAGGAGAGAAGAGAGATCAGGAGGCAAAGAGAACAGACAGGCAAAAAGAAATGGAAATGGTAAAATATTGGTAGGTCCCTGGGTTAGCAGAGCTGCCTGATTTTGTAGACAAAACAGCAGGTTTTGAATGATGTTTCTTGCCTGTAGTGTGGATAGACCTAAGTTTTTTTGTGCATACCCAGCACTTTCTGCTGCCTTCCCAGTTCTTCACCCATGAAAAGAAACATTGGGGGTAGAGAAAGGAAGGCATGATTAGGAAGGAAGGCTTACTTAGGATTCTAGGTAGAGCCTGTGTTTGGTATGACTGTAGATCTAGGTGAGCTATGGGGAAAGGCTTTTCCGGCTCCTTCATTTTGGCATGGAAAGTTTTGGCCAGTACAGTGTTCATTCCAATGTCTACACATCCATCTACATAGACGAATATGGTGGCCTCTTATCACACATGACTTTGGAACACTAGCATATGCTATAGAGTTGTACTATATGTGCATAATTAATGCCTTAGTACCTAAAAAGATGGTGAAATATTTCATTAATAATTTTATTTTGATTTTTAGAGGCAGATGTTTTATAAATGGAAGTTTCTATCCTACCTTGTCCTGCAGTTGTTCAGTTCCAAAGAAACCACGGGGGCTTATATTAGTTATAAACTGTTTGGCCTATTGCTCAAGCTTATTACTAACTAGTGCTTACAACTTAAATTAACCCATAATTCTTATCTGTTTATGTGTTTAGTTACATGGCTTGTACCTTTTGTAAGTAAGGCATTCTCATCTTGCTTCCTCTGCATCTGACTGGTGAATGACTCTCTGCCTTTCTTCTTCCCAGAATTCTTTTAATCTGGTTGCCCTGCCTATACTTCATGCCTGACTACAGGCCAATCAGCACTTTATTAAACTAATACGTTTAGTGACAAATCTTTACAGTATAAAAGAACATAATCCTACAGCACATTTTGTATTAAAATGGTAATACATTAGAGCTGTTGTTAAGAAAACATAGCACTAAAAACTCATACCTTATTCCTTTTTCCCTTTTAAATTTGCCTCATATAAGGTATTTTTTATATTTTATTATTTTATTTTTTGTTTATTTTCTTTTTTCAGGCATGGTTTCTCTGTGTACCCATGGCTGTCCTGGAACTCACTTTGTAAAACAGGCTGGCCTCGAACTCACAGAGATGCACCTGCTTATGCCTCTCAAGTGCTGGGATTAAAGGCATGCACCACCACTGCCTGATGTAAGGTCTATTTTAGGTAGATCTACTGGGTCACCTTTCTGGGGCCTTTGGTAGGATCTAGACTCCTCTCCTGCCCACTGCCCATACTACCACTGGCCCTCCAGGCAATGATGACTCCCTTCCCAGAGCCTTTCAGCCATGATTCACAGTGCCTTAAAGGTCAGTACAGGATAGCAGAAACCTTTTGAGATTGGTACCAAATCCATCCTTGGGTCCAAACTCTCCTGCTCTCTAGCCTCTTAACCTTTCTGGGTCCTGGATTCCCTTTATTTCTTACAGTGAGAATGGGTATGATAATAATATCTTACCTATATCAGAAGATGTTTTCAAAATGAATGAATCAGAATATGTAAATGTGCTTTGTAAATAATGTAAGTGTACACACAGATATTATCAGTAATTGCACATTAGCTTTCATAGCACAGTTGTTGCTATGATGATCCAACCCCAACTGTAGTTGAGTCTTGAGTTGTTTGGTATACCTGACTGGGTATCTAGTCCTTTGTAAAATAGAGAGATGTGCTGGGTGACCCTCCACAGTTTTGTGATGGAATGCAGGATGTTGCCATGTAGACTTTAAGAGGCCGGCCATCTAAGACCAAATCATTCTTGCCTTTCTCATTATGTTATATATGAGTCTCTCGTCTGCTCAGAGGACCCATCACTTAGTCATGTTCTCAAGGAAAACCCAAACACATAGAGACACAGTAAGATCTTAGCCTGGAGAGCCCTTCGAAACTTAGTTTTCACACATAATTGTTGCTTTTAATATTTTTATAACAATTAGATACATTTCCATAACCCCACTTTGCAAGTGCCGAAATGGAGACACCAGTGGTTAAGTGATATCTCATGGGTTATTTATCCATAAAGAGAACACGGGGATTTGAAGGTGGTTCCTCCTCTAGTCAAGTCCTTTCCCATGTAGGCCATGTTATACCTCAAATGCAACAAGAAGGGAGAAAACTACCCGTGTTAAACAGTGCCGTGGAAGTCACACTACTTAGCACCATAGCCTGTGTGTAACGCTACCCTTCACACTTGTCCACGGAGTCCTACCAGACGGCAGAGCTGAGTACCAGAGAGGCCAGGGCTCTTCTCCTCCCGAATCTCCCTCACTGCACAGCCTAAGTGAACTCTGAGGGTTTTCATTGACTTTTCTGATCTTCCAGCTCAAGTTAAAAGCATCATTTTGCTTCGCTGTCAGTCAATTTCACTTTTGTGAGAATTTTAAAGATGTATAAGCCCCTAAGGTGACAGTCCCAGCCTGATGCTGTCATGCTGAGCTCTGTCATATTGAATTCTGTCACTGAAAAGAAACAAAACGAAGTGCACCCAGGTGTAAAATCCCTGGTTTTGCTCGTTCTTATCGATACCAGAGGAGAATGGAAGATCTGATATTATGAAATTGGCATGATGAAGACGGATAGTTTCTACTTTAATGGTCTGGTATTAAAATATATCATTTATATATTCATGTATTCATACGCATGTATAGACCGGAGAAAGCTGTTGATTGGCCTTATCTTTTAATTTCATCTTATTGGCAGTTAGCCTTACGGTACCCACAGTGTTATCCTGTGTTTTCTCCCTCTCTCCCACCCTCAATCCCTTTCGCTTTTGAAGCCAAATGAATTTGGTTGAGTCCATCTGACTTTTTTCATCAAATTTAATAACAAGCCAATTGGTTTGAGCTGAATTTTTATGCCCCGATGGGTTTACATATATTTTCGTAAAACATTCCCCCTAAATACTCATTATTTTGCAAGACAGCAAGTTGACAAATGAGGCTGTTGGTATGTCACCAGTGAGTCTTGGCCAGCCTTGTAGGAGACGCAAAATTCTTCGAACACTTACTAGAAGATCTCTGTCCATGTCCCCACAAGAGGTGTGAGTGAGTTCCTCCTGCAGCCTCCACCTGCAGGACACAGGCGGACATGTTTTATTCATTGTTTTGAGTTTCTTTTTATTCAGAAGAATGATTTACTTTCTAGAATTTAAATGGCTGTCCTATCGTATGATGTTTCAAGTATGTTTCGGTTATGTTGGAACAATCATAGCACTATTAGTCTCGAAAATATTAATGGAAATTTTATAGCTTGAAATCAGCCAATAATGACAACTTTGGCAGCACAACGCTTATTAATATTAATGCCATTGCTAATGAGAGCAGTTTCCATGGGTCAAGGTTTTAAGCAATATTTCAGACACCCCACCACCACTTCTCCATTTAGTCCTTATAATAATCTCAGAAGTTAAGCATTATTATCTCGATTGTATTAGTGAGGGAACTAAGGCTTAAGAAGACAAAGTCGTTTGACCAAGGTCATGCAGTGTGTAAGAAGCTGAGCTGAGATGTCAATCAGGTCTCCTTAGTTCAGTCTAAGCAGGGCATTTCCTAGTCCTATAAATACGTCTCCCTAAAAACTGCCGTCATGTTCCCATTGGAATAGACCAGATAGCTTGAGAGGGTGCCTGCCGTGAGTGAGCAGAAGGCAAGGATTCAGATCTTGGGACCAGCGAGGAGGAACTATCACTGTCCAATTAAAACAATCGTAAAAGCCCCTGGTACCGTGAACTTGGCATTCCACACGCTGGTTGCTCCCACTTCGCGGTTACTGTTTATCCAGTAATAGTAGACAAAGTTCAAGAACAGATTAAGGTCATATAAAGCAGCAAAATGTTAGCTGTCAAATCTTTTCAGCTCAGTGACAGGAGATGTGAGTTATATTCCAGGGTGGTTCTGTGAGCTTGGAAAACAAAGGTGTGGAGTAGAATTGAAGCTGGCCGCCAGGCATCTGTCTTTCCTTGTGATTAGGCAAAGGGCATCATAGACAGCAACAGGCACGCTGCAGCTGGCGGGGGTGGGGGGTGGGGAGGTGGTTTCAGTGAAAGCTTCACTCCTGTGAAGATGCAGTCGGCAGCACGACATACACATTTGCCCACTTGGTTCAATGGTCTTTGCAGCAGAACAACAGCATGTTTTTTCAGCAGAAAAGGCGATGTATGTAAAGCATATGGTTCAGGCTTATCACATTTTGCTATAAACATCATAGTGTTCAGTAAATGCTAGGAGAGTGAGTGAGAACCGGAGCCTGAGACACAAACACAGCAGTTGCTGCTCCTTGCTGAGTCACCATCCCTCATAGCTCCCACCTTGAGCATCCTGCATCCCTCAGAGCGTTCTGACTTTCCCTAGTAGTCATCACCTGGTCTGCTCAGGAGGCCCCTGCCTTTTCCTGTATGGCAACTATCGAGCATAGGAAGGGAACTTTGGAGGGGCAGGGCCAGCCAGCACTCACTGGCTCAGGGAAAAGAGGCAGCAGTGGGACTGTATCCTCAGGGACACATGTGACTTGCCCCAGCATCTGTCCCCAAGCCTGCAGGGACTTCTGAATGTCCTGTGGCCTGGCTGCAAAGCACTTGCCCTGCCCTGATACTCAAGGTTTCTAATTGACAGTGTTGGGTTGGAAAGGACAACTTTGATGCCAAACAACATATTAAATTTCAGTATTGCCTTATCCTTAGCTCTTAGTTTCTCTAGGAATCAAGTCTCCTCATGTATAAAATGAGTATGGAGATTAATCAATAGAAATAACATAAGAACCAGGAAAAAGTCACAGTGTAATCATTTGCCATCCCATCTGGCTCAAAAGAACTAGAGTAAAAATCGACTCCAAGACTTTTTTCTTTTAACTTTTACTGATTCTTTGTGGATTTCACATCGGGCATTCCCGTCCTGATTATCGCCCCATCCCCCTGCGTTTGTTCCCCTCTTCTCTTGTAACCTCCCTCCAAAAGAAAACAAAGTTTAAAAGAAAACCTAGAAACCAAACCAAACCAAACAGCAAAAGCAGACAACAATAATAACCCAAAAAAGTAAAAAGGAAAAAAGAGATTGCAAGAGGGAGGGAGGGAGGGAGGCAAGAAGGGAGGCAGGGAGGCAGGGAGGCAGGGAGGGAGGGAGGGAGAGAGAGAGAGAAAGAGAGAGAGAGAGAGAGAGAGAGAGAGAGAGAGAGAGAGAGAGAGAGAGAGAGAGAGAGAGAGAGTGTCTCAGACAGGGAGGAAGGACAGAAGGAAGAATGAATGAGAAAAGATGAATCTTGTGGAAGCTGTAGTGTGGCCATTTGAGACACAAAGTTTACCCTTTAGTCCATTCATCTTTATTTACAAATGTTCATTGCCGGGAGTCTTTGATCTGGCTTAAGGCCTCTGATTTCTACCACACCTGATAATGGGCTCCTTCTGGATATCCTGTAGTTGTCATGTGTCATGGAGATCTGCTGTTTTGGATCTGTAGGTTCTTCCTCATCACATACTCCACAGTTCACAAATGGTGTGGAGAACCGTGGCTCCAAGTTGGCCCACCCCAACATCCCCCATCTATGAACTGATGCACTCCATGTCATAACAACACACGCTAGTGGAATAATGTGTGCCAGGTAATTCTCAGTGTGCTCTGCCAGGAGGTAAAATATACGCTGAGTGGGAGGGGGTGCCTGAGGTGCTGATTGCAAAAGCCAAGCTGGGGTGTGTCTGAGGGTAAACTGTGACTGATCCGTGGGATCTGTAGAGAGAAATGGACTTATGGTGGGAAGCATGTGTTCAGAGCCCACTGCACACCTGAACCTGGTGCTTACTACATGGCTGAAGATGCGTTTCAGCTGCTGATGTTACAGGTTGAGCATTCAGGGCAGGTGGATACTTGTCCAGGGTGTGTGGTGGGGGGCAGCATTTATTCAATGACTCTTCAGAATCAACCAGTGGAAACATTCCAGCTCCCTCATCTTTGGCTGTGAACATTCTAAGGGGACTGCTTTATGCTGTTGGCAGATTTACCTGGCTTGTGGCTTAATGATACCCTCTTTGTGCGATCTCCTACATGCCTTTCTCACTTTCGGGAAATGTTCTCTGCCTCTTGCAAGCAGAGTAGTTACCCTGGATGCTCATTTCAGAGCCCACTCTAGGGCTTCTAGGTCATCTCAGCTTATGTATTTTCTTGTGCCTTGGCAAATCATTCACTGATGTGTTTGGTACTATGTCTTACTAATTAGTAAGTATTAAGCTTACTAATTGATCCCTTTAAGGTATAACTGTATAACCCATGTCAGAGTTTAAGCTCTGTTTGGGAAGAAATCAACTATTTAAACTTCATATTAGTTTCGCAAATGAACAAATGAATTAGTTTCTGTTCCTCCTTTGGGTGAAACCCAGGACCTCATCAATAATTCCATGATATCTGGAGCCGATAATTCCTCTTGATAGAAACTGTCATCCATCATGTAAATAACATTCTGTGCCATACTTCTTATACACAACATGATGCTTGCTATAGCATCCCTGTCTTTATCTTATGTGTAAGACTCTAAATGGCTACAGGACTACAAGGACCCTGGTCTTCATGGCTTCAAACCTCTATTTACTTTGTATTCATCTTCCTTGCCTCTAGATAGCTGCAATTGTTTCTGATTCTGGGCATTGGCCAGTAGAAAAATGAAAAGGATTATTTATCTTACACTTGACTTTCAAAGTCTACTTTAAAACAATGTTGATTTGTTCAGTTGGGCTCAATAAATAGGAAGAGAAAGGAGACACGTGATCCTCATTCTGACTTAAATATAAGGGAGAGGTTCAGATCAAGCCCTAAGTGTTGATGGCCCTCTCTCCTTTTTGAGTTACCCATTACCATGTTCCATGCCTTATCAGTGAGGTAGTGAGCTTGGCTCTGGCGGTACTGGGCATAGAGCCTGTACTGTCTAGCACGTGGAAATACCATTGCATCCCCAGGCTGCAGAAGGAGGTGGCAATGGGAGATCACCTCTCGTGGCTTTACCATCCCTAGTTTTCTTCCCTAAGCATTCCTTCCTATTTATCTTCCTCTCTCACTTTCCTTCCCTACCTCCCCCTTTGCTACCTGAAAGTCTTTCTAACTTGCTCTTAGTTACTTAAATTACAGAACAAAGCCAACTTCCTGCTAACCCCTTTGGACTTCAATTACAGACATATTCAAATGTGTTCCCTGCACCAGCGCAGGCAGCACTAAACAGCACAGTAGCACTTCTGCAGTGCTTAATGTAAACTTATTGAAAAATAAACATTATTTTTCATTGACTCTAAATTGGATAAATGCTCATTGGAAAGAATAAAGTGAATTGGTGCTGGGGAGAGCATTAAAAACAGAGAAAGAGAGAAAGAGCCAATAAAGGCGGTATTTTAACATGTATGCACTAATTTCTCTTTTATGGCAGTCATTTGGTCTGTACTGTGTGAATGTACTTGAAGATGTACATATTAATGAAATTAGATTCGTTAAGCAGTGTGCTAGAGAGGTGAACCATAGCAAAAGAGCTTCCTATAGAAGCTCTTCCTGAGATCAGATGGCGTTGAATTGGCCACCTAAGTTTGTGTGACCTTGGGCAAGGAATTTTGGCTTGTTTTGAGCCCTAGTCTTCATGTGTGATTCAAGAGAAGGAAGGTACAGTCCCTGCAGTGGTTATGAAAATTACATGAGACTATGCACGCTTGTTTGCTTCTTGGGAAGCTTCTGGTACACAGTAGTTGATCAAACTACTGAGAGTCTGACTTTTAGTAAAGTCATAGCCTGCATTTTAGTAAAGCTACGCTTCTCTTTCTTGGTAACTCTGCTGTCTTGTGTCTACCTTCTGGAACTGTGTAGCGAGAACTCATCTGAGCCATCCTTTGCTTGGTCTACAGCTAAGCTCCAGGATAACAAAAACTGCGCATTCACCATTCTGAGTTTGGCATCTAGCATGACACATGCTTGGGAATTCCTGGTGCCAGGTGTATAAGAGGAAGAATGAGTGACATAGGCCGAATTAGCCACTAACCACAAGGAAGACGCACGGGAGACCATATTTCCTGGGGAGTTCTGGCTTTCAGAGCTCACTGGTCTGGAGTTGTGTTTTGAGTACAGATGGGCTACCCCGTTTATACTCCTGAGACAGAGGGTGGACAAGGGTCCTGTGTCTTCAGAAAGGAGTGCTTTTGCAGCCATTCCATTAACACCTTCAAATGGGGATGGCACCAATTTCCCACAAAACAATCTTCTGTTCCAAAGGTAGAAGGCTCATAGCAAAAATTATGTTAACTCCCTTTTAGTTCCCAGTTGAAAGCTCTTTAAAAGTAACATTCCTGTTTGTATCTTAATGAAGTAAGAACTACCATGTTTAGTTTCTCAGGCTTACCTCTCTGGTCACAGCGAAGGAAAGACTGGGGTCAACCCTGCTTCAACATCCTCGTGCAGCCAACTGAGAATGGGGAGTAATTTGAATAAACAATTACATCACTATTGCGTGTGCATCAATTATTTTGTATATATTTGTATATATTTTTGTCCATAAACAATAAGTGTAAGCATTTATTTATCATTTTACATTATATCAGCTATGATAAATAATTTAGGGATGATTATATGAAATACTTTATATATATACATATATATATAAAATATGTACAATTCCAGTAAAGCTTTTTTTTTTTTTTTTTTTTTTTTTTTTTTTGGTTTTTCGAGACAGGATTTCTCTGTGGCTTTGGAGCCTGTCCTAGAACTAGCTCTTGTAGACCAGGCTGGTCTCGAACTCACAGAGATCTGCCTGCCTCTGCCTCCCGAGTGCTGGGATTAAAGGCGTGCGCCACCACCGCCCGGCTCCAGTAAAGCTTTTGTTATGCTCTCTTCATCCCTTCAGTGTGTGTAGGTGTGTGTGTGTGTGTGTGTGTGTGTGTGTGTGTGTGTGTGTGTAAACTGAGGGTTAGTGAGCTGAGGAGACATCTCAGAGCATGCCATCCATGAAGTTGGCAGGTCAGTAATAACCTCAGGTAAGGCCAAGCCTTTGTCTTTGCCATGAAATTTTCAGATCTGAAAGGAGAGCTCCCATGCTACACCAGCCAAGGTCAGTGCTGAGCTGGTTCCAGGACAATATTCTGTGTTCCCAGGAGACTGAGATCTGCAGAGGTTCGCTGGGGTCTGCCTAGGGTGACAGGTCCTGGTGTTCTCCGATCATTCGCTGCTGCTTCAGACGAGAAGCTAGTTAATCACTTTTAGGTCGTTTTGAGTTTCCGACCTGCCTAAGGTACTGAACGAAGTCAGTCTTCACGCTGCTCTATTTGAGAGCATATCCTTCAACCTTGCTTCAGCTCAGGGAAGAAATCAAGCAGCTTATAGTAAGGTCTGTCTTCCTGTCCAGGACAGTGCTCCAAGAGCATCATGGGATACATAATGACTTCAGCAGGGACACTGAAGTCTAAAGCTCCTGTAAGTCTTGGGTTCAAACAGAGACACGCAGCTCAATTCAGAGGTCACAAATCTTAGAGTACTGCCACCAAGAAGCCACATACGAGTTCATTGTTAGATAGCAAATGGGGGTGGCTCAAGGACCCCTCAGTGATCATTTTCTTCTTGGTTGATTTCACTTACCTTTATTGCTAGAGAACAGACGAAGGCAGAAGACGTGGCTGTGAAGGTGGGCCGAATCAAGAGAGGGTGGGCCTTGATTTTAGATACCATTCAGCAGGCAACAAGATCTCTCTGAACTTTGGAAAGTCTGGACGTTGCGTGGTCTAATTTGTACAATTAAAGCTAATTGGTACCCGTGTGATGATTTAATCACAGGGCTTCAGTGAGGCTGAAATGAAATAATGGATGGATTCGAAAATGCTTTTCTAAATTGTACAGTGCTCATCCAGACGAAGGGTCCAGTTACTACGCCATTTTACCCCTTACCCTATAGTGTAGAATTAGGATTTCAGTGTGCTAACGCCACCCCTCATCCTCAGTCTAAATCCAGCCCGTGATTTAATGGTTAATTACACTTCGCATTTTTTTTTCTTCTTCCAGAGTGAATGCAGGTAAAGGGACCCTAGTTATAGACCTGGCCTCTCTTTGCATTTCAATGGGTTCCCCCAATGGAACAGCCAAATTCCAGCTTGCTATTAAAATGGGCAGCAGACCAACAAAATCTGTGCTCATCAAAAATTCAGTAAAATTAAAAAGATGTAAGAGGGCATTTTCAAAGAATTCAGTCTGACCCCCCCCTTGTAATTTTAATGCATGCACACTGAATCTTTTTTTGCACCTGCAAGCACCATCTATAAGCCAACTCTAGCCTCCAATTTGCCAAAGCTCAAAAAAGAAAATATCTGCCTTTCAAATTCAACCCAGAAACCTAGTAATGAAGCAGGGATGGGACGGAGGTCTGCCTAAAACTATTTATAGGAATATTGGAGGGGATAATTGCCATCTTGTGATTTGTTCTGAAATACTACTGCCTGGCAGAGATGTGTGCTGCACACCAGAGGATGAAGGGACTCTTCAGAGCACCTGGGTTACCTGAGCATCTTACAGTTGCAACTTCACTCCCTTCCTTCCCTTCTCTTATCTCTTTTAAAAGATGCTCTGGAACTGCAAACCTCTGGCTTGCATCCACTCCTCATTCATCTAGACTTTGATAGCATAACCCGCTTAGCACTGCCTAGGGTTCAAACTCTGTGTTGGCCCCTGAGGAGCCAGTGATAGACACAGGACAGGAATCTGTTCTCCTAGATTGTTTTAATGGAGGACATGAGACAGCAGGGTACTACATGGTCAGATAATCGGTCATAATTCTAAGTCTCTTGGAGAACATGCTGTGCTCTAGGGGATGGAAAACGCTTTGTGGGCTGGTGATGTCTGTTTTATTCATGATAAATCCACTGTGAGGACAGTTTTGATAGAATTTTTAAATTATCATATAAGGTATTAGATATCAGTATAAAATTCCCCAACCATGTATAGTTTGGTAGATTCTCTTTACCACTCATATCCTTCCCCGTCCTGTTATCCCTCATTTCTACTTATAATCGCCCTCTCTTTTCCTCTTTTGTGTCCCAAGAATCCCTTCCTCTGACACCCTCTATACTATCCCTGGGCCAATACTTAAGGGACTCCATATCGTACTGATACTGGGGAAACTGAGGTCCCCTCTGGGGGTTCTTAATCTTGTTCATAAAGGAATTTAAGAACAGATCCAAGTGTAAGTATGTGTGAGTACTAGGACAATTTTTTAGAATCCAAAAGAAAAACCCCAGGTCAGGCAAACTTTAAACTTCCACAGCTGTGCAAGAGAGGAGAGTGGCGGGAAGGATGAACAAGCTGCTCTGTTTGCTTGGCCAACATGGAAGTATTCCCTGTGGCAGCACATAGTTCTGTGTGTGTGTCTGTGTGTGTGTGTGTGTGTGTGTGTGTGTGTGTGTGCATGTGCGCATGCGTGCAAGGGAGGGAGGGAGGGAGGAAGAGAGAGAGAGAGAGAGAGAGAGAGAGAGAGAGAGAGAGAGAGAGAGAGAGAGAGAGAGAGAGAGAGGTCCTTCTGTATATGTGTTGCTTTTACTGGTTGATGAATAAAGCTGTTTTGGCCAGTGGCTTAGCAGAATAAAGACAGGTGGGAAATCCAAATAGAGATATAGAGAGAGAGTAGGCAGAGTCAGGGAGATGCCATGTAACTGTCTAAGGAGAAAGACACCAGAACCTTACGGTTAAACCACAGCCTTGTGGCGATACACAGATGAATAGAAATGGGTTAATTTAAGATGTTAGGTCTAGCTAGGAATATGGATGAGCCATTGACCAAACAGTTTTTAATTAATAATTATAATTATATATTATTATAATATATAATTGTAATTAATATAGTTTTGTGTGATTATTTGGGTATGTTTGGCTGGGAAACAAAAGTGAAGTCTCCATTTACATGTATGCGTGTGCATTACATGTGTGCACATGTGTGTGCATGTGAGTGTGTGAGAGAGTGTATATGCATGTGAGTATGTGTAAGAAAGTGTGTGTGTGTGTGAGAGAGAGAGAGAGAGAAAGTGTGTGTGTGTGTGTGTGTGTGTGTGTGTGTATGTTGGGAGCTGCCTTAGATAAAAAAATAAGGAAGCTCAAAGTATTATCAAATTATACTTGGGGTAGCAACTGAAAGAAAGAGACAGAAAAAGAAAAGGGGAAAGTTGTATCTTAGAAGGGTAAACAGAGGCAACAAACCTCACAGTGGTCCCATAGAGACTTATACAGACTGTGCTACAGGCTAGGGGTTCTGGGAAGGAAAAATACAGTATCACATTAAAGGAGTCATTATTCCACCTGTGTCTTTAACTTAGCTTTGGATGACTCCACTTTTCTAGAACTGGCCCCTTGGCCAGGCATTTGACCCAGCATATCTGGAATGTTAGGTCTTTAGCTGGGCCAGGGATTCTATTCTCTGACTAGGAGTTTCCTGTTAATTGGCTCTTATTGGTACTTACCACTGAGATACTTAGACGTCCATGTTTGTTGCTGTGGTATTGACAATAGCGAGGAGGTGGCACTTGCCTAGGAGACTATCAACAGGTGGCCAGGTAATGAAATGTACTGTGTGCACATAATTGACATTTTTTTCAGCTGTAAGAAAAAGTGTTGATTTGCGGGAAAACTAAATCTAGAAGATCTAATATTAAGTATTACCTTTAATATTAAGGGAACACAAACTAAGAAAGACAAAAGCTACATGTTTTGTTTCACATGTAGATCCTAGCCTGTAGTGTGTGTGTTCAGCCTAAAAATTGAAAAGAAGGCCAAGAGAGTATACAAAAGGGAGGGGCGCTTATCTGAACTCTGAAACGTAGGAAGCTCTATCAGAACATAGAGGATGTGCTGGTAGACATGGTGGCCTGGCCCGGAGAGCAGTCCTCCCCAGAGAAGGATTACTTAAGCTGGACCAAGAATACATGGAATAACGGTGCCAGGCCCCCATCCTTGCACACTGAGATTTGGACCCAGGCTCTCTTGGCTGCTTCCATAGGACTTTTGCCACAAGGCTGTCCTGTGCATTCATGGAACTTATTTCTTACAAAACCTCCAAGTAAGCGTTGACTCCTTTCCTCTTGACAGACAAGGAAGCTTAGCGAGCTAAGAATGATTGACTCAGGGTCACAGAGGGGGTCACAGAGCTACAATTGGCCACCAACTTCTGCCTCCCACTCCACCCTCCTTTTTCTTACTCCTGCTGCATCTTTGGCAACGACACTTTTATCCCCTGGATGTCTGCGGTTGCCCTGTCTGTGATCCATGACTTCTCTATAGTCATGGCTGTTCCCCTGCCGGGAGACTTAGAAATGACCCATGGATACATAGCCCACAGACCTCGTCTTTCCTCGGTTGTCATGACCACGGCTTGCATTTTCCCCCCGGAGTGACATATTTCTCGGTAAGTGTGTGTCTCCATTAGTGGCCGCTAAGCCTTCAGGAGTGAAGCCAGCTGTTGCTTCCCATTTAGTTCTTTAAATACAGGTGATTGCTCACCGTTTGCCTCCAGATGTTCGCTCACCCCTCTGGCAGCCTCTCTGTGGCCTATGTCTCTAGCAGGGAGACTTTTTTTTTTCTCCCTGCGCTTTCCTGAAGTCCCTGAGTGGGTGTTGAAAGGCGTACATATAATCACTAATCTTTTAAAAATGCTTGCGATTGGAATTTTATCTTAACAAACGACACTATGTTCTGCAAGATGGTCTCATTTTATGTAGGAAAGGTCTTCTCACCAAGGTGACGTACTGTCATGTTGACCGTTGGCAGTGCAGATATGTAGTAATATGTTCTCACGGTTTTGGAACAAGGCACCGGTCCTCACTATCTATGTATAACTAGGGGCAAAGTCTCTCCCATCTCCACAGTTTCCTCACATGTAAAATTCTAGTCTCCCTTTTGTGCAGTTTTCCCGAAGATGTTTTCATGAAAGCAGGAATGTTCTTTAGGCCGCGTTGCCCTGGAGGTGACCTCAGTGCCTTCAACCCCATGCAGGCTGCTGACCTTAGCTGGCAGAGCCTTGACTGCCCCTCACAACAGCCACTAACCCCAATGTCCCATGTAGGATTCTTTATCCCCCTTTCATCAGCTCCATCCTCCTCCTGTATCCTCACCGTCCTGCCTTCAAATTCCAACTTAAATACCCTTTCCTCTGGAAATCCCCACTCATTCTTTGCCAGGAAGAATTGATTGCCAGGAACGGGCAGGGGGAGCACCTGTTGAGCAGGGCATTGCTGATGATATTCCAGACAGAGGACGGGGGAGGGACAAGAATCGAAATGGAGGCATTGAAAGAAGGCTGGTGCTAATGTTCTGGAGTTTATTGGAGTGGATAGAGGTGGGTGCAGGCTTCGGTAGTGCACAAGAGGTAGAGATCACGGAGGATTCTGTTTCTATCTAACTGTTGTGGGCAGGTATTGAGGGGATTTCTTACAGTACATCGAGTCCTCTTGCTTAGGATCACTCCTGGTTTGCCTGATAGACTGTGAATGCCCCAGAAGCAGCTATGTCCCTTCGTTGCATTGCCATCCTCTGCCCTCACACAGAGTAGGGGTTTCATGAGTTCACGGGGAGCTAACCCAAGAAACAAGGGCTCTCGGTTTGAGGGCTGTTTTCTTTTTCACCCCCAAGCCTGCTGGAAGTGGCTCATTCTCCCTCTCATTTCTTCCAGCTCATATTTTAATGTCCTTCCACCTTATTGGTGTAGGTTTGGCAGATGGAGTTTATGGGAGAAGCAGAATTTCATTTATTATAGTTTATGTTTATCATATGTATATATTCTCATTATTTTATGTGCAAAGAGTGTTTTTCAGGCGACACTCTTTAGGGAGATAATATGCAAAGAGGTCTTCTATTTCATTTTTACTAACGCCACTGCAGCTTGCTAAATCATCACCATCAAACCATACTTTAATTTAATCTACTTTATTGCTTTCCAAAGCATTTCCTACGAGTAACATTACATTCCCCAAGTTTTAAAAAATAACTCGCTCTGAAATGTACAAGTGAAATTAAACAAATGTTTTGTCCTTTTCTGTGCCTAGCTTGATCCCATGTGAATAAGGGGATGCAGGAACACCAGGCGGGAAGAGAAAGGCTTTCAAAAGGGCCGTAAGCTGTCTTCTTCCCGGCAGCCCTTGGACTTGGACATAGTTGAGCCCAGCCCCAGAATGCAGCCTTGCTGTTGATTGACTGCAAGACCTTAGGCAAGCCCTGTAATATTGGAAGCTTCCATTGCCTTGTGTGTAAGACAAGGGTTATGTGCTAGCTCATGTTGTGGCTTCAGTGTCTTTTTTTTTAAAAAAAAAAATCACCAACACACTTGGCATTGTTCTCGCCCGTGGCAGGTGAGGAAACAGCTGTTTATTGTTCATAGCTAAAATGTTCTATCTTATCCTGCACCATTGATCACTTCTGGGGGCTTTTGTGCATCCACATACTCAAGTCTAAAATGAGGACCAGGCAGGCAGTCTAATAGGTTTTTCGAATAGACGAAATGAACCAGTGCCCATGAAGTGATTAGGAAGTCGCTGGCCTTCCGTGAATCCACATTAGCTTCTGTTGTTCTCTCATCGGCTGTTATCATGTATGCTTGCCCTCTGCTTCCAGACACGAAAGAAAATGAATTTTCAGACCATATAAGGGGTAAAGTTCGAATTGCACGAGTAATAAGGACTGTATCAGCCTTTACTGTTTCCTCTCTTAATGGGAGGCGCCTATGAATGGGAAGTATTTTTCAATTTCTGGTTTATCTGAACAATTGCCTTTGTCACGGTGACTATAGTGATCTGAATTCCTCATTGCCTATAGCTTGGTTGACCCCATTGCAAAATATTCTGCGACTCAACAGATGAAAAGTTCCTTAGTTAAACAGAAGTGTCTAGAGTCTGTGTGGAGTCAAGACCCAGAATCCTGGAAGCCTATTCACCAATGAAAATGTCTCCTCATTATCCTGGCCAGCACTTCATCTAATGACCCAATAAGCTCTGGTAAACTCTGGCTTGCAAGCACCCACCTGCCTCCACATCCTTGCCTGGTGTCTCCTGTTACACGAGGCACTAGGAGAGGAGGGATGTTGCAGCTTTATCTCCAGCTCTGAGGGCTGCCCTCAGGTGAGGATGGTAAAACCAGCCCTTCCACGGCAGGAACATACACTGTGCTAGAAGTGCCTTCTGCCCATAGCTTCATGAGCTGGGTGTTGCCCAGCGGGACGGCCACTTCTCCCTCACTGAGAAGACCCCGAGTATAATCCTTAGCACCGCAAAACACCAAAGAAAATCAACCCCACCTCCAATCAACAGCTCTGTAGGAAAGTAATTGATATCAATTGCACTTATATAAAGCACACATTTGATGGATTTGGCTTCACCTACACATCTGTTATTACCACTGATGGAGCAAGGCACCCTTGTCCTCAGAGCTCACCTATCTTCTCTCACTGTTCGTTCAGTTCAATTTCTAGAACTGTTTATCTGGGAATTTGTACACGAGGTACTATTGTTTCAGTCTGGCTCATGTGACCTGATATAATTAACTCTTTGAAGGGAAATCTGAAGCCACACTGCCCATCGTGAGGGTTGTCGACTTTGACTGTTCCTGGGAACAGCCACGAGTTACTGAGTCTGTGCATTGCACATGAGAGTCTGTGCTGAAATTCTCAGGGCCCACTTTATTGTCATTCAACAGCCAAAGAATATGGTAGTCCCAACGGTACTTAGTGAGGACGCATTCAAACACAGGTCTGTCTGACTTCAAGCTTATGTTATTTCCATCTCCATAGTTCCTGGAGACAGTGCTGGTCTGGAAAGAGGCAGGCATAGACTCAAAGAAAATAGACAAAATCCATTGCCGCAGTACCTCCAACAGTGATAGGCGAGATGCGTAATGTTTATACCTTAGTCTTCTCACTCCAAACAGTGTGGACACAACAGTGTGTGGCCAGCGCCTTTAGATAGACACTCAAGAGAAGCCATTTGCTTGTCAGCCTTACTGACTCTATCCTGTTAAGTAGCCTCATTATTGATAATGTCCTGCGGTTCCTGTGTTGGCTGAATCGTCAAGTTGCTGGGGCCAGCACTTGGTGGGGTGCCATTCAAGTTTCCTGTCAGTGGTGGGACATATTCTCCCACTGTTTCCCAGAGAGCCAGAAGCTCTCCACAGCTACCGTGAGCACAGAGGCAGACTGGCAGGTGGTGTGGGAATTTGATCCTTGCTGAGGTGTGGAGAAATGCTAGGGAGAGAGGAAAGAGCTCTCTGCATCTGAACGTCAATAGTTTTTCATCTTAACAAAGCTCCAGAGTGGCAAAGGAATTTTTCCAGTGTTGCATAGTGCTGCGGGATGCGCCATCCCAGACCCTGGCAGTGGAGAGGTAGCTGCTCTTCCCTCTTTCAAAGCCCATTAGAGCTTTAGCTCTCAGCACCGCTCTTGAGACCTCGGCAAACAGGTCTAGACTAACAGCTCAGCATCCACACAGTGCTGACCTGCATTACAGGTTATGAAAGGACTTCACATCAACCGATGGACAAGGACTGGCAATGTGGTATTCCCATTTACAGATGGGGACGTGGGCATAGATAAGAAACCTGACCATTACATCAGAACAGTGGGCCCAGAGTCTGAGCCAGATTGGCTCAGGCAACCACACTTTACCTGTTTCTTATTTCAAGGTCTTTTTTGTGAATATTGATTGCTTAAATTAACAATAGATAGAGGAGAATTGGAACTGTTTCTACAGACTATCTAGCAGAGGAAGTCTAGAATTTTAAGATACTACACACCTGTGTAAATGAATTTTTAGGATATCATGTTAAGTTAAATAAGCCAGGTTAGCAGAATACATATACTATATGATCTCACTTCCACATAGAGTGGTTGCTGAAGAAGAGGCTAGAATGGAGTTAAGGGCTTGGATGGAGAGGGATTTAGGGAAGCACACGTTCACGTCCTCAGAAAGGTGACCTCAAAAAGTTCCAGCATGCAGTGTCAATATTTACTTGTAGTGAGTGATGGACTGCACACTTGAAACCACCAGTTTCGGGTTCTCATGCAACAATGTTAGAATGTATCTATTATGTAGCACTACCGCTATGGATGCATATTTCAAGGCATCACTTTATGTCATAAACGCATGTGATTTTGTTCATTTAAAACAAATTTAAATGGAAAGTTCTGTGATGTTAGACAGTAGTGATGGTCGCACAACCCTCGAAGCATACACTTTAAAGGAGGGAATTTTTATGGGACGTTAGTTAAACCTCAATTTAAAGGACAAAGAATAGTAATGGAATTTTGTTTCCCTTGATGAAGAAGGCCTGAGATTGTAGGTAGTCTCTTCAGTACAGGTGGAACATATGGGGCATGAGGACAGCAGTGCTGTAATGAAAAAAAGGTCAAAGCAGGTTGAAGATAACATTGCTGCTGATGCTGATGGTGGTGGTGAAGATGCTGATGGTGGTGGTGGTGGTGGTGATGATGATGATGATGATGATGATGATTACTGTGGCGACGCTTATGGTGGCCTTTTCTCTGTGTCTCTGCTCTGACCATGTGCCAGGCATAGTGTTCAACGCTTTCCCCACCTTAACTCATTTCATTTCTTTTTACAAATGAATAACCCAAGAGTTCAGTCCCCTAAAGGCATAGGTAGTACTTATAGTGAAGACCTGGGAACTGAAATTGCACACATATTTGAACACTGAACTCTACGCCACTGTGGTGTGCCATGCTGGGATCTGCTTGTGTCTTAACTCAAAGAACGTTGATTACATTTCTCATGCCAGTTTCTTCCATGCCCAGTATTTCCAGTCTTGTCAGCCTAACAGACTGACTACTTTTTGGTTCTCACAGCAGTCGTGGGAGATCACTGAGGATTAGCGTTATGACCCACACATTACAGAATGAAACTGGAAGCCAGGGTCCCCATCAGAATGAGTCACTGTCCTACAGGGACCAGATTTTCTGTCTCTGTGCTCTACACTAGCAACCCTGGCGTTGTGGTGTCTGTCAGACTTTTCCTCGTGTCCTAGCATTTTGGAAGATAAATTTTCCACCCTAAGGCACCATCATAGTGTGTCTGTAGGTCCAAACTTTGAGTGGAGATCCCTTGAGGCATGAGTTGTAGGATAATGCTTACCTTTCTCTGATGTACTGGGAACAAGGGTAAGGTGAACGTATCCAGAGACAAGGGAGACATTGACTCTCTAGCTTTGTTGGCACAGTCCTTGTGAAGACATTGTGCTTGAACCTCCAGGAACATGGTAGTAATAAAGAAAAGGCTGATGAATTGTAAAATATAGGCTGTAATAGTGGCTGGCTGTGATTATTGACAGTTTGTTTTTATTTTGAGTCTTTATATCCATTAATATATTGCCAAAAGTTGCAGCATCAACAAATGTATCACAAATACAGAAAGATAGGCCATAGCACCATACTCAGAGATCTCCCAGATACAGGCTTCTAAGGATGTCAGAGGAGGAAGGAGTGGTCAGGAAGCTTTGGGTAAGATAACCCGAATAAAGAACCAGATAGGAAGCCTCATGTTTTAGACCAGAAGTGCTTTGTAGAAAAAATACTATATATCCGAAGAATTCCAACTTGTCCTGTAGATGACAAAGTCATGGACACCCTCAGTTTTCTCATGTCCCGGTGGTTACCAAGTTCGACTGCGAAGGGCATGTGGTCTGTCTCTCCGTCTCCAATCAGGACGACCCAAGGGCGAGTAGGAGGTCCATGTTTCTCTCTGTGTGTCATGTTCAGTGCATCGGGCAATAGGGATGCACACACACAGGGTGAGCTGTTCCATGCTAGTAGAAGGGCCTCTTGCTGAACACGGATAATAGACTCTTGAGCTGCTCATCATCCCGAGGTCTGCTTGGAATGGATGCAGCTCATCTCAGAAGTCTGAGTCACTGTAAGGCTTTGAAGACTGTGTTCTGCTTGTGACCCTGTCCCTTTGTAGCAGTGCTTCTCAGCCTTCCTAGTGCTACGATCCTTTAATATAGTTCCTCGTGTTGTGGTGACCCCAACCATAAACTTATTTTGTTGCTACATCATAATTATAACTTTGCTGTATTGGAAAACGTTTGTGTTTTCCAATGGTCTTAGGCGACCCCTATGAAAGGGTCATTTAACCACCAAAGGTGCCATGACCCACAGGTTGAGAACCACTTTACCTCTCTTGACCTGCATATCCATGTCTATATATCAAGGCTTCAAAGTGCTTTTGAGTGTAGTCAGATTTAATGAAATGGTCTTTATGGACTGGTAAGCATTTTGTGCCTATTGGTAACAGCTGATCGTGGCTTCTTTGCTACTTGGATTTCTCAGGAATTGTCTTGTCTAAAGTAGCAGGCAGTTCTCAGAGTCTGATCTGCGACCCAGCAGGGCAGCATTGCTTAGACAGTGGTTAGAAATTTTAATTGGGAGACTCATAGTTGTGCTGCCTACACCATATCTACTGAATCAGCACCTCTGGGTTGGCTTCAGCCCCCTGCTCCTTAATAAGCTCTCCGGGTGTTTCTGGCAGGATCAAGTGCAGAGTTTTACTCCCTTCTCAAGGATAGAGCAGAGACAGAAGTGCTGCCTTAGCCTGCCAGCCCCACCCATAATCCCCAGTTATGTTCAGTGCTAGCAGGAGATGCTGCCACACACTCCTAACTATTACAGCATCCCTTGGCCTGAAGTAGAGCACTATAATTGTTTATTTTACTACTTCCTCTTGTAATCCTCTGCCCTCTCCCCCCAAAATGCTCCTTGGAGCCATTGAGGTACTGCAACAGTTTTGGAAAAGCTTCTCTGTCTTTCTGTGTTCCTGTTTGCCTGCATAGAGGGATTGGGACCCAGTGTCCCTTCCAGGTGGCTGGTGCATTGGCCTAATTTCCCCCATCGGTGACAATGTGGCAGCGACATGATGTCTTCCAGCTCAGCATCATGACCTACTGCCCTTTCACTGTCAGAGACGACAGGGGAGCTGCGGATAGCAGGTGGCAGGAGCACCGGACAATCTATTAGAGTAGGTGGCTCTTGTAAAACCATTTGCTTCAGTCAAGAATTTCCTCGCAAATAACTCTCTGTTTCAACAAGCCAGGGTCTGTTATCACTAATTATTTTTGGATTAAGAAGGGCTAACAGGACTCGGCCTTGGAAGGTCAGAATAATTTGAGTAGATAACTAGATTGCTGTATCCCCTAGGGAGGAAAGGATCTCCAAGACCAAGGTTCCAGGAACTTTGATTGGAAGGAAACAGAGTGTTTGTTTTCTCTGATAAATGCTGATAAAAGAGTGCATTTATACGATGCCCTATTGTCAACTACTAGGTGTTGTGGCAGAGCCATTAGGAGGATGACATCAGCCCCTGGATTCTAGGTCATGAAGGGAGGAAGAGGAGGACCAGTTACTGAGAGGGGGTTTTCCTGTGAAGACAAGAGATAGTGAGGGTACTGATTAAGAAGGGAGTCACCATGTCTAGCAAGCCAGAGTATCACCTTTTGTTCCCCATCCTCACCCCTCTGGGCTAACAGGGCCTCAGCATCAGCAAATTATTTAACATCTTAAGACTGAGGTTCCATTTCTAAATGGAAAGAAAATAGATAATGTTCCCTATTATAGCATTATAAAGATTAAGTGAGGTGAATACATACACACACACACACACACACACACACACACGTTGGGGGAGACGGAAATTGAACCTAGGGCCTTGGACACACACTGCACAAGTATTCTGGTGTACATCTTGCACCTGAGAATTCTTTTAAGATGATCTGTTTTAGCACCCCACCTCTATTCCCTTCTTTGACAACATCAAATAACGAAGTCTGAACCTCCTCAGTACCTCTCCTGTTCCTATGAAATACTCTACATTTAGCTGGGGGCCAAATTCCAGTCCTTCACAGCTTGACTAGGTTTTGGGTTATTTTCACGAGACTTATTTTCTTCCATCACCAACACTGTGTTCTTGTCTGCCTTCCATGGGCCATACATGTGAGCCGTGATCCTACAGCACATGATAAGCCCCACAACCAGAAGCAGAAACCCCCAGGTCACTTACTTGGGAGATCTGAATGGAGGAGAATCTCAGGAGTAGCATGTCTGATCTGGAGAAGCCTCAGCACTATAGCCCGGCATGATATGGAACAACTTGAGACAGGCAGATCGTGGGTGAGGAGTTTAGGGAAATGTTTCTATTATAAGGTTTTGGGGTGGAAAGATCACAAGGTGGTTAAGAGCAGTGGCTGCTCTTCTAGGGGACTTGAATTTGGTTCCTAGCCATCAATGTCATGCAGCTCACAGCTACCCATAACCCTCTGCTGGCCTCTGAGGGCACACACATGTGTTCGGCACACAAACACACACACACACACACAAATAACAGAATTCCCTTCAAAGGGGAGCTTTAAGAGAGGGATATAGCTAGATAACACACAAGGAAACAAGGAAATTGATGATATATAAACTTTTATCATGTCCTTTATGTTATTTAGGCCAGGCTAAAGATTTCATTCTGAACTTCCTAGTGGTCAAAGGAAAAGAAATGGCTTTAAAATTTGAAGTATCTGCACAAAACCATTTGGGGGAAATCATAGAATGTAAACCATTTATTTAAGATAAGTTCATGCTTTAAATTTTCATGTGTGATATGAAGGTTTAATGCTACTCCAAATAAACTGGAAGCTTCATACCCAGGCTTCTTTATAGCTACCGTTTTTTGGAGTGACATCAAACTAGAAATCCATCAGCCTAGGGTTGAGCATCTAGGGATTGTCAAGACTTCCCCAGTTGACAGTGCTTTATCCATTGGAAGAGGACATGTTATTTCTTGAGCAGTTGAAGCAGAGGAGCTTCTTCTCTGTGTGAGCATTCCGAGACTCCTGGCAAGCCTTCCCTTGGAACACAGTGTGTCCTGTCCCAATAACAAAACTTTGCTAATTATAAAATTTGTGAAGGTGATTCCTGGAAGAAAAAAAAAATGTTGTGCACACTTTACAAATAATAAGCCTCTGTGGGGTGAGTGCTGAGTCGTGCGCTTCGGGTTTGGGCTTATTTGGGTATTCATAAGAGTCCCTCTTTGCTGATTATGTCAGCACAAGCTCTTTATTGAATTATGGATTGGGTATTTAATCAAGGCCGGTGTCTTATTATTAGCCATGTAGTTCTCCATTGTTTCAGTGGAAAATGGAAAGTATAAGACCTGATTTGCAAGAAAATCCATTGGCCCCCTCATAAATAATGTTTTACAGGGTGCTCTTCTTTTATACCCCTTATAATCCTCATGCGCAAGAGAGCTGAGGATAGCTACAGTACTGTGTTGATGAACTGGGGGTGTGGCCTGTGTTCAAGTGGAAGAGAGCTGAGCTCAGGTGCAGGTTTTTGTGAGTTTGCCTATCCTCCGTTAATCCTGGGCTTGGACTTGGGGCTGTTTGGAGAGACCCTGGTGCATATTTGAGTGCATTTCCATCACGTATTGTTCATTGAGGTTTGGCTTGGGAATCTAACTACATGGCTGTATCTTAAACTTACATAGGTCACTGAAAAATCCCTTCACACAGGCCCAGCCCTCGGGAATTGACTTGCATGTTGTAACAGGATCTCTGTACTTTTCTACAGTGCCAAGGTTAGGCTGATATACAAGCCAGACTGAGCACCTCCCAGGAGAGAGAGCAACGGGCTAATCTGCTGTGATTTACTGGCTCCGAAATGAGTCCCAAGGCTCCTCTCTGTGGTCATCTATCCTCTACTCTAAGATGAGTTCCATGTCTCCTCTCTGTGGTTACCTATCCTCTACTCTGAGATAAGTCCCAAGTTTCCTCTCTAGTTACCCAGGGTTCTCCTTCAGCACGCTCATACTTGTAAAGCGTGCATTAATGGTAGAGGTCAAAGGTCTTGAAACAGAATCTATGGAATACAGGTGTCTTGGTGCCTCCTAGCTGAGGCTTGTAGCATGTATCTAACTGGAAAAAAAAAAAACTTGGAGCCCTGCTTATAAATTTGGAACTTCATCCTTGGGGTGACAGTGTCCTGAGTTTACGACCTCAGCAGCCCCTCTGACTCTGCCAGGGTGGCTCAGCATGTGGTGCTGTGAAAGGGGTGACATTTTCTCCTTCTCGGGGCTGTTTAGAGATTTAAATCTGATCAACTGATAGAGGTTCGTCACATGGGAGGTTCTCTGTGCAAACCTGTTGCCGTTCTCTCCCTGCCCTGGGATTCCGCCCTTCTGCTGTTGTTAGTGCTTACTTTAGCTCCTTCATCAGTCTCGATATTCCCGCTTTCCTCATGAGAATCCATCCTCTCAGTGCTCCCTGTGCCCTGCCTGGAAACCCGTTGTTCCTAGCAGTCTCTGCATTGTGGCCTCTCCTGCCTACTGCCACCATTGCCAATGGGGAGCTGGTCTTCAGGCCTTTGATCTCTGTTCTTCCAATGCTCCTTGGGCAGCCAGTGTGACAGTCATGCATGAGGTGAAGACTAGCAGTGGAAAGAGAAAGAGTCCCCAGAATGCAGCTTGCTGTGGATCATCAAGGACAAAGCAAACATGGTTGAACTGTACCACATTTCATAAGACTCCTAAAGGTGCGATCTCGGTGCTTCTGCAGCCGTTGGCCGAGTTAGCCTGGCACAGAGAAGGGATCCATGCCTTGGGTAGGAGGACAGAATGTGCCAAGTCAGCGGGAGCCTGGTGGGTTCAACAGAATGAGGGACTGGAGAACCTGGGCTAGAATTTGGAATCAGGGCAGTCTCTAAAGGACAGCTGGGGACTTCCCAATGCTGGGAACATATATCTGTAGTTTCCAGGGGAACACTAACCTAAAGAGTAGTGTTTAGACATGGAGATCAGGGTCCCCACTATGTTTTCTACTTTGTTTTTGAAATAGTCCCTTAGCTACTTTTCAAAATGATTTTTAAATATCTCTAATAATGGGAAGATAAAGTGGGAAGTAGGATTTTATAGTCACGGCTTATAGGGGAATGGTTCTATTCCTCTGTAGATCCTTAGCCATCATCAACACTGTCTAATGTCTCAAGCATCCAGTGCAGACCTTGCGGCAAAGACGCCTCCTCCAGGAAGACTACCTGCATCTATATTTTGCCAACTGTTGTCGATCTTTTCTTGTGTTTTTCATTGTGGCACTGAGGACTGTTCCCGTCGCCTCTTATTCCTTGCATGTTATAATCCCTACAAAGACAGGGATCAAAATTATGCCCCCTTTTTTCTAGTTCCTGTAACTTCGTACAGGGCTTACACTTACAGCTATTGCTCTAAGTGAGCTAGAGTCTGATTCAAAACTCTTAGTAACAGCTGTAGTTTGCTCACATGAGCTTGTGACCCCTGCTTCTTATTGCCTAAAGGCCATCTCTTTAAGGCTGCACTATAGGCAGACGATGAACATGCCCAGCAATGAACTGCCAGCACCTTCAGATCCCTTCCTTCCTTCCCTGTTTCAGATCCCAGATAATACTGACTTAACCTGGAGAGCCGCTGGCGCTCCATTTTCTCTTAGCCTCTAACCCTGGCTTTCTGATGCCTGCGTCTACTGACTTTTTGTGTGTTTTTGTTTTCAAGCTACAGGTTTTTGCTACTGTTAACTGTCTCGGTGTCTTGTATCTAAGCTTTTCCTCACCTTCCACTGTGGTCTCCACCTGCAGATGAGATGGCCTTTCTGAAGCCTAGACCAGCTCTTCTGCCTTTCTGTTTGCCACCCTCCCTAGTCCCCTTCACTTTCTGCCTCTCCACCATCCCTACCACCTCTGCCTGGGTTTTATCATACAAAACTGGGAACCTTGAGTGCCAGCTGAAGTCCAGGAGAACTTTCTGGGCTGGTGTAGATGGCCCTTACCTGTACTGTCCAGGATGGGAGCCGTTGGCCCCATGTGCCTGCTGAACACTTGAAGTGGATTTGATGTGCCTGAAGAAGCAAAGTCTTCCTTTGGTTCAGATTCATTTAGACCGATAGTTGCCTGCCTTGTACGGTTTCCCTTCCACTCCTTGTTTGCAGTTTGTGATAAAGCAATAAGGAAGCATTCAATCCATTCTCTCAATTAGGTCGTGTAATAGATTGTCATGGGCTTTTTCCAGAGAAGTGTTCAATGATGGCATCGTGAAGTGCATTGATCAGCTCCTTCTCAGAAGGCTCATCGATTATTAGGTCTGTGTCAAGCAGAAAAGCTGATGGAATCCCATCCTCGGAAGACTTAGGCTTCAGGTTTCTAAGATGGCTCAGCGACTGTCAAGTCGGGCTACTTCCCTTGTCTGTACAGAGAGCCTTGTGTTGGCATTGACCCTCTTGTAACCCTCAGTTCTGCATTTTGTCATTAGCGCCCTCTCTTCCTTTCCCTACAGCTCCCTCTTCTTTGGGGAATATCATTTCTCTGCCCTGCCGCTCCCCACTGACTGTGTACTATAGCTAGAGTAACTCACTCACCTATCCTGGAAACACAGTACTCACAGACAGAGGGCTAGACATGGGCATAAAAATGCTCATGTATAATCACAGCATCAGCAAAAGTAAGTAGCATGTGCATATATTTGGGATTCTAATGTATTGGGTTATGGTGAAGATTTTCAAGCTTATATATTATTCTTATATAGCTGGGGAAACAGACATGGAGGGATTAGACAGCTCATCCAAGATTACACAAATCATGAGTTCTGCAGCTTGGATTAATACTAGGGTGGCCCATCTCTGATTCTTAACCTTTGCTAAGAATCACGGTTTTGTTTTGATTCTCTATCACCCTACCCATGAGTGCAACGTGAAGGACGATGGGGGTAGGGAGTGCCACTCAAAGGATTCTCCATCAAAAATGACCCACGAGGCTTTCTAATAGGATCTCCACACAGCCTCGGGCTTCGTATGTCCCAATCTCTAAGGAGCCTGGAAAATGGTTTGCTTATGTGAGAGGTGTCCATGTTGGGTGCCACTAGCCATGACAAGTCCAGAAGGAGTCAGGGAAAGGCTCACTCTTCTGCAGCAGAGGCAGTGAAGGGAGACCTTTGAGGGTGTTGTCTTTGAGCTGGGTCTGGAAGGCTAACAGCAGTTAGCCGTGCAGAGGATAAGGCCAGCTTTGTTTCTTCCATCAAAATAAGTAGAAGCTTATGTACTCTGAGGAATAGTGAGGAGAGACGACTTCTCACATACGTTACAGTGAGAGCAAATGTAGGAAACTATAAATGCTTTGTCATTTGAATTTAGGACCGATTACATGTAACAGCCACTGCCCTGTGTGACATGATTTCGGGGCCCCACACACCTCTCACCAATCTTGAAATTTCTCCACCAGAGCCCCATATGTGAGTGCAAGCTTTTGCTCAAGATCTAAATGTACCAGATTGCTGACACATGAAAACATTAGGCACGAACACTTAATGTGATTAGTGCAGCCACTTCAACCTTTACAGTGCTTTCCCCTAGGGATGTATCAGAGGTAGGGGTAGCGCCATGAGAAAATTATTAGTCCCAGTAAAATCTGGGTTAAAGTGGGTGGAAAAAAACGAGTGAACAGATAGATCTTCAGTGCAAAAGGGATGCCTGTGAGTAGGAGGACAAAGACATGGTTCTTGGTCCCTTTTCCCTGTTACCTGAGCCTCGTGATTTCCATATCACATTTGCGGACCGAATATGCTTGGAGTCTTGGTGAAGACACAGCTGGGAAGGATCAATAGTGTCTAAATAGAGTGTGTGGAAGGAGGGATCTTACTGAGTGGCTATTATTACACAAAGACACATATTTTTTTGTTGCTGAGGAAGCAAAGAACCAGCCTGTAAAAGAAAGACCAACTCTAATCCTGGATGTCCAGTGTGCTGACTTCCCTCTCTGTCCATATTCAAAGCATAGACACATCTGCATATGGCCACTCTCTGTCTCAATGTTTTCTTGTTCATTAAATAGACTTTCCTTGTTACATGTAAAACCAAGCCACCATAAGTCACATTAGTCTTACAAAAAGCCAGACATCATACTCCTCATACAGAGAGCCGAAAGAAAGAAAGAAAGAAAGAAAGAAAGAAAGAAAGAAAGAAAGAAAGAAAGAAAGAAAGAAAGAGAGGGAGGGAGGGAGGGAGGGAGGGAGGGAGGGAGGGAGGGAGGGAGGGAGGGAAGAAAGAAAGAAAGAAAGAAAGAAAGAAAGAAAGAAAGAAAGAGAGAAAGAAAGAGAAACTTCACACTAACAGCTAATTGTTAACTGTTGTCTCTAATACCCATAAATGTTTCTAATGTGTAGGGCTTTTTTTTTTTCTTTTTCTTTTTAAAGATGGATTTCACTGTCCTCCCTCTGGCTTGCCAACCAGGTAGGATAAAAGATTCAAGGTGATTTATTTTGATGATTTCAGTAATAAAACTCAAGGGGGAAATTGGTTCATAGTGAAAACAGCCACTTTTCATTAAATGCCGCTAAAGGCTTCAGAATGAATCTACGGAGGCAGGATCTGCTTTTGAATCAGGGACAGAGAGACAATTTGCATGTGACATAAATTCTCACAGGGTCCTGTTAAGAACACATCAGGCCTGGAATGAAAATTAAATTGACTTCTCACCCATTGTTGTCCCTCCCCAGTCCCACTCCTCTAGAAGTCATTAATGGCTGCAGTTGCAAAGGAAAGGATGTAGCCCTTTGGGGTTTCCCAGTCACAGAGATGTTTAGCAGAAGGCTGCTTGCGGTGTTGATCCACTCCTCACCCCAGCTGCCTGTAACAGAATCTCCGTTAAAGAAACCAGCAGTGCCCCCTGAGCAGTACACCCTGCCAGAGCAGTCCTACATCATAAACCAGGGTGTCCCACCCTGGCTCATAACCTGTCCCAAACTCTAGGTACCCATTTGCTTCTGTGGTTGTGAAATTTGAATTTTAGGGAATCCAAATGAAGTTCAAAGTCTATTGATAGCACTCAGAGTGGTTTTTCCAGATGTAGTGGGTTCTCAGAGACCCTTCTTTCTGAATGTATAAATTGTGTTTCCCCTTTATTAAAAGCAAACAAGGAGAGCTGATTACTTCTTTAAGGTGTGTGTGTGTGTGTGTGTGTGTGTGTGGTGCATGTATATATGGACTGTGTCAATGCACACTTGGGGATGCCAGCAGAGGATATCTATTATTCTCTTCCTACTCCAATGAGACGGGTTCTCTCACTGAATCTGCGACTCGGCTGGCAGGAAGCAAGCCCCGGAAGCTCTCCCATATCCACCTTCCTAACCCTTAGCACCAGGATTACAGGTGTACATTGACCACATTCAGATTTTTCAGGAGTTCTGGGGATTTGAACTCAGGTCCTCATCCTTGCTTAGCCAACACTGTTACCCTGTGGACCATCTCCCCAGTCAAATAGGATATTCATATTTCTTAAACCTTCAAAAGGTAGAGAGTGAGGTGGAGGCTACTATCCTTTTTTTCTACCTAATTTGTGTGCCGCACATTGTCGTATTTGATTGTATATTTGGTTCATATTTTTGCTGCATGAGATTTGACAGTGAAAATATAGAATACTGATTAAGTCATAAATGACCTAATGAAGGGGTATATAATAGAGACGCAGAAACAGCCCCTCAAGTCAAGACGTGACCATTACTACATATCTTCTCCCATTAATTTCCCCTTCTTCCTAAAACAGACTATCTCTTGTTTTGTTGTTGGTGTTTTGTTTGGGCTGGTTGGTTTTGTAGTGCTGGGAATCCATCCGAGAGCCTCGTGCTTGCTAACTAAGAGCTTGACTGCCGAGCGACACCCCAAGTCCTCTTGTCTTTTACCTTATGTGCCTCATTTCTTTTCCTTTGATTTCACCTGATCTTGTGTATCAGTGCAGACACAGTGTGCATTCTGTTGTGATAACCTACATTATAAAACACTAATGTCTTTGTTATTCCATATCTTTACTTTTCCATTGGCTCGCTCTGTGCTATGCTATGGCCTTTTTCTTTTACTAAATACACCCTCTCTCACACTCATTTCTCTGTGCACAGTCTTACAAGGTGGTTGTTTGGTGTGTTTTTCTGGTGCTCTGAGGAAACACAGTGACCAAGGCAGCTTATAAAAGAAAGAGTGTACTTGGGCTCGCAGTTCCAGAAGGATCCGATTCTATCATGGTGGAGAGGCGTGCCGCAAGTGGCCAGGGTGGCAGTAGGAGCAAGAAGCCAAGAAGGCACGGCTTCAGATAGACGCAAGAAGCAGAGAGAGTCAACTGGGGGTGCCACAAGGCCTTTCATCCCAAAGCCTGCCCCAAGTTACATACCCCTCAAGCCAAGCTGTACCACCTCAATCTCCCTGACAGCCCTACCAACTGGAGCTCACCACACCAAGTCTGAGGGCATGTATTTCTTTGGCTTGAAATCAGCTGTGTGTGTTTGTTTTCATCTTTATTATATCAGCTTTTTGCTGTGTGTGGTCCTACCCATACTAAGTCATGTGGGCCTTGCCTTTGATGACATTCACTATTCAGTCTTTTGCTTATTTCCCCATGTCTGACTTTATTTATTTTCTTTTATTATTATTATTATTTATTTGTTTATTTTCAAACAAATTAATTAATTAATTAAATTAATTAAAAATTTCCACCTCCTCCCCTCCTCCCATTTTCTTCCCTCTTCCCCCACCCCTCCCCCTCCCTCTCCAGTCCAAAGAGCTGTCAGGGTTCCCTGCCCTGTGGGAAGTCCAAGGTCCTCCCATCTCCATCCAGGTCTAGGAAGGTGAGCATCCAAACAGACTAGGCTCCCACAAAGCCAGTACATGGAGTAGGATCAAAACCCAGTGCCATTGTCCTTGGCTTCTCAGTCAGCCCTCCTTGTCAGCCATGTTCAGAGAGACCGGTTTGATCACATGCTCCATCCGTCCCAGTCCAGCTGGCCTTGGTGAGCTCCCATTAGATCAGCCCCACTGTCTCAGTGGGTGGGCGCACCCCTCGCAGTCCTGACTTCCTTGCTCATGTTCTCCCTCCTTCTGCTCCTCATCAGGACCTTGGGAGCTCAGTCCAGTGCTCCAATGTGGGTCTCCGTCTCTAGCTTCATCCATCGCCAGATGAAGGTTCTATGGTGATATGCAAGATATTCATCAGTATGGCTATAGGATAGGACCATTTCAGGCTCCAATCAGGAGAAAGAATCACAGCCCCATTTTACAGATGAAGAAATGCATTCACCAGCTTTGGATTGCCAGCCATAGAACACACATAACACAAGGCAAGCGGGAGAATGGATCAGTAACTGAAAGGCGAAGGAATGTCAAATACCTTTTTATTTCTCTTACCTCTGTTGTGATTTTTGGAGGAATTGGAATCTGTGGCACCCAAAGGTCTGATATATTGTATTTCATCATATGAAAACAAACTGTGGGAAACAAGATGAAAATAAGTACAGTAAAATGAAATAAAAACTCTTTGATGGAAGGCGGATTCTGCCCAGACACTAGGCCTAGCGGCTTCCACGATTCCTCTTTTTAAGGCTGTGTGCTGCAGAGCTCCTGACTGATGTAAGGCAAAAGCTGCTTTAGTTCTTAGAGTCCTGGGATCTTTTATTCTTTCTTCCGGGCCAGAGGGTCTACAGCACTGAATGAACCCTGTGGATATGGCGGAGGAAAAAGAAATCTTTTTTTTTCCACTCTTCTTCCTAGTTTCTTATGTGGGACTCGAGATTGATGAAAGCCAAACAAGGGGAGCCAGCTGGAGGCTTACTCACACCTGCGTGCACAAGGAAGGAATCAGATGGGTCTCAGAGCACGGGTTTCCTGGAACACCTTAACAAAGGAACAAACGTGGGGAATTGTGAGGAGATAAAGGGAAGGACTCGGCTTTCCTAGGCAGTGACTTCCAATGGAAAACACACGGAAGAACCCCTGGAAAGGGGGGCCGGCTACCAGAGCCTGCGCACCCGTTCCATAAGCACAGCTAGGGCTGATAGGTCTGTAGTTGTCTCCAGGGAGGAGTCTCCATCCCTCTGGGTGTCTGGAGGGGAAGACCAGCTTGACAAGCTTGGGTCCTGCTTAAGCACAGTGTAGGGGATGGAGAGAAGTTTTCATGCCTGCTTGTCGATTACTCTCAATTGAAAGCAGTCTGTAGTCCAGAGTGGCATATTTCAGGGTCGCACAGTCACCTACCCTTCACTGGACAAAGTTCACATTACAAGGATAAACCCACTCCTCAGACTGTCTCCACGAGCTCGTTATTTGGAGGTGTTTACTCTAGGGGTGAGGGGTGTCACCTATTTTCTCCTGAGGGATTTTCTTAAAATCTTTACCTATAAGCAAAGCCACAGACTTATTAGACATTTAGAATCTGAAGTCCCTCTTCACGTGAGTACAGTCCCTAAATAATACTAAGTTTCACATTGTGTATATCCAATGTGAAGTTGTGTTATCTTAAAGCAAGATCCAGGCTAGCGGGACAGGGAGTGTGTTTAGCATACAAAACGGCCCCTTCTCTAACACTGGGAACTCTTGCAGTTAGAACTGGTGTCCCAGAGCCGTGGAGCCCAGAACACAGACATCATTTGTCTGCACCTTCCAACAACTTAGGGATGGGAGTAAAATCACACATGGGGAAAAGTTTGCCTTGAAAAGGTAAGATGCCTCCTCCCAAGTCACACAGTGGGCATATAGCAAAGCTTGCATTTGAATACAACTGCATCTCTCTCCATTGGTCTTCACATATTATATCAAAATGCCGCTAATAAGGAAAAAGCAATCAAGTAGGAACTCCAGATGCTTGAGAATGTTTGCATGGAAGATGGCTTTCCTGGGGGTGTCTATCTGATATACCTTTAATGAAGCACCCAGTTGCCCAGTGCTTCATACCCTCTGCTTTGTCTAGCAGGAGGTAGAAGAATTTTTATATCATGGGCCAGGCAGGCTGAATCAGCTCAGATTTATAGAGAAAAGGTGTTGTCTCTGAAAAGTCTTGAGGTTTGGCCGTTGTTTGGCTATTTGGCCCTATTCTGTCATGGCAGACATGTTGTTGAACTAATTAATATTTTCTTCATGTTCGCTAAGGAATTAAATGCTCAGTTGTAGTTTTTCGTGGTGTTACCAATATGACTCTACATCAAGTGGGTTGAACATGAAAACTCATGAATAAACGCTTTGATATATCAAAACTTTGTGATGTAGAATTGACCTAGTTTGTGAAAATACATCCCCCTGAGATCCTTAGTTAATAGTACGTTCACCCAGCAGAGAAATCTTCCTATTAGAACTTAGCAGAGAAGATTGGAGTCTGTAGTTTGTCGGGTCATCAAAAATAGAAAGAAAGAAAAGGAGGAAGGGAGGGAGAGAGAGAAACAGGAAGGAGGGAATAAGTAGAGTTGAAATTTAGAATACTATGTGTATGTGTGTGTGTGTGTGTGTGTGTGTGTGCACGCACATGCACACGCACACACGCTTGCTTATGCTTATATGTGGAGGGCTCATACATGCCATAGTCCTGTGTCGAGGTTTAACTTGAGAAGTCAGTTCTCTCTTCCTATTTTGGATCTTAAGGATCCAACCTAGATGATTAGTCTTGGTATCAATTGTTTTTACCCAATAATCTACCTTGCTGAATTAAAGATAATTCTTTATCTTTAATGGGGGAGAAAAAAATACTTATCTAATTGGTAGTTACCATGAGGAGAGGGATCAAATCTGACTTATCTAAACCATGGCTAACATTTTCATCAAATGACGAGATGTGGCTCAGGATCCGTGCCAAATAACAAAAGAAAAGAGACAAAATCATTATTATGATGAAAATTCCCCAAAAGGCCCCTTCTGCCCCAGACTATCCTGTCTGATGACTCCACGGTGCTGGCCGAGGAGTGCCTCTCCTTCCCTTCTGTTTTTCTCCCTGCCTATTAGGCTCTCTTGACCTTTGGGTGGGTTTGTGTTTGACAACATCTTAATTTTATATCTGCACTCTGGGGACGGATAGCAGGTACCCAGGGCTGCAGTGCCTCTGGTCACCATCTGGAGATTTCTTAGAAAGAAGTAGTACTTGGGACCACTCAGTGGAGGCTTCCAGCAGAGCAGACACCTCAGGTCTCACTAGAGCTTTGGGGGTTCACTCGGCCCTGTGTATTCGTGGGCTGAGACGAGACAGACGCAAGTTTAAAGGTAACCCTCATCTTTTTTCTCTAGTGTATTCGCCCAAACCCTTTGCGCCTGCTGAAAGCCAGCGTTCTTATCAGTGTGCATACTAGTTGTCTTTCCTATGGGATTGTTTTGAAGTTTGCATGGTCTAACATGGGCAGAACAGCCGTGTTTAGGGGACTGAAATTGTGCTGCCTCTCTCTGAACTCATACACTGAAGTCCTAACTCCTGGGAGCTAATGCTCCCTGAGAAAGCCATGTGTTTGTTACAGTCTCCAGACTGACCTGCTGATGACAGTTTTGCGGGTGTGCAGTAGAAGGTTTCCGATTGACAGTCAAAACTACGTTGCCTTTAATCCCCACTCGTCATCCACCTCTGTTATCGAACCTAATATCATTTTGACTATCACAAAGCAACTTCAGGAATGTATTAGCTTCGCAGCTGCCACTCACTCTGAAGCTCAGAATGTTCGATGATAGCATTTGACACCAGCGGAAGCATTCTCTCCACTCTGTTTTACCCCCTACCTCAAAGGCCCCATCAAAGTATGTGACAAACGCATCAGTTTGTGATGAGCTCTAGTTCTGGGACTATAAATGTTTATATAATGCCTTCTGTGGTAGAAAAACACGCTGTTCAGGGCGTGTTTCTTAGACCATGCTCACTCATATTTGGCTCGGGAGAAACTGCCTCTGGCTCCCTTTGGAGAAAGAGATATTTATGTCGGCATCCTCAGCGTTTTGGAAAATGACCTGATTTGGGGGAAAAAATGTCATCATTATAAATGAACTTACTTAAACTGAAGCCATTGCCCTTTCTCCAGTATGTAATAGTCTCTTGATAAACAAGAGGAAGCTGTGGGCATGACGGGGAGGAGGTTATAAGAAGGTGGCAACAGGGAGCAGGGTGATATGTCTGCAAGACGGGGAATGGTAAGTATTGGCAGCAAACCAGACAGGGGGCAGAAGACAGGGCGGTCTCCTTCAGGCTAAGAAGCTATCTAGCCTAGCCAAGACCCATGGACTTAGACGCCTCACCCTCAGAACAGTAAGATGGTGAATTCATTGTTAGGGTACTCGGTTTACATCACTTTGATACAGTCGCCCCAGCAAACTAATACACATCCGCCCCCTGGCTTCGTTTCTTTACTCCTCTGCCATTGTGTACTGCCTCCTCCAGGCTTCCATCGGGTACATTCAAATTAACTGCCTCGGGACCCCTCCGCAGGGACATAAGCCACGTGTTCAGGGCTTGCTGGGTCTGATCTCCCAGTGAGCACAGGCAAGTTGTCGTCTTTCCCTGTGATATGTAATATGTAATTTTTTTTAATCCTCTGGGTTGTGCCTGCAGTAATCTGCACACACACCCTGCTGGGAAAGATTTGCCAGTAAAAGCTGCCTCGTGGGCCGACCTGAAAAGGAGCAGTGGGTGTAAACATGTCACCATGCTTGTCATTTTGAAACAACAATTTTTAAAGTGTCTCAGAGTCGGGAAAGGAAGGGGGTTCTTTGCTTCTGGGTCTCTTATCTTCCCTCCATCGGGAAAGATGGTTGCAGGTGTGTAGAAGCCTGCAGGTGGTGGTACCAGGAGACAGAGTCCCTGCTAAGTGCCCACCAAGGGCCTCACTTTGCCTTTCTTGTTAATTGTGCCATTCTACATGTTAAAATAGAGTTCCTCTGGGGTTTGGGATCAAGGCTGTGTCCTCCCTGGCTTCCTGGCTTTTTTCTGAAACAGGCTCCGTTTGCTCCGGCTTGGCTTCTGAGATATGATGTGGAAAACTCCCCCTTCTGGCTGTACAATAGGCCGAGTATCACATCTGTCAGCAGCCCTGCATCCACTAGCTCTGAGGAGACTATTTCTTCCCCCATCCACTATGCAAAACACAGTCTTCTCCCTTCTCCCAAGCAGTATTGAACCCATTGCCTTGATCTGAGGTCTTAGGATCTCAGAGACTTCAAGTGTTGCAGGCGGTGGTGAGGGAGCCAGGACCCTGTGGAGCAAGCTGCCTGCAGGCTGAGCTCCAGAAGAGAAGAGGTTTTGAAGCATCAAAAGCTTCCCACCTGAGGGCGATTTCCATGCAGAGACAGAGCAAGGGCGACCTACCCCTGACCCTCTAAAACTCGGGTCTCTATACCTTCCTATCCAAGAAGAGAGTGAGAGCCTTTGTTTTCCTAGACTCTGCAGGAGTGCAAAGGGCGGGAGAGGCCTGTGATGATCTGGAAGGGAAAAGGGGACAGTGAAGCCGTGCCAGAAGACACAGGAGCGGCGCTCAGAGATGTGTCCTAGTCCCCTGCCCTGCTTCTAGCTGGGAGACCTTCTCAAACCCCCGGCACCTGCCTGAACCTCTCTCTGTTTATAGAAAGAGGTTAATAACGAGCACTTGACCTGCCAGGTCTCTCCCTGGAATTACGTGCCGTCCGTGAATGAATATGCCCTGCGCTATTTATCCTCTGTCAGCCTCCTTCCTTCCCTCCATCTGTCTCCTGCCACGTTTATCAAATCATTACTACATGTCATGTGCTTTGCTAAGTATAATAACGTTCATTAATTACGTGGCTCAACGAGGTACTATCATGCTTGTGGTTAAAAATCACATTACTTGGGTTCACATCAATCCCAGCTGTCGGCATGACCTTGGCCAGCTCCTTTGGCCCTGGAAGTTCAGATTCCTCACTCATAAGTGAAGAGAGAAAGAACGACTTCATTGAGTGATCCTTGAGAGGAAGAAGGAAAGCCAGGCCAGCCCCACACCCGACAGCTAGTAAGTGACCTTTAGGAATTGGTAGAAACAGTAGCGGGAGCTTGTTGAACTCCTTCAGCTCTACCTAAAGATTGTCAACATCATCTGTGATTAGAAAGAGTTGTTGGATAAATGAGTTCATTTCTGCAGTTTAATGTTGCATCTCTATTTTAGTTTTAAGCAAATATTTATCTTATAAATTTTTCTTTATCTTTTCAAAATGTTTCTTTTTTAAAAAATGTTTTTAATTGAAATAGAACTATATCGTGACCCTATTTCCCTCCCCCTAAGCTCTGCCTGTTAAACTCCTCTCTAGTCCCCCTCCTGAAGTCAAATCCTCTTTTTCATTTTTCTTTTTTGTTATTATAACATATATGTGTGTGTGTGTGTATATATATGTATATATATATATATCCTGCTAGGAATATTTTGTTATTTACCACTCTGCTTTAGACAACACCTAAGGGGGCTCATCTCTGGGAGAGGTAATCTTTCCTGCTAGCAGTCATTCTTAGGTATGTTTCCAATGGGCACTAAGGAGAATGGGCATCTAGTCATGCCTGGAAGTCAGCAAGCCATTTCTGAAGGTCCATAGGGCTCGCCGGTTGTTTGCCTCCAGGAGAGAGTAAAATCTGCTATTCCCGGCCCCCGTCTTCCTTCCCATACTCGCCCACTTTCTTCCTAATTCTGCTCTCATTGTCATGTCACACCATCACGTCCTCAATCACAGATGACCTGAGACTCATAGAGAAACCTAAGCTGGCATTCAGATCTGCAGAATCTGCATCCAGCTGCAGAGGTGGCAGAGCCCACTAGAAAGAGCTGGGCATTTGAGGTTCGAGTGGGTACAGAGGCCCACTTCCTGCTGTGAGATCTTAGCTCCTGGCTCCTTGAGTTCCTTTTTTGCACCTGGAGTGTTTCCAGCCATGTGCTCAGTACCATCCTGGCTCGTGAGACAGAGCCAGTAATGTTGGGGCGCTTTTACTACTATGCGAGTTCCCTACAGGCTCATTTGCACAGGTTTTGCTTTTAGCCTTGGCTGGGCGTGGTCCCATCTCCTCCCTATACACGATGTAAATTGCCCGCATCCTGTTCCAAACTCCTCTGAGGATGCAGGTTCAAAGTCATCCTTACTTCCGTCAGACCTCTGTGACACTGCTCCTTGTAATATATCTGCTGGTTGCTCCTGGACTGACCTGGGCCATGACTCCTATTGTTTTGCACTTGTTTTTCCATCTTGATTTCTTGTTTCATTTTTTAAAGGTTTCTGACTTGATTGTAAATCCCTTGAGGTGATACAAAGGCCTTCAAATTCACTACACCTATAATTTGTAGCTGTTTCTCCTCTTTTGTTCTTTTGTCTTTTTTTCTTTTGAGGAAAGAGGGTTGCAAGACATGGTCCAGAAGAGAAAAATACGTTATCTGGGAACCTAAATTTGTATTCGTTGGCAGCCAAATGAAATATATGTGATGTGGCAAATGCTGTCTATACACTGTGAGCCCTAGCAAATTGAAAAATAGCAATACTACCTGGCAGGGGCTGGATGGCAGAAACATGACATAATAATTGGTCATTCGTTATAACATTTTTTAGCACTTTACTGGGACCTATTGGGTGAGCATACAATGATGAATAAAGCTGTCCACATTCAAAGCTTGAATTTGACACTTCAGCATCTCAGATTAGAGACATTCACCTGCCAAGTTTTATTTAAAGTCCTTAAAGCTTCAGAACTGGACACTGCTCTGCTCCAAGCATTATAGGTAAGGGAACACTCAGCCTCCCATTCGTTAGTATTCTATGAAGAGATTTGCCCTGGAAGCCCCACCTCTTTAGTCCTCCACCAAGAATGCTATCTCCTTCAGGTTGTCATGCTGAAGGATTCCATCCATCCATCCATCATCCATCCATCCATCCATCCATTTATCCTTCCATCAATCCATCATCCATCCATCCATCCATCCATCCATCCATCCATCTGAATTGTGGCCTCTTTCCATGTTCTTCCTGCTGTGCATGAGTGGGAACATGGTTTGCTACTATTCTATGGGAAGAAAGCATAGTTGGAGATAAGGAAATACAAACACGGAGACAAGCTGGCAGCCGAATCCTAAAGGAATTCTATCATTTTGTTGGCTGGGTGATCTCCTGACAGTGTCTTGACCTCTAACATCCGCTTTTCTCCTCTGATGAGATATTAGTAACTCTAATGATTGTTGATAATTCTCACTGCATCAGATAAAACGTAATGCAGATGAATAACTTCCACCTGTACCTTGAACTAAGTGCTTAGGAAACAACAGCCCTAACCCCTCACAGAACTATTCCAGTCCTTCAGTTTTGTCCAAATTAAGCAGAAAGGGATTTAGTTTTTATCTCTTTTTCCACTGATTGGTTCACTCTTATTGCCCATGATCCAAATTTGCCTCCTATTCTCCCCGACAATCTGCTGTGTAGTTGGAATGAGCATTAAAATCATTCTTCCACACAAACCATTGTGAGCCCTTAGGGAGGGAGGGGCTTTGTGGCGATCAGCGTGGCTGCAAGTGGGCACATGTGCTTCTCTGATCTGATCCAGAAGACCCTTCTCATCGTCTTCATTTGCAAAAGGTGGACAGACAGAGGTTGTTTATGAGCCAGTTGGTCCTTCTGTTTTAAATTCAATGCAAGCTGAGCATTGAGAAGGAAAAAAGTACAAAACTAGACAAGTTTGCTCTCTCAAACTGTGGGAGTGAAAATAGAGCAAGGATAATATCAGCCCAAAGGCATTTTTTTCACAGATCCTTGAGGAGATTTGAAGCTAAGGAAGAGGGTGAGGGGAAGGACAAAAGTCCCTGTAACGATGAATTTGGAGGTGGCCCAACACGTCCCTTACTTTAACCAAACATTCAGTGAGGATCCCCTTGACCTTGGGTGGTGAGGGAGAGGCAGATGACTGTATCAGAAGGCCAGGCTCCTCCCTGATCTTCGTTGAGCCTTGGTAATGTGTCTATTTATCAGATTTCTTTCTGCTTTTTAATGAAACTTCAGTTTCCCCATTAGCCTGGGGAATTCTTAACTGGCTAATTCCATGGCCTAATTCCTATCCATTATTACATTTTCTAAACAGCTTCAAGTAACAGAATCAACTTGAAGAGAGCTAAATAATAGGACATATCATAAGAACCCGGTGGTGTCTCATGGAGCCCAAGGGTTAGGGATCCAGGAATTTGGAATCCGTAATGACTCTTACCATTACGTTCTTTCTGTATTCACTTCCTGGATTCTTTTTTCTCTGTCTTTTTAATTTTATCTTTAAGTCTGGATTCTTTCCCCTGACTTACTGTAGGGACAGATAGCTATCTTGAAGGTTACACTTCCCTTCTGTGGTTTGCTAAGATCCTCTTATAAAGAGGGTCTGACCTCCTCTTCTGTACCCACTCTCTAGTCTTCTCACCCCCATGCTCTCTGCTTCAATATTCCATTCCCAAGAATACAGCTCTCTGATTAATGCGCCTGGACCAGGTGTTATGGTCCAGTGCAATCAAAAGGGGGCAGAGGATGGGTCACATTGTACACATACAGTCACCCTGCTTAAGGAAGGGAGTGGTCGGATGGCTGTTCAGTCACTGACATCAAGTGTCTATCACAGAAGGTTCTGTCCTTGATGGATGAGACGGGCCCCAGCTGTCTTATAGTCCGCGAGGCAGCAAACAAATGGCCAGGGACTACTGCAGTTTGCTCACGTTTATAGTCAGCCGTAGTTTATCAGTGGCAAGTCTGCATTTAAACTGAAGGGAAAGAAGCTCGTGTTTGCGAGCAAGTCTATGCCAGGTAGAGGCAATGATCTATTTCTTCTTGCACACCCAGCCCACAGACTGTGTGACTTTTCACGGACAGAGACGTAATTTGGTTCATGGTTTTCAAGCCCTCAGTCTAGAGGCTCCTTTCGTTAGTGGCCTTTTTGCTGCCAAATCCCTGAAGAAGCACGGATTACCACACGGTGAGAGAGAGGGAGCGTCGATGTGTTTCTCCTGCTCTCCCTCTGGTATCTTAGACAGAGTCAATCCTTGGGCTCCACCCCAGTGACTGTAACTAATCATGAATCACTATCCAAAGGTCCCACCCAGAACACCAGGTCTGGATTACATTTTTGCTTTCTAAATATCTCTAAATTTCTAAATAAATAATAGTGGGGCTTAAATTTCAGCGCATGGACCCTTGGCAGAGCATTGAGACCCTGGCTGAACCCTAGTGATAGGCTCTGTGTCTTCAGTGTATTTGAAGACCTTAAGTTGGTTCTGTCTGTTCTACCTAAGTGAAGAAATGAGCATCCCACTGTGACAGTGACCACCTCAGATTCCTGGTTTTCTTGGTCGATGCCATATAGCTGTTGACAAACAAACAAGAAACAAAAACCTAACTGGCCTACCAGTTTTGACCTAAGCCACTTCTCTCCACTTCCTGCCATCACCTGCCTTGGATCTGTCACGCAGCTCACCTGCCCCTGCTTGGACTCCTCCCTTGAACACAGAGCTGTGAGAATCATCTGTTTATGCTAAGCATCTGCCTCTGCCTGCTTCAGGTGGCTTTGCTAGTCACTTGGGTCAAACCCACACGCCTGGCCCTGCCTGATAGAGCAGCCCTTGAAGGCATCTCCACTTCCCTATTCCTGACCCCAAATCTCCCCCCTCTCATCAGAGTTGCATCCTTTGGTTTCACCTACAGTTCCAGCTCCGTTCCTCCCTGCAGGACTCCCTCTCTTTCCAGTGTCCTCTCTACAGAAATGCCTCCCTGGTGCAGTCGGTCTACAGGAAGTGTAACACAAGTCACTTCCTGTTCCATCCAACTGCGCCACATCTTTCGAACACTTGCCGCTTTCTGGAAAGATGTTTCCTGTTTAGTTACTTGGTCCTTCCTTCCCTTCCGCTCTGAGATCAGACTCTCCAGGAGCGCATGGCCTTCTCCTCCTCTGCTGTCCCCTTACTGTTTCCTGGGACACAAACCAGTGCTTGGCACGAAATGATCCTTGAGCATGTGTTTAGGGAATGAGAACATATTGGAGATCCAGGCAGCCAGGACTGAGCCTGTGCCCTCGCATCCATTATGAGTCACTATTGGGGACACTTAGTCACTGTCTACTCCTGTATGTCCTACTTAAATTCCCCATCACCGAGATTTATCTCTGAGTTTAATCAAATGTAATTTATACTGCAGCCTCCTCAGTAAATAATTGATTTGCCCTCGCTGTTGTCTTCATCACCCGTACTTCTTTGTACTCTAAAGAAATGATTTAATCAGTCGATAGAATACACAGCCCTCTTGTTTAGAAGGCAGACAGAAGATAAAGCCTTGTTCGCACCAGAAATGGCCAGGACCAAAATAATCTCACTTACAAAAGGTACTCTGCAAACAAGTTGGCAGCAGAGATATCCCACGTAATCCCGTGTTTCTCTAATAGAGATGACCCTGAACACCGTAGCCCGGCAGAAGAAAGGAACTGTTTGTGACAATGTAAACTCCTGTTCATTTGTGGTTTAATTAACCTCTGCCTGAGCTTCAGAGGAAGCTTTTCAAAGGCGGAGTATGAATGCAGGACGCTGGAGAACTTCAAAAGGGGGATTCCATTGACCAGCACAGCCTTTGAGTGCAGACCCACTAGGCCTTGTGCCGGGTGACTTGCTGTCAGTCTGTCAGGCTTTGCCTACAGGCTGGCCAAACCCTCTCCCAATCCACATTCATCCATCCCGTGCCCTCTCTCTCCTGAAGAATGCTGTCAGGAAAGGTAAGTTTTACGTCTGTTTTCACACATTTGTCTATTTTGAGCCTACATGTTTCTGGAACTGGAGAAGGGGAGAGGAGGGGGAGCATAATGAAGCATCAGGCTGATAAGTGTGAAAGACTCCATGTGGGCCTTCTCAGGGGGCGAATGCGTGTTTGTACTGCCTTTAGGAGTAATTCTCGGGATTGTATTTCTTTGTACTGCTTTAATTGGAAACATTGTAACTGTCCAATAATAGGGATTGGTTGAATAAATTATGAGGCATCCATGGGATGGGATATTGTGCAGCCAAGACTAAGCATGCTATAAACTATCTGTTACATATGAGGGGAAATAAACCATTCTTTGCCAGTTTGAAAAAGAAAAAGCAGCGGGGCTAGAGTTGTGGCTCAGTGATAGGTTTGCCTGGCATGCCCGAGGCCCAGGATTCCATCCCCATAGTTACAGCATGAACATATGTTCATACACATATTTATTTGAAAAAATGGCGTTTATGTGTACATATAATTCAGGAAAATCTGGACGACCATGCACTCAGTTGCAGTCTTAAATATTGCCAGGTGACATTAGGTGACATTAGGGGTGTCACCCCCTTTTATCCTCTCTTGCATTTTTTCACATTTTAAGTCCTTCACATTTCATGTTATAATTAGAAACTTATTAAAGAGCATTTACTTTAAGGAACGGAAATTGCAAAAGTTAAAAGGAAATATCTGGCTTTTGGTGAGCGTATGTTTGCTTTGGTTTTGGCTTTTGTTATTTGAGGTTTTTTTTTCCGTGTTTGTTTGTTTGTTTATTTTCTTTGCTTTTTTTTCTCTTTGAAAACAGTCTTTCCCTGTGTTCCGCCCCCAGGCCTTGGTTGGTGGCTGTTTGTATCTATCTATGATCGCTTTCATTCGCCAAAAGGAGATGAGATGTGAACTGTAGAGTGTACCACCACTGCATGCCCACTGCTGGTGGGGTGCAGCTCCGCTGAGTGCCCGCTGCCAGTGGGGTGCAGCTCCCCCGTGTGTCCGCTCCTGGTGGGGTGCAGCTTCACTGTGTGCCCGCTGCCATGTGCTCGCACCTGGTCATGTGCAGCTCTGACTCGTGCCCACTGCTGGTGGCAGTGAGGTTACCTTGGGCTGATGCTAGTGTTCTAGCTCTTACACATGTGATCTGGCTACTCAGAGTGCTCAGAAAGGTGCCTCCGATCCACATTTGGTGATGAAGTACTGGCTCAGAGCTTTTCTGGACTTTGTAGATATCAGGATCAGTTTGTAGAATCTGAGCACCCCAGCCCCACTTCCATACTAACTCCAAGCCCTCCACCCAAATTGCTGTGGAAGCTTTCTGGCTGGGCTCTCCTGAAAACCATCTCTATCTCTGAAAACTCCCTCAAATGCATTGATTTTCATCCTGCCTTTAATTGTGCTCTTGGAAGTCGGCTGGAAGAAGTTTGTCAGGGAGGGCCCTAGGGTCCCGATGATTAACACCGATAGGGTAGGAAGGATGGTGCACATGTTCAGAGGAAGTAAGATTCAGTTCCAACCATTCCACCAGAGGAACCCTGAATCATCCTACAAAGATGCCATGCTTTGAGACTTGAATTCTAGGCCTTTCTGTCTGCCTCAACTCATCAGCCATTGGCAGCTACAGGGGGTTAGGTGTCAAACCAGCAGGGTGATATGGGAGGGTCTTCTGCTTTAATAAAGAAACTGCCTTGGCCAGCCCTTAGGTGGTTGGAGTAGACAGAACAGGAAGAAGGAAGTGAGGTAGATGGCTCAGTCAGATGCCACGCCTCTCCTAAGTGAGATAGACTGCCATGCCTCTCCTCAGGGAGAGAGATGCGATGAAGCCAGCTGTCAGGTCAGAAGTGCTGAATATTTCCCGGTAAGACACTGCTCATGGTGTTACACAGATTATTCGATATGGGTTAGTCAAGATGTGAGTAAGAGGCTGAAACTAATGGCCAGGCAGTGTTTAAAAGAATACAGTTTGTGTGTTGTTATTTGGGAGCTTATGCTAGCCAGTGGCCGGGAGCCGAGCGGGATGAAGAGCAGGCCTGCCCGCAACTCCACACTATAGCAGGGGTGCGTGGGCTTGGGTAGAGGTGATTCTTTATGGTCCGGGGCAGTTCCCTGAGAGGAGCTTAACAGATCCTTCCAGAAAGATCATTGCCCCAGGTGGGTAGTGCTCAGGCCAGGAGCTTCACCTGGGTATCCAGGTCCTTACAGTTCCTGATAGAGGACGTGAAAATACTGGGAACAAAAAGAGTGGCCAGCTGCTGTGCTAGCTCTCTATACATGGAGGTGCATGCCTTTTTTACAGAGAGTCTGCCAGGATGGATTTTCACCTCATTTGCAGAAAGGAAGTGATTCTCCTAGCCAAAGAATTGCCGAATGGCCAGGCCATCTGAGAGTCGAGTTCCTCCTAGATTGTATTCTTTCCATTCCATAGCCTGCCCCATCTCTTCCCACCATAGAGATGATTTTCCTGTTGAGTGGGTGCACATGTGTGTGTGTGTGTATGTGTGTGTGTATGTGTACTTCTGTGTATCTGTATTTATCTGTGTGTGTGCATGTGTGTGAGTGTGGGTATCTTTCTCTGTGTGTGTATGTATCTGTCTCCCTCTCTCTGTGTGTGTGTGTGTGTGTGTGTGTGTGTGTGTGTGTGTGTGTGTGTGTGTGTGTGCTGATCAGCATCATACTCATGCTTCTGCCTTTCCATCTGGCTCTTTGGTCTTTGGAGAGTCTTTCACTCTTGGCGTCTCAATTTCCTCTTGTATAGAAAGGGATTAAATACATATCTTCTTAGGTTGTTGAGAGGAATAAAGTCTGATGGTGAAGAGCTTAGATGTTGCTTCAGGCCCAGCCTGAGCCTGACAGTAGGGCAGCATTTAGAGCTTAGTGTTGCACACCTATACTTAATGGCAAGCCACACTAATTTTTATCCTTTTTGCCTTGTGGTTACCAGGGAAAAGATACAATCCCAGTGATATGTGTGTGTGTGTGTGTGTGTGTGTGTGTGTGTGTGTGTATAAAAACAATAGCAAGCACTTATATGTATCATTGTACCACATTACAGGATATATTCTGTGCCCCAGTTTTCATGCAAAGATGTCAGAGGAACTGTGCAATGAAGAGTCATGACTGTGCTCAACAAAAGGTCCTCTTCACTTTCTGTCTCATTCTTTTTCTTCATACCTGAGGAAGTGAATGGCCATTTTTGTGTTTTTTCCTGCCACCTTGTTACCTGACAAAATGCCTGAGCTACAGTTCCAGTAAATCCGGTTGACAAATTTTGAAATTTCAGACACTGTGACTAAAACCTAAACTTGGATTTGCAAGATTATAAACTGTTATGCATACGTGTCGAGTAGGGATGGTACTTGGAAACTCTGGGGAAGTAAGCTAAAGCAGTTTCCCTTAGTAAATCCTTTTTTCAAACAAATATTCATAAGCTCCCAACATATGCTGGATACTATTGAGGAGAGCATGGCTGCCCTCAAGGGCCATCTGGTCTACCTGATGGTGGAATGGGCATTGCCAGTCTGGCTTCTCACCAGACGCTTACACTGTCCTAGCATGAGGATCTCTTCAGCTTTCTTCAGAGAAATGTGGAAAAGGTATTTAAAGAGATGCCTCTAGACCTGGAACCTTAGTCCTTTTCCTCACAAAAATCTACATATGGCTCCAGACAGTTGTATTAAGGATTAATTAGAATAAGGGGGTATGGCCAAAGAGAATTATCTATTGATTCTTAGAGTTTCTCAATACCACCATGTTCTTTATATAACAGGCTTATAAAATTAAATTTTAAAAGACCTGGAATTAAGAAAAAATAGTAGTAGTAATTTTTTTCAATTTTATTATTATGTTTTATTAATGTGTGTGCCTATACATGGTGTGTGTGTGTGTGTGTGTGTGTGTGTGTGTGCGTGTGTGGTGGAAATCTGTGTGCGCAGTGCCACAGCATGCCTACTGTGGTCAGAGGACAACTTTTCCTTCACCTTTATGTGGGTTCTGGAGATCACATTCAGGTGGTCAGGTGAGCCATCTCCAATGCTCCAAGAGTTGTAAGGTTTTCTCAGGGAAATGTAAGGAGGAGCCTCAGAATGAAAGAACTGTCCCCAATGTGTGCCACTAAAGGCAATGGTTAGTTTTTAAGTGCCTTCGGGAGCTCCAAATATAAGAGTAAGGCCTGAAAACTTAGTGACACACAGAAAGTGTCACATGGCTGTTTTCAGAAGCGCCAGGCCAGGATATATTTTTAGAAAGTATGTGCATGAATCATAGTTGAATATTATTTTAGCCTTTGAATTGGTTTACCTTTTAGCAGTGATGACAGCAGCCAGGCTCATACAACTCTATTTTACCATCCTCTGTGTGTGTTTCCTCTTATTCTGCCTGCTACCCAGCTGTTCATTACATGAAATCAGCCTGCTCTCCTGTGCAGCTAGCTTACAAAGTTATTTGTCCCTTGCAAATCAACACCTGGAAAACGGCAATAAAGAAATCTAAGTAGAACGAGGTATCTCTGTGTGCCCTGAAATCCCCCCAAAAGCCTGCTGTGTAATTTGGAAACCAAACAGCACAACTCTTCTGAGGAATGGAGAGCCTGATTCTGGACAAGCTAGGAGCAAACAACCCTTTGAAATGTTCTGATCATCTAAATGGATGGCCTGGGAGTCAGAGAGCAGTGCAAACTGGAGGGAGCATTGCTCAATGCTAATAATTCAGAAGGTGATCTTCCTGTTGCCTCCAGGCTGGAACGTTCTGTCCCTAATTGTACCCTTATTCCTATGAGTCAGAAAATTTCAAGGCAACTAGGACCACTAATCCCCAGACAGTGCAAATTTGCTATGGGAATTTTTGTTTACTGATGCTTGCTGTGAATTAGATTACTGAAGAAGGATAGAGAAGGAGAAAGGCCGTAAATATTTATGGAAGGGTCACCATGTATCAAGCAGAGTACTAAGAACATCACAACATGGCAAGTCTGTGGTTTTTCTCACAGTCCTAGAGAGAAATGAAGATAACCACACCCCTTTCAGATGAAGAATCGGATGATGAGGAGTTAGTTAACTAATTATCCCAAATGCATACAGCAGGCATTATACTGCACATTAAATGTAATGCCTTCTTCCCACAGAAGGTCACCAATGGGCCATTCACTAGCACTGGTAGAATGGTTTTACACAATGACCTTGATTCCCTGTGTTTGGGTTCGCTTCCAGAGTAATAGTCCTTGCCTTGGATGGCAATGCAAAGGCAGTTTATGAAACAGAGAACACATGTTTAATATCATTTACCTATATACTTCTCCCTGATTCCAACCACTCTCTATGACTGAATTTGTGTGTCCTCCTGTTATTCATAAGGCAGATCTGGCATTCCCAATGACATGGTATTTAGAGGTAACATATTAGGTAGGTAGGTAGGTAGGTGAAGAGACAGGATCCCCAGGATATAATTGGTGCCCATTTAAAAAAAGGGAGACCCAGAACATGTTAGTACTTACCCTTCTTTCCTCTCTTCCACCTACACACCCTGCCATCTATGTGGCATGAGTAGGTCTTATGAACACAAAGTGTGATTGTGACCATCTGCGAGCCTAGAAAGGCACCAATCTCCCACATCGTTAGGGTTTCCCAGCCCCTGACCCATGAGAAACGAATTTCTGCTGCTTAAACCATAGCAGCTGTGCTGTGCCATTGAAGCATTCTCAACTGTAAAGCACCCTCTCTAAGGGTTAAACAGCTGGAGTGTGCTGGTTGACCTCCTTTAGACTGGGGAGTACTGTAACTAAGAAAAAAAATGAAGAGATGCTAACAGCTGCACTGATCACATTAGGAAAAAGAGGACTCAGGCTCTTGTGTAGGCTCCTGTGGCCACTCATTATAATCGGTGGCAATCCAGGAGATAAGGGACTAACAATCTTGGGCATGAAATGTCTTTTGTTTGGCCATTAACAGTCTTTAGCAATCAGTCTGGAGTAGGAGGCCACTGTAGGCAATCTTCTGGTGTCTTAAAATCACCCGCCCCCCGGGAACCTGGCTCCTGGAGGGGTCTGTTTGTATTGAAGTGTCTACAGGTTGACTCCCAGTCTCAGACCTCAGTATTGTCAGTGCCTTCTGCTCCAGAACAAGGGACCTCCAAGGGCATCTGTGAGGACTGTTCAATAATGGGGAATTGGCTCGGTGCCTGCGAAATCAGCCTGATTTAAATTCAGAAAAGAGTCACCTCCAGTCTAGGAGGTGAGCGGGTTATGATGAGGTACACTCATTCCCACCTAATGGCAGAAAGTAAAACCACCATTAAAACAATTATGGGTGTGACATTTACTTTTATTCATTGGAGACTAAGTGAATCACATGGTTGAGTGAAGTAGGCTATACATGGAAGGGGTTTTTACTGACTCCTCGGAGACTTTCCTTCAGTGTTCCATGACTCCTGGAACACACTGACTAGCTGCTTTAGAATATAAGCACAGATTAACCCATTCGGCTTTCAACAGACCTGAGGCCCTGTGGGGCTATGCTGTGCCAGTAGCCACACCAGGCACAGCTGGATCAACCCTTGTTTCCACGGAATCAAGCAGAGAAAAGAAAACGAAGAAAGCAGAAGTTAGGGAAATGACATCAGTGCCAAGACAGATGCTGGGAATTGATAAAGTTAAAAAGGTATCCAAGTCTGTTAGGAAGGTGCTAGGCTTGGGAATTTTGTGGTTAGCTGATCCAGATGAGCGTCTGCCTTGATGGAGTTCATGGACAAATGAGGAGGAGAGGAGAGCTACCAAGCAGATTAGTGCAAATAAGATTAATCCAAAGAATGCATAGGAACTCTGAAAACTATGCTCTTGCTTCATCTTAAAGGGGACCATGGCATAATGCTCTGGAGCAGAGAACTCAGTGCAGGGGCATTACATGGGAATGAAAGGATGGAGAAATGGGAACGCCTTCTGAGCCCAAAGACCCTTAGGTACAAAATTGAAGAACACAGTGTTTTGGCTTACGGTTTTAGATGGTTCAGACCATTCTTCTACTCTGTTGCTTTGGGGTTTATCATGAAGTGATCCATCGTTGTCTAGCTCTAGAGACCTCTTTAGTTCAGGTATCTGAGAACTAACCATTTCTTCAAGAGCTTTTCCAAATGAAACAACTCCCTTCTACCAGAGGCTGTCTCCTAAAGGCCCAACCACCTCTCAACAGCACCATCAACTGGGGACCAACTTTCAGCACACGATCCTCTAAGAGCCAGGGGTAGATTGTTAGAGTTTATATTTTAGTGACCTGATCTGTGTGAAGGCCACTGCTCCAGTCATTTGGAAAATAAAGGGTGTCACAGTTCTAACTGGAGTGGTGAATTAAACCGGGATGCAGTTTGGGAGCCACTTGTAGGTGATGCCAAGCGTTAGGGAGGCTAGCTTTAGTTAGGGAACAGGTGGTGGCAAGAAGGGAGAAGGAACCTCCTTCCCTTGTTACTAGACTTGATCTGAGGCTGCATTGTGTGTTAAGGAGACAAGTCATGCCAAGGAAAAGACATGGTGAGGACGGAGGACATGGAAGTACTTGATTGGCATGTAAGATGCAAAAATGAGGTTGTAAAAGAAAAGACAGCTCATGGCAAGCAGGAAAACAGCAATGGCATTATAAGGCACACAGTGTGTGAGGAGGTGGCTATGTTGGGAATGTTGGGAATGATCTGTTTGGGACAGTGTGGGCCCTGGCTTCGGGGGTGACATGTACGTGTGAGGGGCACAATAAAGAAACTGCTTCAAGATATGTTTAAGGGAAAGTTTTTATTATAAATAAGAGAGAGACTATGTGCAAAGTCATCCAGGATTATTCAGAGCCGAGAGAATGGGGGGGGCAATAAAGAGACTAGCAGAGGTGGGTGTTCCCTTGCCAATATAAAGAGAAAGAACAGTTATCTAGGAGGAAGGAAGCCTGAGGAGGGAGAAGGGTTGTGATACTAGTGTAGACTTCAGAGTGTATAACAGATGCTTTTATGAGTAGGGACTGAAGGGGCCTGAACGTCTCCCTGGGCTTTGATATGCAACCTCAGGTAGTAATGTCCCTTCTGCCAGATGTAAGGGAAATGGGTCCTTTTCGCAGATGGGAACCTGCTTCTGAAGAATGCTGGCTTTTATTTACCCACCAGAAATCCTCCAATGGTCCAGCTTGAGCTCATTTCTAGATACCTGATATTCCCCAAGACCTAACAACATGGAGGCACAACCACCGCCACGGCCTCCAGGTGCTCTCCAAAAATGTCCATGCAGCCCACCCTACCCGCCAGAGGATGAAAGGCAATAGCCTCTGGGCTCCCCACATCCCTCTGCAAAAGTCAGCAGAGAAGAGTTCTGGAAATACACACTTCTTGTTGGCGTTATCAGTTTGCTCTGACTCCCTGGGGACCTCTCAAGTTGCTATTTTTCAGGCAGAACTGTCTGCAAGGAGACTGTGAGATGCAAATACTCCCCTGGGTGCCCAGATGATACACTGGGGCATAGGAGCACTATGAGACATCTATTTATGTGGGGATTTATATTAAAGGTTTAAGATAAAGTAAGCAATAAAGAAAATGAGTGATTGCCAAGAGCGCGTGTGTATCATTTGTGCAAAAGTAGTCCAGCTTTTGAGTTAGAGATTCAAACTATTTTTTCTGTGGAAATGTATAAAATACCCTGAGCGGGGTTGGGGGGGAGGGTTGGGTCGAGTTCTACGGATTTAGGAACACCTGAGTTTATTCCTGACACTAGTGTTTCCCTAGATGTATCGGCATTGGCATATAGACTCTCTGGGTTTCTCTTTCTGTGTCTAAAGTTCAACCACGTTGGTCTTCTGTGATTGTAAGTGAAGTATACAATGCTTATCATGTAGTTCAAGCTCTCGGTAAGATCCCAGATATTGATCATAAATACCATTGTCAATCATCTCCACTCAGGGATGCTTGGGAGAACGACTTCTCTCAGAAATGTCCATCAGACGCAGCAAAACGGAAGCTCTGCAGAGGTGAAGGGATGCTGTGTAATCACTTCTGTGAAGGTGTAGTGACGGAGAGCATGAGGCACCCGGGTCTCTTTCTCTCCGGCAGGTTTCCAGGCAACAGCGCAATCCTATGTAAACCCAGTATCTTCCTCCTTCAGAATTCAAATCAATGAGATACTGAAATTTCGGTTGTCAGATTACTTGGAGAATCTGGCTTCAGGTCCCTCCCAGAGCTTCTCCTACTTGTGGTGCTGTTAATTACTCTTGTTAATGAAACCAAGACAGGTCCATGAGAGGAGAAGAATTCAGACCTCTCAGGTGGCCCTGTTCCTGTGAGCTTCTGGGCCTGCCTCCCATGCACACTCTCTATCTTCCAGGCATGCATGGCGAGCCAGATGAACCCAAGTCATATTTCAAACTTAAAAGGATCCATTTTTTTTTATTTAATTTGTTTTACATCCTGACAGCAGTTTCCCCTTCCTCCTCTCCTCCCATTCCCTCTCCTCCACCTCCCCTGTATCCCCCCTCATCCACTCCTCTCCTCCCATTCCCTCTCCTCCACCTCACCTGTATCCCCCCTCATCCACTCCTCCTCTGTTCAGAAAGGGGCAGGCCTCCTATGGGTATCTACAAAGCATGGCATATCAAGCTGAGGTAAGACTAAGCACCTCGAGGGATCCATTTAAAAAAATAGTATTAATAGTATACAAGTTTTTTTTCCTCTTTTCACATTTTGCTAAATGTTTAAAAGGTTATCATAAACTTCAAAATTCCCAAATTGGAAAAGTCTTATTTGAGGACCCCAGTTTGAGAATCACAAGACATTTTAGGTTTTCTTCCCTCTTGTGAAGAGTTCCTTTTCTCATTTTTGAAGATTACTTTCACCCAATCAGCTCTGTCTGCTGGGCCCCTGTGAGGGACCCTGGTGCATACTCTCCACGGGAGCCCTTTAGAATCTCATGACAGCTTTGTCTATGTGCCAGTTCTCTTTAATGTGGAATGACAGAACAACTGGAAAATCTGTTGATTTTTGTCAAGAGAGTTGTCAAAACCTTGTCCCCTAGCATCCAGCACAAGGTCCACCTGCTGTTTCTCTAAACACCCATGAACACACAGTAGGCACTCACGAACGTCCTAGAACACAGTCAGATCAAAGCCAGGTTCTTGGCCCAAAGACCACAGGAATGACCCCAATTTCTGGTAGTCCTGTTTTTCCTCTGAGTGCTCAGGAGTGGGATCATTACTGTTCACTTTTCTCTCAACATTTTTGTTTTCCAAGCTTATTCCCAAAAGGCCCTTAAACAGAGAAGGGCTTTTCTAGCCCCAAATACCAAACTCATCCATATATTCCCTCACCATCAGATAGTTCCAATGGCCTAAGAACCACAAAGTCAGGTCCGTCACAGCAATTTCTCAGTACCAATTGCTCTGTATCCATTACTTTCTTTTTTCCGAGATTAAAAGAAAAAGAAAAAAAAGCCTGACAGATCTCTGACAAAGACCAGTGAGAAAGGGTTTGTCTTGGTTCACAGATGCAGGGGTATGCAGTCCATCAAAGCAGGGAAGACACAGCAGCATATAGGAAAGGCATGGCGACAGGAGGCTGAGCCTGGCTGTCCCAACTGCATCCACCTCAGGAAGCAGAGGGTGAGCACAAAATGGCCTGAGGCTGTCAAGCCTCAAAGCCAACCCCCCGGCGACCCAGTTCCTCCAGGGAGGTGCCACTTCCTAAAGATCCCACAGCCTTCACAAGTAGTGCCACCAGCTGAGAATTAACTGTGCAACCCTAAGACCCTCGGAGAGACATTTAGCATTCAAACTACTACAACAGCCAACAATAGCAACAAGTGTGGGCCATCTTTTTGAAGTAAAATATGTTCTAAAATTAGAAACGATGAGTGTCCATTCTAAGAATAACATAGTGCCCCTGGTTTATATATGTCCTTCACATGGATGGGTTTTGTCGCATGGGAATGCTGCCAACACAGCTGGTGTTCAAAATAGTAGATGTTGCTGTTGACTCTGAGTATTGCTGTGGTCTTCTCTGGCATAGTGCTCATTACATAGCCTCACTCAAAAGAGCAGGCAAAATATTAAAGGAGAGATTGCATGATGTGCAACTCATGGCGAAGGAATGGACACAGTACACACTGGGTAATAGATGGTGAGCATTCTTGGACTTTGCTTAACAAGTCACCTCTGCTCAGCCCGTCGTGAACTGTGGCTTTCCTCCTTGCTGTTAGTCAGAATGGGCTGGAATAAGATGCAGAGATGATCCCCACCCCCCGCTACACCCTTTGCACATACTCTAGTGAGATCACACACTTACGACTCTGATATCTGTTATTTATTTTTTAACTAATATAACTGAGACCTTGTTCAAGATGTGCTTATGAAGAATTACCCTTTTAATGGTGGAGCATTTAATGAGAAACTGGATTTTCTACTGCATAAGTGCCCTTCATACAAATTAGCTTGGCCCTGGGTCCTGATCTAAATTGGGCTCCCTACTTTCCTCTAAATGGCCTAATATTTTCTTATTAATCCCTGCCCTTTCCACCTGCCCTGGCTCTGCCTCCTCATCTAACTCTCTCCTCAGCAGCAGGCTGTGCCCTGACATATGTTTCTTCAGGCTCTTTGTATTTGACCAAGGGCGGGTTTTGGACATGACTAGTTTTCTGGAAACTGTTTATTCCGTATTCAACTTCACTCTGGGTCCCAACGGAGTGTTTTTCAGAGCCATTGTGTTTATATTTAGGAACAATGGATTTGGGCCAGGTGAGTTCTAGGGCAAGGTAAAATTGGGGATTCAAAGAGAAGTTGGATAGGTGAAAAAGCAATAAATCACAGTTGTTCAAAAGAACAAACTTGAAGCACAATGTGTGCCAACCCAAATCCAAGCTTTGACATGGGGCAAATGCGTGCACTTCCTTCTAAGTGGGTATGGGTGGGTTCAATGGCCTCTTGGATCTTCCCTTCCAGTGTGGGTCTGTATAAGGATGCCTGCCTTATTCAGGGGTAGTCAGGTGGCGTGTGTCACCTGCTTCTAGTCAGTGCTTCCCTCTGTCTCTGTGACAGTTGTACTTTGAGACAGTCTGCGTGGTGAAAGGAGTGTTACTGGCTGTCTAGGACAGTTTCATGTGTTGATTATGATATGAGATGGAGTAACAATCTTTTCAAAAAGTCTTAGACCAAGATATAGTCTGCCATCACCAGACTTAGCATAGCAGACCGGGGAGTAAGCATGCATGTCGTAGGCCAACTTGCTTACATACATGTCCAGAAAGGGATGCCGTGACAGATAGTCTCTACTCCAGCCTCTATGATCTCTCTCCATTGAACTCTAATGCTTAATTTTTATATGCCTTTTATATATTTTATATTGATTTTTTTTCGTATTTCTATGGTTTTACATTCCTGACTGTGTCTTTCCATCATTGGCTTTCAGGACTGTTTTCCCAAAGCCATTGATAGAAATAGGAGTCCCAGAATTCCACGATACGGCGGCGACTGTTAGGAGTGGGAAACCACGGGTTCAGATTTGTCCCTGTCACCATCCCTGCGTGTAGACACAGTATCGCCGAGTCTGATCCCGGAGTGGCAACTACGGTTTGCAGAAAGATTACTTGGAAGATGAACACATGCGTCCCTTGTACCGTCTCCTTTAAATTACTATTGGCACTTCTGTGAGGTGGCGGCTACGTAACCGTCCTTCCGTAGATGGCAAATGAAGTTTAGTTGATGCGCTGTAGCAACCTTTTACACGCCTGCCACAATACACTGTACATTCTTATTTGCAGTCACACACACACACACACACACACACACACACACACATAACTTGAGCTTCTAGGGGCACAGGTTGTTTCTTCATTTGTTGCCCACAAGTAATGGCATTTGTCACAGAGGCGATGATCAGTAATGGATGGAGGAATGGGTGCAAGGGTTGAAGGGCAGGGTTCATAACGAGAAGAGCACTACACCGTGCTTAGCTATGGCTGGCTTCTTCAGCACGTTGTCAGTCTCGTGCTGCGGATGAAGGGAAATGGTCTCATTTATCCCTGAAGTCCTCAGCTTAAGTTGGGTGATGATGAGGGATGTCGTGAGAGAGAATAACCAGGAATTCGAGCCTGTGATCAGCATTAGATGCCTGGGAGAACCCGAGTCCCTGGAACTGTAGGTCCAGAGTCCAGACCCCGACTAGGCAAAGTGTGGCAAGTGTTTAAATTGCTGTGCTGTTCTCCAATTTATGACTCTGTGAACAAGCTACCGAATTTTATGTCCGTCTTCCTTTGCAATATAACAATGGTTTGGCTTTCGAAGAGTGGATATAAAGTTTATAATAAACACCTCTACATCAATTTCTTTATGTGGGCATGCTTGAACTCTTGGTTGATATATAAAGCAAAATATGTTAGTAATTAGAGAGCCTTTTGCAAGGTACAGGCACTCATTGCCAAATACTGTGGCAGCCTATTTTCCCTCCATATCTGACTTACTAGAAGCGATATCATAAACCCATTTTTATTATTGTTCAATGTCATTACTTGGTGCAGAGAAATTATACTGGACTTTTACAAGAAGGCAGTTTGTGAGATCGTGTGTAAGGAGGATCTTGGATCCTGGCCAAAGAGTCGCTCGGAGTTTTAAATACGGGAAACTCGGTGCTGATGTTATTCCAACAGGACTTTTGGACATAAACTCTTAGTTGGTGATGGCTATTGGTTCAGTACCTATCCTGCATCAGAAGCAAATTAGATGTGTTATCCATACTATCTGATCTTGTTTATTGCTCCACTGGGGTGATTATTATTAAGGTTTCCTTTTAGGTCCAAAAGGCTGAGTCTCAGAGAATTATTTAAGTGGGTGGAGCCAGAGTTTGCATCTAAAGATTATTATTATTATTATTTATTATTATTATTATTATTTGACTTTCCTAGCATGTAGTTGGAACCAGGAAGTCGATCTCAGAACGGTAAGTTTTTAAAGCCAGCAGAGGTCCAGCATCCTTGTTCCTGAATCTATTTTTCTTTGTTTTCAGGTCAGGATCGCAGCGAAGCCACTTTGATAAAGAGGTTTAAAGGTGAAGGGGTCCGGTACAAAGCCAAGCTGATTGGGATTGATGAAGTTTCCGCAGCCCGGGGAGACAAGTTATGTCAAGATTCCATGATGAAGCTCAAGGTGCCGTGCCAGCATTTCTTTATGATTAGCTCTGGTTTTACACGAGGGACGGGAAGAACCAATCACCAGGACTGTGTCAGACAGCCTCATTGCTTGAGGAATTGGCACCAGGATGAATCACCATATTTTCTCTCTAGGAAGAAACTTCAGTGGCTTAGAAATACTGACCGGACCCAATTTTATGGGAGGTCAGGCTTTGCTCATGCTGCTTAAGTGGATCATCGTTTCTTCTAGGTTAATGTCCTTGTAAAACCCCTGCAAAAATAAAACTACAAAATTATCAATACATTCTGTAGTTACTCACATATTTTGAATTTTTGTTACTTTATTTTTTTAAATGTTTCCATAGCTGATCTTCTAGAAACAGATGTATAAGTGCAAAGCTGATTTTATTTATTCTTCTAATTGCTGAATTTCATAACAAAGAAAAGGTGGCCTGGCTGATGGAATATGCAGGTAGAGGCTATAAAGACAACTTCACTCGGAAAACCAGAGGAACGAGTTAGAAAAAACTTAAACAAACCCAATAAGCACTATACTCTAGTTTCCAACCGCCTTAAAAACATATGAAAAAGAACTTATTCCCCAGATGTTGACACCACATTTTCTTGTTAACTTTTTTAAATGTGGTATACGATATTAGAAAAGCATTGGATCTAACAAGAATTCTGTTTTATGCATCTAAGACATGCAAAATTCATTTTTCTCAATATAACTTCTAATTATAAAGTACTCTGAAAATACTGAAAAATATAAGGAGTAAAACTAAGATCATCCAAAATCCCCCCAAAATAATGAGGGTTGACACTTTGTGTGTTTGACCTCAATTGTTTTAATTATATCACCAAACACATATAATAAAAATAGATTATAGTTTATATAGCTTCATAACCTGGTTTTGTTTTCTCTCATCTAGAAATATATACATACATATATATATAAAACTATATATATTCATATATATATATATTTAAGCTTTTTTATATACTTCAAATAGTCTTAACACACTGTTAGGTCAGTGGGACATTTTTAAGTCTAAGAAAAGGCAAAGCATGCCCACATTCTACCAAAGTGCCCAAAAGTGTTTAAATGACAGAAATTTGTTTGTTGCTATCTGCATTATGTTTTCTTTTATGCTTAATAAGTCACAACTGTCATATTTCATCCGTGTTGTACAGTGCTTCTTGGTACTTTGACATTGTCTGGCAGTTGTTGATTCCCAGTGGCTTGGCTTCAAATAATAGGATTTTTAAAACCTACTTAATTTTCTGTGGTCTATATCCTTGTTTTTGCTATTTAAGATGTTATATAAACAAACTTTTAAAAATCAATGTGTACTTAAGGTATATTAGAAAAGTGTATTAAAAACAATGAAATCGGGATTTCACACTTTCACCTTGGAAGAGATTAGTGTTTTTTTTTTTTTTTTCAGATAATGAAGCCATGTTATGAGATTTCAGGGCAGCTCAATAATGAGCCCTCTTTCTCTTCTAAATTCCAACCTGAATGATGAATAGGGAGGCAGTCAGGCAAGAAGATTCCCACGGCCTGCTTTGTGACTGATGAATGCTGGCCTAGAGGATGTGACTGGGAACCAGGGCCCCAGGCAGACCCTAGAACAGCATAGCCTATGATGTTTGGCTTGTAGGGGAAGTCTCTGTTCTCGCCACTATCGACCCCCCAACCCGAGTCAAGTACAGACTCTGCTCATACAGGTATGAAACCAGAATGCAGCCTGTCTGCTAGGACATGGATGCAGCCCAGAGAGGCTGAGCCTCGTGTCATTCTCTCACAGAGCCACTCCCACCATCCCAACAGAACTATGACGTAATGGCCCAGAGCTGTATTCTTATTGCTGTAACTGAAGCCTAGCAAATCTGCTCTGGACAATGCCACTCCTTAATCCTCCATGTGCACAGACCTGGCTGTCACCCAGAGCATCCTGTCTGTGGAGGAGAGAGGAGTTCTACATCCCCTTCCTCCCGCATCCAGAAGAAGCTGTTCCTCAGGTACTCATGACTGAGAGCATTATTGGTCAGCTACCTTCATAGAAGCACCCGGGGTTTAAGTGGGTGTAAAGCAGCATTTGCTCTACTCCTGGGAGTTTTTCCTTGGGATTAACACTAGGCCGTGCTAACTGGAACAGATCTAGCTATGGGTGCCAGAGTGTGTGTGTGTGTGTGTGTGTGTGTGTGTGTGTATCTCTGTGTGTATACGTATGTGTGTGTGTTACCTGTAGTGAAACATTTCCATCTGTCATCCCTTATAATCATGAGGTCCCAAGGCCCAGTGAGTTTGTCCTGCTATAACACACTCCTGTCAAATGCACCGAACACATTGAGAGGTCCTTCGTTTCCAGACGGTTGTGTTTCATTATTTGCGACTTGCTGAGAAGAATGTTGACATTTCAGCTCCCAGTGGTTTTTCTGTAAGAAGCACAGAAACATAAATGATCGATTCTGCATTTGGCCACCTGCCCAGGAAAGAGACAGAGAAGTACAAAATTCCTTTTAGCCGTGAAAAAAGGCCCACTTGCACCTATTAGACCGTATGAGAACTGGGAGAAAAGAAAGAAAGAAAAAGAAAAGATTGCCTTTGTTAGACTGAAGCTGGTGCATCGCCCATTAGAGAATTTCCTCCTGCACTGCAGAGGTTCTAGACAGTGTGTGACTCTGAGGGGCCCACCATCTATGCACTGCCAGACCATACCTGCCTTTCAGCTTAGAGTCAGCGAGGCCCCTTTACATACATAGCCAGAGATTGGTTTCTCTGTTTTGTAACTATAAAATGTAGGTTCAGAGAAGTTAAAGCATTTCTTCCACATTCTGTCCTAGAAGTCAGAACTAGACCTCCAGAAGCCTCGTGGTTAACATGTAATAGTTTAGCACTCGATTGTATTATATTCTGTTTGGGGGATAATCTGTCTTTTTTCTTCAACTTGATTTCATTCTTCTACCTCTGAGGTACTCCCTGATAGCCATACATCTCTGGCTTTTAAAGAAGTTAACTTTCAGAATCCTTGGGTAGAAGTGTAGTGATTGAAACTATGGGGCCATGAGTCCCAAAGGTAGAGCCTGGAGAGCCAAGAACAGAACCATAAGTGTATGAGAAACAGAATTTATATTTGGGGAAATAGAGCTATTGTGAAGTCCTTTGTCCAGAATAGGAGCATAATCAAGTATTGTAAGGTGGGGAAGATTTCCAATATCTAAAGTCAAGATAATCACACAATTTCATAAGCAGGGCCCCTCCTTGTACCTCCGGCTACACTGAAAGGTCTCCTCCACCCTCAGTTATTCTCCAAGTGAATTCTAGGAGTGCAGTATGCTGAGAAGAGCACAAGGCACTGTGACCTCCTAGAGCTGTGAAGTCCATATTGTTTTAGATTTGTCTATGCCCGAAGCCAAGTGCCACTTCTGCTGGGAGATGAGCCTAATCGTAAACAATGGTACAGGAAATGGAGAATTTGAGATTCTTAGCGATAGGTGACTAGCAGCCCATGTGGAAATAGGCGCATGTGGACATGTGCGAAATGACTTTACCCGCCTCGTGTGCTCTAGTTGAAAGTCCATGTTCATTTTAAAAAGTAAATGCGTTTACTCATAAGTTGAATCACGTGAACCCTGATGTGGGTAGTACAGACTCATTTAATGGGCATCTGATGAGCGCCTGCTGCCCCACCAGTAGGGACAGGAAGATGTCCTACGTTCTAGGGCTAGACAGAGAACCAAGTAACATCTCTACCTTCCGTGAGGTTTACCTTCTTGTAGGTTCATGTATGTAGCTTCAGTCTATAGACTATCTGGGCAGGAGGGAATAATGATTGTACTTAGTATGTGTTTTACCCCAAAGTACAAGAATGGCAAAGGAGGGATAATGAAGAATATAAATGTCTTTGAGTAACAATAATAGTGTCAGGCATAAATTATTATAATCACATTTTGCCAAGAAAGGTAGGGGGAAGAAGGGGGATGAGGTGGGGTCTAGCCTACCTTTGCTTTGTTCCAGTGTCTAGAATTTATTCATACAAAGATAGTTCCTGAAGTATGAAAACAATTTTTGAGACTGTGCTGAGTAACTTACTTCATTTAAATATTAAATCCATATTCATTATAAAAACCCAACACAGCTGTTAGTATGAGTTTCATATTGTTTCCGTCTCAAGTAGTCTATCTTAATGCTGAGCCATGTATTGCAGCACAAAGTGGACGTTTCCTATATTGGATTGCTCGGTACATCTTGACTCCATGATAAACCAGCCAAGACCACTATTTACTCCAAAACGTAAATCAGATGTGAGAATAAAATGGAGAGACCCATGTAAGGGCAAAGGAAGGGCTTGTGTGATTGGTGGTTCCAGCTGATGCTGTCTGACATGCCTCTGGACCAGAGGGAATTTTCAAATGAAAACACTAAAGTAGAAACCATGTTCTTCCTTTCCACAGGGTGTTGTTGCTGGCGCTCGTTCCAAAGGAGAACACAAACAGAAAATCTTTTTAACCATCTCCTTTGGAGGCATCAAAATCTTTGATGAGAAGACGGGGGTAAGTGAAAGAGTCACAGGGCGATATGACATTGAGTCCATTGACAGATGAGCCACTTCAAGCCTTGTCTGTCTGGGCAGGAATATCAAACAAGCATACACACACATAAAGCCACTGACAAACCTGATCACCTATGATCGTCCATCAAAAGGCAAGCCTCTTGCGTGACGTGGCCACAGCATTAGTGCACCATGGTCCTTCTGCTATAATTGTGGTCTAAGTGTCAACTCTGTCCCGGTCATCTAACAGGAGATTGATGAGCTCCCGAGAGCGGTGGTCACGTGGCAGGTTGCGGTAAATTTGTGTATGCATTGGTATCCTCAGTGTCACACATGTGAGGGGTGCACAAGTTGGCTTTGGACTTGATCAAAACCTCAGACTCTCCAGTTTGACTTCCCACTGCTTGCAGTTGCTATTATTGAATGAATAAATAGAATTAATCTTAAATCTAAAAAGAAAAAAAAACAGGAAAGTAAGAAAAGATAGAAGGAAAACCTTCTTTCTCTAACCAGGAACAGTGAAGACTAGCAAGTTTATTGAACCCACCCAAGAAAGAGGGCTTTGTGTTATCATCCAACTCACAACTGCACCAGACTCCCAGGCTCATCCCCGGAACTCACACACCACTGTTAGTCTTGGTCATTGAGAGGGAGGAACAACAGATAAGCTTTCTGTGACCTCATGCCTGAGAAAGCCAGAATGTGGTTTTTTTTCTCCTTTTATTCATTCGGTGTTTCACAGCACAGGAAGCATCTCCATATGCATCACCTCCTTTGAACTTTGCAAAGATAACGCAGAAGGCAATTTATAAGCAATACTCCAACCAGCCATGTGATTTGACCTCGATCATGTTGTGTTATTATTGTCTCTTGCTTGTTCCGACTAGTAACGCAAGGCTGGAAAGATGATAATTTAGGCGTTAAAATGTGTTTGCTTAAAGAAAAATACTGTAGTGAAGTTACTTCTAAATAAAGACAAGTAGAAAGGATCTTGGTCATAAATGTAGTCACAGCCATCAGAGAATGGGAGTGGCCCAGTTAGCCAGTGCATAAACAAAATGTGGTTGTGTCTCGAGTGGAATGCTCGGGAGCCTACCCTTGTCAGGAGAGTCTGCAAGGGCCGCAGTCTGGGTGGGCCTTGAAGAAAACACGCTGAATGGAATAAGCTAGACACAAGATGAAAAAGGTGCTGAGTGATTCCACGTGAGTGAGGAATCTAGAATATTCAAAATCCTGGAGTCCTAGATGTACTGTTGACTGCCAAGCTTAGGGAGAATGAAGATGGGAAGTGTTTTGTAAGAGCATGGGGCTTGGTTTGAAAGTGATCTAGAGAGTGGGTAATAGTGATTTGGGGAGAAAAAAAATATGAATGAGAGGTAGAGAGATGGCTCAGCAGACATGAGTACATACTGCTCTTGCAGGGACCAGAGTTCAGGTCCCAGCACCCATGTTCTAAAGGGTGCCTATAACTTCAGCTCCCAGGGATCTGGCACCCTCTTCTGGCCTCCATAAGCACTGCACACACAAGACTATACGTGCATTGTGCGCACATGCACATAAATAAATACAAAACTTTTAAAAAGTATAAATATGCTTAATGGCACTGGACCATATACTTTAGAAGAGTTCATGTAAATTTTGTAATATATATTTTAACGCAATAAAAATAACTAGTAATAAAAGCATGCACTTATCCAGTGCCTTCTACATTTTATGTGCTTTATTCAGTTTCATTGTGATGAACATACAATAATTCTAACTGCTCTTTTCAGATACTGTAGTAAAGCAGAGGAGACAACCTGACTTTCTACAGAAGAGAGGCTTATTTAGCGACAGGTCTTGAAGCTTAAAGTCAGACCTCTGGCATTAGCTTGGCTGTGGGGAAGGCCCTGTAGTGTAGAGTGTCCTGGCAGTGTGAGTATGCATGAGAGCCAGAGATCACACCTGGAAACAGGGAGGCAAGAGGACACTGGCATCCCACAGCTCCTACTGAGGGCTTAGCCACAATTAAAGAAAGGATTACTTAGGAGTCTCTACCCCATAAAGATTCGCACCATTTGCCATCCTAAAGACTAACCCTTGATACCTGAACCTTGGAGAAGACAAGAGTTCAAACCATATCCAAACCCAAGCAGTACTTCCTCCAGTGCGTATCCTGTTCCAGGCATCCTCAACCTTTTGTAAGTTCCAGGTTATAGAAGCATCCTGACTATCCAAGAACTGGGTGACATCATTGTCCCTGTTTTACCACTGAAGATGTCAAGGACAGAACACTGAGCATGACCTTCAGAAATCGAGGGGTGGTAGGGACCAGTTAGAGCTCCTGTATTTTGGCAAACGTTTGCTTGGCTGGGGTGCCTGTCTGTCACCTTTTAGGCGTACTGGCTGTCCCAACTTTGCCTGCTTGCTTGTTTGTTTTTGTTTGTTTTTTGAATTAGTTAGTGAGATATGTCTTCTACGGTCGGGAGAGGCTCCAGAAAAAGCAAACAAAGAAAACTTGACTACATTAACAAGTCATAGAAAGGAAGCAGGGCACACCACACAGGGCCACATGGGGAAGACACGAGGGCAGCCGAAGACCAGAAGGTAGCAGTGGACAGGCCTCTTCGGCCTCAGACCATGGTCTTGACAGGAATTCTCTCAGGAAATTCAGTGCAAGGCAAGGCGACAGTTTGGAGCTGCCTATTATGAATCATTTCCTCTGGCTCTAAGCCTTGGTGGCTCTGGAGTGGTCAAAGCAAAGCCCATTTTCTTCAGTGGGCTAAGAACTGGAGAGAATGCTTGGCTCTGGATTGAAGTGTTCATCTAAACTGTTCTATTACCAGTGAAAGTTCAGGAGTCAATGTTGGGCTAAAACCTGATAGATCAAGAAAGCAATGGAGGAAGGATCAGCTGACCCTCTCCACACATTTTACACATTTTAGCTTGAAAACCCTGGGAATCTCTGTGAGCCCCACCCTGTTCCTTCCTGTGTTCTCTCCATCCTATATTGGCTCCTCCAAAATCTCTATGGCTAATTGCAACCAGCTTGTGGTTGACTCCGCCTCCTCGTTCAAGGTTAACGTTATTATCTGTCTTGGAGTGTCACAGTGTGATCAAATATCCCACAACACTGGGTTGGTCAGTTTGTCCCACAGTCAACAGCATAGTCCATGCTGGACTCTTTACTGTTTCTAAGAATTGCTAGCCCTGCTAAGGGCAGTGCTTCCCCAGCCAGAAGAGCTTTTGACTATCTCTAAACAGCATGATTTATGGAAAACTGAAAAGTATTTACAAGGTAGTGTTCAGGAGGCAGAGTATAGATTTAACCTCAGGTTACCCTGAATAGAAAATCAATACAATTAACCTCTATATTATTGGAAAAGATGGGACTGTCTGCTGACACCTTTGTGGAAGGGAGTTTAGGTGACGCCACAGGAGTCAGTAGAAAACAGACTGGAATTCAGCGGGACTAAGAGCCCAGCGTGAGCCTTCACTGCCTTCCTCAAACTGTGGCTTCAGAACTTGAGAGTTTTATGTTTTTCTCAGGAAGATTATACTTTTGGATATCTGTGCTCATCCTGGAATCTCACATTAAAAACAATTGAAAAGATATTGGCAAATCAGTGTCTATCCTGGTAGTCAGGACCAGGTACCAGGGCAGGGACTGGGGGACTGGGAACTATGCTGGCCAAGTCTTCTCAGCACACACTTGGCCTCTGAGATCCTGTAGCCCAGAAATGGAGAACTTCAGGTACGCACAAACTTCAAGAACATTTCTGTCCTTTGGCACTCTGGGGGAGCCAAATAATCAGGGGAAGCATCAGAGATACTTATGCAGTGGTTTAGATGCCCCAATGGTATGATGTCATCTCTAATTCCTTCCAATTTCCAGCTCTGTCTGCTACCATAACAACCAGCGTGTTCAAAGAGACAGAGGCAGAAGCAGGAGCTTGGAGTATCTGGTATTTTTTCCTTGGTTGGGGACCGTATTTTGTGCTTTGCTGCTACTCCTCCCCTATGTCATTCCGCTCCATCAAATAGACTCTACCCAGGTAGCTATCTAATACCTTAAATGTTTACCAAGGAAGAGGGGTGGTTTACAGTCTTAGCTTTTATATACCTCCTCTAGCACCAAACTGTGAAGCAGTATTTGTTTTTATTCTTTGTATAAGAAAACAGTAAAATAATTTTATGAGCCCCAAAACAATTGACTTGGTGGGGGGACAAAATGTCCTATCATTAGTAGAAAATCAGAAAAGGAGACAGAGCTGTATGTTTGCTCTCCAGCTTAGCCTGTGGAGTTCTGTGGGGTTACCACTGGGCTTCTGATACATCCGGCTTCTGTAGACTTCCCATATTAACACACCATAACGTAAGTCCTGGAAAATGGTAAGAGAATTGCAGTTTTATCATTGTTTGTTTGTTTATTATTATTATTATTATATTTACTGATTTATTTTTGTGTGTTTTGCCTGCATGTATGTCTGGGCACCACATACCCACAAAGGTCAGACAGCAGATCTCCTGAAATTGCAGTTACCGATGGTTGGAAACCACTGTGTGGGTGCTGGGACTCGAACCCAGGTCCTCTACGAGGACAATGTGTCTCCTTAATTGTAAACCCTTCTCGGCAGCCCAGGGTTGCATTTGTTTAAATCTGAAGTGCAAATGATGGAACTCCAAAAAGCTGTCCAACCGAAGCAGTCAACTTGTCCTGTGTGACCTTAAGAATGAAAATCGGGCTCCTGGCTGGAAGTTTCTAAAAGGCAATTTTAGTATATCGATAAAGAAGGAACCTTTCTTGACAGGCTGAACTGCTGCTCAATAGTGAAACAGAATGAGCGATTTTGCCATCACTGGGGGCAATAAGACTCCACCTGGTGATAGAATCTTGTGAAGGAGTCAGATAAGGCAAGAAATACAGAGCCAAGTCGTGTCTGTTAATTTTTGAGCTGAATTTTAAGGTTCTGCTTCCCCTAAAAGTAAGAACCATTGGCGTTTTCTACTCAAGACCTTTCCTGGGAGACCACGCAGCCTAGTCTGAACCTCTACCCTGGGCTGCAAGGGCCTGGCAGTGCAGTGCATGCTGGGATCTTCACGTTGAGGAAATGGAAAGCTAGACTTTGTCATTTCGAGTGACAAATCACAGTTGTTGGGTTATTTTTTTCCTCTGAGTATTTTTGCCCACGTTTGACTACACTTTTTTTAATCTGAGAAAAGAAACATTTTCTGAAAAACATGACAATAGCTAGAATTTTCAAAACCTAAATTTGTCAAAAAATGTTTTGATCCCAATTAAAAAGATCCTCTGCAGCAATTTACACCCTGTCTTGATTCTCAAAGAACTCCTGATCCCTTCCGTGAATAAACTTTGTATTGTTATTATCATGTCAGTGGGGATAAATTATTGTTGTAAGCTGTTCATATTCACGCACCTAAGACATAGCTAATCTATCAGAGGGATTGGTGAGTAGGCAGAGATGCCATCCATTGCCTTTCTGTTATTAGCCCTAGGAACCGGAGCTCATCTAGAGCTGGAAGGAGTTGATGAGCAATATGTCCATTATTCTCAGGACAGTCTGGGGGACACTCAGGAGGCTGCCCGTCTCCCTTCAGAGGAAGAAACTGAACTCCTAAGAATGTCCCTGACCAAGTGTGTAGACCCAGAGCAAACTTTCTGACCCCAAGCACTCCTCCATCCCTGAGACCATCTTTGACTCTTTCTCTCTGCTTCAGATTTTATTCTCCAGAATCATTATAACTTACGCCATAAAAACCATAAATAATATAAGATCCTAAAGATGAGTCTGTCTCTTAGGATGGAGCTTAGTAGTCCGCATCAGCGTGTCACCATGTTGGCACATCCTCGTTCCAATCACATACGGATTTTACTCTGAATGAATCGACAGTTATTCAAATGCTACCTTACATCTCATTCTGTGAAGTAGTTGATGTTATTGTTGCCATTTTGCAAGTGGGCCATTTTAGAGCCAATAGTCTCAGCGGCACAGCTAATAAGTAACAAAATCAGGATGCACTATCACGTAGCCTGGTGTAGAAACCCTAATACAACTAACAATAACATGCCTAATTTTATAGATGATTTCTTTTAATATATAAGAGATCAAAATCACGTGACCTCTGTCTGATTGTCACCATTTTCCTTCTGGTGTGTCCTGAATGGAGACGAAAGCCGCAGAGATAAAGCTGCGTTGTCTTCCCCACGGTATGTTGTGGGCAGACAGAAGGTTGACAGTTTGACTCTCAGGTGATTAGCCAGTAGCCTCTTGGAAGCCTGTCTGTGCCATGTGTGGCCCTGGTTCCTAGGGATTTAAAGATGAATAAGACATGGCCCTCGCCCCTAAGGCATTCAGAGCAGAGTGCAAAAGCAGTCTCACAAAATGAACTGACAGCTGTCAAGGCGCAGACATGAACAAAGTTGTCCGTGCTCACAGACTAAAGCCCAGCTTTGCCTAGAATATTCCCGACAGTCCTCGCGGGAAAGGACACACTGATTTGGCAGCGAGGGGGTTGGTTGAAAAGATGGCGTGGAGGTGGCAGGGAAGAAAGAATAGCATCTGTAAGTACACACCTTTCTCAAAGCAGAGGTGTGTGTGTTCATACTCTTATTTCCTGCAGGGTGCGTTTATTGGGTGCCTCTATACACACACAGATAAATAAGGCTCTATCTTCCTGTTTATCTCTGTTGTCTGTGTGGTTCATGGTGACTCTCACAAAGCGGGTTCAGGTAATATTTATTGCCACAGAAACAAAGTGACAGGGTGATTAAAAACCACAAATGCACACGGCATAAGTAGAGCATAGCAAGGGAGAGGTGCAGAGCGGCTGAGGAGTAAACCCTCATGATAGATGGGTAGCGGCGGTTTAAACGCAATGGCTGCGCTTGAGTTTCAGGGCTGACTGCGTAAGTTCCTCTGAGTAAACAAAGCATCACCTCAGTTGTGCTTCATAAAAATTAGGGCTGTTTCCAGTCAGTTCAGATGGAGCATTTTGAGCATGCTCAGGAAGAGCAGCAGAGGTCAAGGGTGAAGACTGGTCTCAAGGAGAGAGACTGTAAGGAAAGTGAAGGGCTGGGGAGTGGGACACCAAAACCCTCAAAGACAGCGCTATCACTTCCGCCAATAAGATTCTACCAAGACGGATTCTGATAGCTGCACTCTAAATGTGATGGTTTGGCTCATGGCGACCGAATCCAGTCTCGTGCGACCCTAACAGTCCTTGCGGTTTGCAGACTACCCCAAAGCTACCATCTACAGCCGAAGTAGATTTCACAGTCGGCTTGAACAACACGTAAACTATTTTCTTTCTTTTAGCCCTGAGTTTTTCCAACAGACTCGGCTTCTCTCCCTGTGCATGGCTCCTTTTCCAGTCACAGTTCTTGGGGAAAGGGGGGTAATGCAGAAGCTGAATTGTTAGGAACTAACTGCTAAACGTCCTTACAGTACTCAGGACAGATGTACACAACAGAAGATATTTTCCTGTGTGATACGGCTTTCACATGTCTTGCCAGACATTCATGTAGATGAGAAACCTGTCTGTAATGACTTGAATCTCAAACCTAGTTCAGTTTTACATATCAGCTAGGAATCTTTATGCCATATTCACAATAGGGAATGTTCCAGATCTGAAGTGGGACAAAAACGCGTACTTGGTTTTGTCGCGACCTCAGCAAGACTGTCCATGATTTCAGAAAGCCATCCGTTGCTCTTGTTCACCAGGGTTGCGTCACTCATCCCTGTGCCGCCCATTCTTCATGTCACTCGTCCCCACTCTAGCCATCCCTTAGACGGCTCTCGCTGGCATTGTGCCGTTGCTTGTCCAGCCCTTCTTTGTTAGTCAACTCTAAACAAAGGATTGTCAGTGTTATGGAGTTCTGTGTTCTCCTGAGCCCACGTTTATTGATAAGAGCAGAGTATATACATCATGACTATGTTATCATACTCTTCGATTATAGTTGTAACTGGTACTTATACATAGAAATTCACATTATTTTATGGGCCGGGAACAGAGCTCAATGCTAGAGTGCTTGCCTAGCATGTGGGAAGCCCTAGATTCAACTATTGACACCACAAGAAAAGAACTTCATATTATTTTAAAATCAGAAAATATGTATTATGTTTTCTTTATGTTATAGTTATGATATTAAAATATATGTTATTTTTAAGAAAGAGAATTCGGGGGCTAAGTAAAGTTGATTAAAGCATATCTTGACCATTTTAACTCATATATTCATTTGTTCTTTCATTCCACAACTGTGGAAATGAACCAGCCCACAAACGAAATCTAGAGGCTAGACACTCAGATATACGAATAACTGAAAACCTGAAGAATTGTGAAGATAAAGGGAGAAAGTGATACAATTAACATCAAAGGTCGGAACAAATGGGCTTTTTCATTTGATAAAAGAGACATAGAAAGATCTGAAGAGATGTAGCTGAGACTTAAAGGAATTAAAGCCATCCTGGAATTAAAGTGAGAGAAACCCAGACACACAGTCTTCACTCCAGTCTTTGAAGTGGGGAGGCCGTAGGGGGGATAAACATGGGGAGAGGCAGGCCTGAGTTCACAGTCCTCACCAGTAAAGTGCGGTCAGCATCTGCCTAACTCCAGCAACGTGATGCCATGGAGGGACGTGAGCCCTAGATCCACAGTACCTTGGTTCTCTACCGGAGTCGCTGTGTGGATAGCAAGCAATGTTACAAGATTAGCATTTTGAGTTGTACAAATCAAATATATTTTGTTTGTACAACATGATGTTTTGAAAAGACTTGTATCCTGTAACATGCTAAGAACAAAGACCCACTGTCTGAAGTTTTCAAGCCTACAGACATTGATTATGCCTTATTGAAGGAGCAAGAAAACACATTCTCTACCCTCTACTGTCAGTCAGTATTTGAGCCTGAAGAAAACAATGGCCTGACAATAGCCAACTGGCAGAAAGACAAGCAAAGTAGTTATGTACACGTGAGCCTCTAGGAAGGTGAAGGCCCAATCAGCCACTGAGACGGAGAAGCTCCCCTTCTCATTAGACGAGTGAAGCTGGAGGCAATTGGAAAGGCCAAGCAAGCAATTGCTGGAGGGGATGAATGAATCCAAAGTTCAGGCAGAAGCAGGGGACAAAGTTTGACTGAGCTCTGGTTATTGGAGTTTGCCTTACGGCCTCTTCTCTGTGGCATGAGCCTAATATTCCTTGGTTGATACGAAACAGAAGGAACACAGGCCTGCATGGCTCCTTCTTGAAAGATTCCGTTCTTGAATAGGAAGGAAAAGCTGGCATCTCCCCATCCCCAGGTACCTTCTGTTGAAACTAATGATCACACCAAGGGACCAGGGTTAAGCGTGAAATCCTGAACATCATCATTGTCACCCTGATGTACACTTCCTCTTAAGATCTTATTCTGCATGGTTAGGTGGAATTTGCGTCCCTATGAGCAGCATCTCCATAACTGTTTTTTTTTTTAATTTTTAAAAGGTAGTCTTGACCATTTCATATACTTAGATAGGGAACTTACTTCTTTCCACTCCTTCCCCATCTCATTCCCCCTCCCTCTTCCAATGAAACCCTCCCTGTTCAGGAAGGCCCCATCCTACTCTTATGTCTTGGTTTTTTTGCGTGACCTGATGAGTGTAATTAGTGTTGCTTGTGTGAGCATGGGTGGGAAATTACTTAATGAATCATGAGCCACTCCACCTCTGAACAAAATGACGTGATCCCCACAGCAACCGTTAAGAGGTAGGGCTCTTGCACTGATGATGAAGTACTGGCTGATTCAGCCCTGCTTAGGTCATGGCAGTCGCTAGGAGTTCTTGAGTGCAACAGCCATGTCATGATTAGAAGACGTGTGTGTGCATGTGTGTGCATGCGTGCATGTGTGTGCATGCATGTGCACATGGGCTTGTGTGTCCCACCTCCTCCTCTGTATCTTACATTGTTTCCAAAGCCTCCTCATCCACCCTACTCCCTGTATCGTGAAGGCAATCATGATTTTGTTTAACTCACTTTGTCTTTGGAAACCACCATGAGATTCTCTTTGGTAGCTTTGCCCTTTTCAGGCTCCACAATTGTTAGAGTACTTGCCTAGCATTCATGAAGTCCCGAATTCAGTTCTCAGCACTCATCCTCAAAGAGGGTGGAGGAAGGAGAGCCAGAAGTTGAAGGTCCATCTTAGATGCATAGTTTGAGGCCAGCACCTGGTGCACAGCAACCTGTGTCAAAAGCAATCAAACGGATATATAATTGTCCAGGCTGAATATTAGATGCCAGGACAGCACTTAAGAAAGAATCTGGTCTTGCACTGCAGTGAATATAGAAAGCCTGGTTCGTACAGTTCAGAATTGACCAGCCTCAGGTGTCAGGGACAGAAGAGCCTTTCAGCGCTTAAATTGAGCCTTATTCCTCATTTACAGAGGAAGAAGCCTAGCACACAGCAGAAGTGACACCTGAGGCCTCCTCACGAATTATTTGTAGAAGTGTCTGAGAGAACATCTCCACATCAACCTCCTCAAAATCAGCCCCTTCATTCTCCATATCCAGGGCTTCCACAGGCCCCAGAGCTGCCCCGGATGTGTCGAATGTCATGGAAACCAGGTGTCTAAGAAGAAAAACCGGTCTCTTTAGCTCTTCCATGTCTTATTTGAGAATTGTTTTGTAAATATTTTTTTTTTAGATTATAATGTAATTTTATCATTTCCCCCTTCCCTTTCTTCTCTTCAAACCTCCCCATGTGGACCCTTCCTTGCTTTCAAATACATGGCCCCCCTTTTTTAAATTGTTGATACATATATATATGTATAGATATATTTGAAAGATAATTCAGATATGTTGTTACATATATCTCTGAAAGGTAATTCAGAGAAGCAATAATTGGGTATAGTTCCAGTACTTAGAAGACTATGAATCTTTCAATTGGATTGTCTGACTCAAAAAATAAATCTTTTTTTTCCCCAGTGGATCACTCATCAGTCTTGCTCTTTAAAGAGAAAAGGATATAATACTTAATTCAATCCTATAATACAACTAAATTATTCCCATTAGACAGATAAGAAAACTGAGGTTGGAGTGATTGAGCAGTTTCCATAAAAGCAAATATCCAGCAACTGTATAAGTGAGCTCTAGATCCATGTTCTTCCCTCCTTGGAGGTGCTGTATCTCCCCTGTTCTACTGCTCAGGACCTCTAACAAGCAGGTGGGTGTTCATTGGCTCATGAGGGGAGAAGCCATACTGCCCTTGGACTCATAATAATGCAGATAGACCCTGGGACTGAAGGTTTATGGGGTACAAATAATCTCAGAGGCTCAGGTTAAAATTACAGTGTAGCCATGGAAGGGGTCATCTATCTCAGACGGAAAAAAAATCAAAAGTGTCTAGCCCATAGGCCCTCATCTGCTGACTGTTCTGGCTGATTTTTATGTTAAAGATTGTTCAGATTTTGTCATCCTCCTCCAAAGATGGGCCAGGAAGACCTTTAGGAATAGCAGGGTAAGAACCAGGTAGAGGTCTCTCTGTCTTCCCTTCCAGTTACTTTGACCATTGGTCTTTTGGCATGACAGGCAAAGGGAGTGTTATTTATTCCTGTCTTTTATTGAGCCCACCTGGCCAGACACAGTTCCCTACAGTTTTCACAGACTCTGACAATATGTATCATAGTAACATTCATTGAATGTTATTATCCTCCATTTTACAGGAGAGTTGACAGTGACTTCAAGGCTAAAGATGAGGTCACTTGACCACTGTTACCTTTGTATCAATTTATTCATGAAAAGGTATTTGTTGAATACCTACTGTGTTCTCTGAGATGCTGGCAGGGATTTGGATACATTTGGTGAACCAAAGGAGGCTTCCTCCCCTGTGGGGCTTACATCCTAACGTAAGGATACTGGCAGGATTCAGTAGACATCAACAAATATGCCGTCTCCTAGAAACAGTCGTAGTAAGGAAAGTCAGACATCCTCCCACCTCTGCATCTCTCTTGTCCTTCCTTGATGTGTGTTTTCTATAAAGCACCAATCTCAGTAAGTTATAGGAGCGTCCTGTAGCTTTGAGGGTCACCTGTAATGGAGAAAGACATTTCTGAGGTTCTCCTCTGAATTCTGGCAGGCATTCACCTGATAAACCAGAGCTGTCCAGTTGCGCTTCTTCTGTTTTAATGACTGGCTGATTGTGTTATTTGAGGCTTACTGCTTATTTTCCTGTCTCCCTCCATTTATTTTGAATTTTAATTTGAAACTTATTTTTCTGTGACCACGTCTTGGTGTTTAACAGGTGCTTGCATGTTCCGGAACGCTTTCCCTGCAAGGGCTGTGTGCACTCAAAGGGCGATGCTGTGATTAGACCCAGTACTGACAGGACCACTGTTTCTGCCGAGCACTGTGCAGGAGTGGGTTCACTGACCAAAGGGTTCCTGGTGCTGGTTGCAGCAAAAGAATGTATCCTCACAGCAGCAAGACTGGAGTCATGGTAGGGGAACAAAAAGAGACCCACCTCCTGGAAGGGAGTTCTCTCTGTGGAGATTGCAGGGAGGAGCCTACAGCCAGGTGAACAAGGGCGGTCTCGTGACCTGGTGACCACTGGAGCCTGTGGCCTTGGGCGATTGATATTGTGGGGACATATCTGGATTTGCTACTAGGAGACATGAGTTTTAACTGTCGCTCCACTGCGAGGGCATCGGTTATCACGATGCAACCAGCAGAGTGTTAATTGAGGTGCTGATAATGATGGTCACACTTCCCGTTTCCTAGCTCCTCCTGTAAACGCTTTACACTCATTTCAAACTTTGAATCCTGGAACCCGTTCGCGGCTTCGTGCTCTCCTTTGAAGTATGCGAGAAGTAATTAACTACCCAATCTTCAAAATGATCTTGCAAAATACATGTATCACCTCCCTTTGAGTAGAAGATGACAGAAAGGTTCAGACGGAGGCCGAGCCTTGCCAAGGTGTCTCAGCTAGGATAACGACGTGGCGCCCCACCCACCACGTTGTTTCCATACGGCTTCAGTTTGCTCACTGTAACAAGAAAACCAAGGTGAGAAAATGGCAAGCGTCGATGCTTAGACACCTCTGGAACAGAACTTGTTCCCTCATTGCCTGGTGTACTTTTTCAACACTTGTGCTGTTGTATCCGTGATTACTTCCAGGATTTACAGTGAGGTTAGTTTAAGTATTTCTTTTAGACTTTTCTCTACTTTTCTACAGAATAGGAACAACCATGCTAATATACAAAACATAATTCCATGCCCTATTATTCTCAATATGAACTGTAGGAAGAGTTTCAACAAAGCAAACCAAAGTGCTAGACTCTTATTGACCTGGAATCTGATGATTCGGGCATTGTGTCTCTGGCCTCTTGGCATTGCCTTGGCATCCAGGAGGTGTTTTTGGAATTGTCCTAAATTTCTTGTTGTATAAGCCATGTTTCGCTTCCCTGTCATGTCATAGACATTAGATCTCTGAATGGACTTCTCACTGATTGTCTGTCGGGTCAAAAAAATGCAGTATCATGGATGAGACTCACTTTCTTCTGGCTGTGCCTGACCTTTGCAGGGATCTTTATAAACACGAATATTTTTAAAACCTGCATGCGACACATTCCATGTCGGGAATTCATGATCTTGCTGCCGTCTTTTTTTTTTTTTTTTTTTTTTGTCAATACCTTTCGGCTTGCAGTTCCCTTTCCTTCTCCTCTCCCACACATGGACATAGATGTGCCTTTTTCTAAGAATCTCCTAAGAAGTCATTGGCTGTTTAGCGCTTATAAGTTGTAACATATAATTTGCTATGAAAGAAGTATAGAAAATTATATAAAGTAACAAGAAAGAAAAGACTGAGGAAGAAACTCACATTTGCTGAGCTCCTCTGTGTTGAGGGCTGTCTTAATAGTGCAGTACAAAGTCCTACAGGATAGGAGCTCTGACTGAAGAAACCCTCCAGCATGTGAGTCTTGCCTCCGCTACTTGTCCTGCCCTTCCTGGCCATGGAGAGATGTCCTTCAGGGCTGTTAAGTCTCAGTTCCAGATTTTTGATGTCTGGCACCCTGGGTCCTGGAGCATGTGAAAGCATGGTTTGATCAAGGGGTGAGAGGGTTAAGTCTGCTCTGTGGAGCTGTAGAGGAGGCGAGAGATGTCCAGGAGCAATACAGCATGCGTGCCGTGGTCACGTGTGGAGCAAACTGCATATAGACAAGTTCTGTCCTCACAACCACACTGTGACTACAGCAACAACAGAAGCCTAATGCTTCCTAGATCAGTCTCGAGCCTGGGGGTTCACAGTCTGTCCTCTGAACCCCTGATCAGATGCAGTGTGCAGCCATGTCAGCTGTAGGCAGCGACTGTACCGTGGCTTCAGCGAAATCTCCCTGGAGGAGTGACCCCAGCACCCTGCCTCCTCTCCAGCTTCCTTTGTTGCAGCGCTCAGAGATTTGCCTTCTAGAATACATTTGACTTCTTAAACTATTTAGAAAATCGAGAGCTTTTTAAATTGGAAAAAAGTTACCAGGGAGGCACGGCCTCGCTATTTAAATAGCAAATGTTAGCACCTCAAGAGACCGAGGTTTGCATTTTTCATGATGTCTAAGAGATGTGCAGACTATCTGGAAATTGTGTGTTTAAAATTTGGGGGGGTGGGGGGAGATGGTGCTGGCCATTGTTTAAACTCAAGACAGCCCTAACCTCGCTTTTTGAGAAGAAGGTAGTTCGTCTTCTACACAATGACTCTGATGAGAGTGTCTGAGACCCTGGTACAAAGATGCATCATCACCTTGTGACTCAGGCTCTGGGCTGTGATGTATTTACCCCTGTGAATAGACACGCATACTCTTTCATGTTTATTTCTGTGCTGTCAAAGTCTACGCCCGTGGTCCCCCCCTTAACCATATCCTACAGTACAGCCCCCCACATACTTAAAACCTTCTTCATGTACTGCTGTCATTAACCAAAACAAAACTCTAAGGTTCGCACATCTCTTTGCAGCTTTCAAACTACATTCACATAGTTTCTCACAGCTGATGCTCACATTGGCCTTACAAGGTGTACATCACATACATGTACCTGTTTTATTCATGATGGAGCGGAAGCTCAGAGATGAATTGCTGGTCCAGAGACACACGATTGTAATCGATGGAGCATTGTTCTTGTTTACATCCGATGTCTTCTCGTCTCTGACAGGAAGATATACTTACTGTAGAAAAGTTACGAAGTGTAAGAATGGCATAAGCAAGGAGATGAAAATTGTCTGAAATCCCCCCACCTAGACAGAAATGCAGTTAATAGTTTACATGAATATAATCTTAAGGTGCGATTATAATTAATTATGCATGCTGCTTTATGATGTACATTGTTACTTATCTGCAAGTTTCCATATTGAATATTTCTCATTTCTATAGTTTTTTTTTTTCAGCCATGGGAACATCGTAGCATATGAGACACTCATAATTATTGTAATTTAAAACACAACATATTGTCATCCCATGCAGGTTGTATCTATATCTTTGAACACATCCTTCTATATATCTGATTACTTCTCTCAATTAAAATCCGGAATTACTGGTTTGGCATGTGTGTGTTTTTCAAGATTTTAGATCTTATTTCTTTGGTCAATTTTTAGTCTGAAAAGTTGTTCTCCCAGATGTCTGTTTCACTATGCTTTTCTCCACCTGGAATATAAAACAACTTTTTAAACATTTTGTTTTGTATTTTTTAAAGATTTATTTATTTATTATGTACACAGTGTTCAGCCTCTATGTATGCTTGCAGGCCAGAAGAGGGCGCCAGATCTCATTACAGATGGTTGTGAGCCACCATGTGGTTGCTGGGAATTGAACTCAGGACCTCTGGAAGAGCAGTCAGTGCTCTTAACCTCTGAATCATCTCTCCAGTTTTGTATTTTTGAGATAGGGTTTCTCTGTGTAGCCCTTGCCATCCTGGAACTCACTTTGTAGACCAGGTTGGCCTTGAATTCAAGTAGATCTTCTTGCCTCTGCCATCTCACCTAAGAGCTGGGACAACACCTCACAACCTTTAACCCTTTTGATAATATAGTTTACTTTAAATATCTGTGACTTAACTTCAGTACATGATTATAAATATTATAGCTCAATAACACACTTCTTCATGTAGAATTAGTTTTTACTTACATATTTTTCTTTTACATAATTCTGTGTGATCTTGAGGGAATCATTTCATCTCTGTGAGTCTGTTTCTCCATCAGGAGCTGCAGAGAGACCACGAGTTCTTTGGATACAGTAATACAGAAAGGGGGTTCATGGAGCACTTCTCCATGGGTAATGAAATACTCTCTGGCAATGGGTCTTCTTTTTACTGTGATGGAAGCAGAAAGGTGGTACAATACAAACAGATGAATGAACTTCCCTCCGGAGTCCTTCATTCTACATGTATATAAAATTTCTGTGAATCAGCTTCAAGGAGCACAGGGCATAGCCTGGATTGGAACAGACTCACGGGCAGCGGTATATCAGCACTGTCCCCACAGTCCTTCCACTTGCTTTTATTGTCTGCCCAGTGCATCTCAGTGGCTGTCACACGGATGAAGGCATCCAAAGACTTGGGTGAATTTAAAACTTCATGAGACCATTTCTCTAACTTCTGCACAGATCTGCCTTAGTGTCTTTTTGTGAACTCATATGGAAGGACGTCATTGGGAACATTGGAGTTCAGTATTACACCAGACATGTCTCTCACTTTGAGTCCCACAAGCACGTTGGAGATGTTGTTTGCTTTATTGTCTTGCATCTGTCTTTAAAGATGGGATTTTTCTATCAGACCTTTAGTGGGTTCCTGCTGTGCATCAGGCACTGGGAGGGGAAGATGAATTCCACGCCCCCTCCACAGCAGCACAGATGGGCCAGTCGTCCGTCAACAGCTGATTATCCCATGGTACAGTTAGCCACATCATGGGGTAGCAACACCACCTCAGGCACGCGTGTGGGTGTTGCTCTCCTGGTGGCCTAACAGGCAAAGCAGAGAGAGGGTTTCTAGTGAAATAAGCCAGTAGGTGATATTTCATCAATCTGTGCGAGCAATGCTCGTGTGTTGGAGAACACAATGTAAGGACGATATGCAGAGAACAGACTCACAACACCATAAGTACCACCCTCGGCTCTCTTCCCTTACCTAGAAGAGTCTCCCCCTACCCAGTCTCCTTGTCCCTTCCTTTATCTGACTGATATCAAATAATTAGCAGTAAGTCTTTCAGCTCAAGCTCTATTTCCTCAAGAATTCTTCCATGCCCACTCACCTAGGATAGCTATATTCCTTCTATGCTCTTGCATGCACAGCTGCGACATCTGTAGGACTTACTGTGTCATACAAAGAATGGATATAACCTAAGTACCCACCAGTGGATGAATAGGCAAAATATGCCTATTGTGTCTGTTTATGTACATACACACAGGTACACAGAATTGAATACAGCTTTAGAACGGGAAATGTGGCGCATCCTTCAATGCGATGAACCCTGAAAACGTTTTGCTAGCTACATAAGGCAGTCAGTAAAAGACAAAGACATTGTCTGATTCATCGTATGTGAGTCCCAGCACTGTCAAATTCATAGAGGAGGTAGAAGGTACAGTAAATGGTAAAAGGTAGGCATGGAGGCAGAGTGACAGGCTAGTGTCCAGTGGGCATGTGGTTCCACTTTGGGAAGCTGGCAATGTTCTCTGTGGGGGTGGGGCTGATGTTTGCACACAGTGTAAATGTATCTGAGGCCACTGAACTAAGTATCTGAAATAGCAGAAATTGCATTCCGTGTTGCACAGACATGTGACAGCTGGATACTGCATGGCCGTGTCTCTTTCTGCAATGTCAGTTCTCTGCACATCAAGGATGCTGGTTTCCAACGGTGTCTGTGCGGTGTTGTGCTATGGACCTTACAGGAAGAAGGTCCTTCCTTCGGGAAAACTGTTGGTGATGCGCGTGAATGCAAAAGTTGCCCCCCTTGTCACCTTTGCCGTGTCGGTGACGTAGCCTTATTTACAGGTAAAGAAATTCAAGCTTAGAGACGACCTTGCAGAACTCACCTGGGTGATACCTGTTCAAGTCGGGATTGGAAGCCAGGCGGTGTCAGCTCCAATCCGAAAACAACATTCTCATTGCACCGGCCTTTATTCGCCGTCGCTTTCTACACACAGTTAGCGGGCGCCAGCAGCGACAGAGGCACACGGGTGCACGGGAGAGGCCACATCTTACACGGAGGATGAGTTTAGCAGCCTGCTGAGAGTGGAAAGGGAGAGGTGACAGAAGCCGGCCAGGAAGCTTCATGAGACAGGCACCTCCCATGTGCCCTTGATTCCTTCCACTTTCTTCCCATGTAGCCAAACAAAATGGAATGAGGAGATTAATTGAGCCCTCATCTGTTCCCCAAGGGCTGTGTGGAGTTCCCCCATCTCTTAGGTAATTTAACCTAGAGGGGGTTTTGCTGTAGGCAACAGCCCACATGGCTGAGGATTGACGCAATGATTTAATAGGCCTCTTCCTGTGCTAATCGCTGGTCTTCCTTGTGGGAGCCCCCTTCCCTCGCTGCATTAAAGACTCCATTAATTTGTTTGTGTATAAATTCAAGCTGCTTGGGTTCTGTTGCACTTCGGAGTGGAGAGAGGTCCTCACTCAAGAATCTTCGGCTTGTACCGCTCATCAGGACTGGCTGATAAGAAAGATGTATTATACATTTTATTACCTTGTCTACAGAGCACCTGTGACGGCTCTAAAGTACATTCGTGTACAGTATGAATAACTGTCAGGGTAATTGATAAAGCTGCCTATAATAAGGATAGCTAGAATGGCCTTCCTAGAAACTGAGGGCTCTAAGTGCTTGGGGCAGGGAGGGGTACCAAATAAATCCCGTTCTTCAGAAATCACTGGCCCTTAAAATAAAAAACTGATCAGGGTCTGTAGACCTGCCTTTCACTTCTAAGTGTAATTATTTTATGTTGCAATGCATGCTATTAGACACATTCAAATCAAGTCAAATAAAAGAATAGCATAAATCTCACATTATATGAATAAAGCACATTTCAGGGCTGGAAGGGGTTTGAAACAGAGAGAGGCGACCCCTACATCCAAATAGTTGAGGAAGATGAAGATGCTTGGAGAGATGTAGGCCCTGTGAAGACAGGCAGCAGGCCAGCAGCCTGTTGGTCTCAGTTTACATATCCAAAGCAATGTCCGCTCTCTAGTGAATTCTAGGGGAACTGCGGCTAGCTGTATGGTGTCCTTAATTACAACAGAAACTAACACACTTTCTGAGCACCCCCATGTTTCCCGGTGTTTTGTTCTCTAAAGAGCCTTAGGGAGCAGGTCCACGTACACCATCAGGTGATCCCTGGAAATGATGATAACATAAAACCCCAAGACTAGCTGGGCAGTAGTGGGGCACGGCTTTAATCCCAACAGGCAGAGGCAGGCTCATCTCTGTGAGTTCAAGGCTATCCTGTTCTACAGAGTGAGTTCCAGGACAGCCAGGGATATACAGAGAGAAATCCTATCTTGAAAATCAAAAAGCAAACAAACAAAAATAAGGCTATTGAGAAAAGTAAACAGGTCAAACATGCCTGGACCATTCCTGGTGCACAGTTGGGTATTTAAAAGTATTTAAAAGACTCTGACAATAGCGAGGTGTCTTGGAAATGCTGAGGCTTGGGGAGTAGGGAAAATGGAGAAGTGGGAAGAGAAGCAACTCATACGACATTGTTTGAAAATCACTATAGTCAGTGCTAACTATTTGTAAGCTAATATAAAAATACAAATCAAAACCAAAAAAAAGTCCCTCGCCTGGAGAGAAGGCTTAGCAGTTAAGAGTTCTTGTGCTCTCACAAATGACTGGCGTTTGGGTTTGGCTACGCACACCCACATCCAGCAGTTCAGAACTGCCTGTGTAACTCCAGCTCCAAGGAATCTGATACCCTCTTCTTGCCTTCAAGGCCCCCTCCGTATCACACACACACAGAAACATATCAATACATGATAGTGTTTTCAAACCCCGCTGTCTGGGCCTTGGGGTGTAGTTCAGTGGTGATCCCTTCTCATCCCTACAAAGTAAATAAATATGAAAGAAGTCAAAATATTTTAAAAAGCTGTCATTTTTGTGAGTGTTTTATAAGTAGGGCAGGATAGGTGGAGGATAGCAATGTCTTAGAAATACGTTCAGTGTGGCGGTGCAAGCAAAACTGAGCTCAAGAGACCAGTACCCACCGCCAATAAAGGGTGAGTAGAGGAATATGCTACAGATGTTAGGAAGGTAGTCACCATGTTTCCTATGGGAATGGCCAGGGGAGGGCCCCCTTCTTTGTCCTTGTCAATGCAGATGCAACTGTGTAAATGTGGCATTAAAAAAAACACTTAAAAAAGAAGATAAGAAAAGCACCTACTTTTCACTGCAAAATGTCTAGCTTTCTCAACCAAAAGATTCTTCTCATCTATTTTGTTTCCTAATTGGAGAGAGAATGGGGCAGAAACAGATGCCAAAGCCAAGAGTCACTGGGCTCTTTTCTGTAGGTACAAATTAGATCTGTGTGGTTGCTTCTACCCCTCATTTGGCTGTCTGTAGACTGGTGTTTGTGCGGTGCTAGAATGAAGTAACTCAGACTTCTATTCAAGATAAATGCTAGTTCTGTTTTGTGCAGAAAGATGTAAGTCTGAATGTAGAAAGGATTCTCTCCATGACGCCCCGGTTAATTCATAGCAGTGTGAGAGCCGTAAAAAGCCACCTAATTACTTCTTCCTCCCCACTGTATATTTCAAGGATGGCAGGTATCCCAATAGGTTCAAGAGAGATCTGATATTAAAGCCATTGGACTATAATCTTCTCCTTTCCCTGCCATCTTGTAGCCATTAACTTTGTGCACAGTAGAGAACATTTGTCCTTACAACCGCCGCTTTGTCCTTGGGTTGCTTCTATGCATCTATGAACTGGGGAGACACTAAATGTTCTTCTTTGCTCTGCTGACTTCCATCTGGTCACTTGTTAAATGGGAGCAGTCAGTCATGCAAGCTGGTTACAGTTTGGAGAATACTGTAATGCCTTCTGAAGAAGTTGGCTGTTCCTGTTTGCAGTGTGATTAAGCAACCCTGTGAGTGTCCCAGCCTACCTTGGAAGGGAATCTGGGAAAATACCCATATTCCAGACTGGGAATCTGCTGAGCTTGGCAAACACCAGCCACACTTGTCATGGGTGTGTTTGCCGTTCATTGTATCTCAATGTGGGCAGGAACTTGGGCTTGAGATATGGAGGAGCAAGAGCGAATGCAGTCACTTGCCTCCTGTTCTCATGAGGTCCCATCACTAACTTGGTACCCGGGGCCCTTTGAAGAAAGTGTCCAGTGCAACCCAGCTTAAGATGGTTTCTAGTTGCCTAGTTCTTTGAGAAGCACCCCAGGCCCTCACCCACAAAGAAAGACCAGATTTGCCACAAGCCAGAGGCTTCTAACAGTCATGCACCCAGCTCAGAGAAGCCCTGGAACTCTCATGGTTCCTCCTTCGCCTTCTCCCACTGAATATGCTCCTTTCTTTTCTGGATGCATAGGAAACCTCGGGACATTCTTGAACAGTACCATCTTGTATAGTAGCTACCAGCCACATGCAGTTATTTCATAGTTAGATCTAAATGACTTAGAATGAAATAAAAATCTGAAAAGTCAGTCTTGCCAGGAATGTTTTGAGCACCGTGCAGTGTCGGTAACTATCACATTAGAGTAGATACAGAACTTTTCCCTTGAAATACTAAGTTCTGTTGTCTCAGGCTGCTGTAAGTGTGCCTTAATCTTTGCACTGTATGGGGAAATATGCCTATTATATCCAAGTTCCTAGCCTGTGCTAAGCATGTAGAAATACTTCATGATCCCTGAAACAGCTTTGAAATTAGGTGTGATTTACTACCCGAGAAACTCAAGGCTCGGTGGTATTAAGCAACTGATCCAAAGAGGCATGGCTGGGACGCAGGAGTGCTGGGTCCGTCCATGCTGAGGCTAACTCTGTGTTGACCATAGGTATCTTTGCATTTCGGAGCGTCATCAGCTCATTGTTTCTGATTGACATCTGTTGTGAGTCTATGAAATATGTGTGGGGCCACAGAATTGGACTGGGTACTAGAGTGTGGGAGGATACTGATAGCCATCCATTTCGCACACTTTGCTTTAAGTTTGTGCTTCACACTGGGTTGGATTTGCCCTTTTGAATTCTCCTAAGCATCACATAGGATAAATACCATTATTATGTCTTCTATGCATGTTTTTTTTTTCAAAAAAAAAAGAAAGAAAAATCGCAGATAAAGGCAATCAACAGAGTGCTTAGCAAGTGGCAGTGTGGTGTGGAAATTCAGAGGCTGAACTGAGAAGTCGGAGTCAGGACACTTGGTCTTCTTACCCCAACCAACTACAGTCTGGTGTTAGCCCCAGTCTCCAAAGCTGTGTTCTCAGCTTCTCCACATAGAGGACCCACATAAACCCTCTCCTTGCCTCAGGAAGGTAAAGAGGGAAGGATATCAAGAGGATTGGATGTCTCGGAGTATGGAACTCATGTGTTCCCTAGAGGAGCAGGGCTTGAGTCAAGGCCCGCTCTTTCCCTCCACTGTGAAGAGCCAATCGATGTAGCAAATACACCTGATTGACTTCCTGTCACAGCCCCCATTTCACAACAATGGACAGCATCTTCTGCAATCTGAAAACTGATTACAGGTCGACGATCCTGATTTGCTTGCTTTTATAAAAAAAAAAAAGCATAAGTGGAATAAGAGTAAACGCTCTCCTACTTGATTCCAATTCATTTCCGAAGAGGTGCCTCTCCCATTCCGATTTTAAGTAAGTTTGTTAAACTATAGTAACTGAACTTGAAGATACAGCAAAGAAAAAATTAATGCCATCTGTATTCCATTTTCATTTATTAAGAATGCTGAACAAAGGATGAAAAGATGAGCCATGATCAGAATGCTTATTCTGTTTTCCGATGTAACAGCAGCGATTCACCAACAGATGAATTTCACTGTGAAGCTGATGTGTTTTAAATCCCAATGCGGAGGAATTGAAGAGAAGAAATGAGAACCCTGTGAGTGGACCCCGCTTCCGTATTTCCCGTTATGGTCGGAGTCAGAGAAGGGAGTTTAAACAAGGATCGCCTAGGCAGAGAGCCCAGGTCAGTTTCCATAGAAACTGTGTCTTGCGGTGACTTTGAGGCATCACCAAAAGCAGCAGGAAGTGTTCAGCCTAGAGTTGAAGTCACCCCGGGAGAGAATATATTTGAATTCTTCCGGCCATCCTCCCTGCCTTTGCATTTGCGGCAAAGGGCAGAGACCTTGCAAAGAGGACTATGCACTCAGGGCTCCGCTGTAGCAGGCAGATCTGAGGGGAGGCTTTCACACCAGACCTGTTGATTCGCATCCTGACAAAGTATACTAGCTCATAGTTCAGTGTATCATATCATCTGTTCCTGCAAGAGTGAAAGGGAAAAATAGCATGTACATTTTGAAGTGATCCTTTTCACTAAAAGAATAACAGTTCAAAATATGTCCGTTAATTACAACGAGCATCAAATCCCCATGTCCACAAATATGAACGGACTACAACATGCTCACCCCTGCTCATTGACATGTGATCTGTGGCTAGAGCTAATCTTTTTCCACAGAGGCAGTGTGGAAGCCGAAGATATTTAGCGCCTAGCCTTTTCACAGAAAACGTTTGCCACCCCATCCCACATTTTTTAAACTAAATATTACTTCCTTGTGCCTCAGTGTCCTCATCTGAGAAAGATAAAATGATAGCCCCACCCCATGGCCAATGTGCAGATTAAATATGATAGTAAAAGAACTCCCCACGATTTCTATACACAGAAGACGCCAAATAAATGGTAATGTATGACCACATGATTTTGGTCAAGTTAGTAATATGTCAGATGTCAGGCTTCAGTTTCCTCGTCTTTTTAATGTGGATAGTACCAGCCTAAGAGCAGCTTTTAAGACACCGTGGGATAACCTGCAAGCAACATTAAAAGCCTGTGTCTATTTGGCACTTCCTTTACAAGTGGAAAACCAACACAAAGAATCATGAAATGACTTAGGGAAGTTGCTCGAGTAGTTAGTGACAGAGCTGGTACCTGGAACATACCATCCTCTCAGCCTGTAGTTAGGTCTAAATGACGATCACCTAGCCTCAGTGCCTGCCATGCGACACATCTGCATTCGTTCCCTTCCTTTTCTGCTTACCCCATAGTGGTTACCACTGCCACCACTCTGCCTTGTCATATAACTCGTGTTTCATGTTTGTATGCATTTAAAGGTGTACTTCTATTGACAAGGTCTTTTTATCATCGTTGCTAGACTGTGACTCCTTTGAGCTCGGAAACAATAAAATCTTTCATTCTTTTTACCCCCCCCCTATTGTCTAGCATGCTCCCTGGCCAATATTGGTGGTAAGTTTGTGTTTACTAATGCATCGATGAATGAATGAACACGAAAATGAGATTTTTGATAATTTTTCTATCTTCTTACATGGGTCCTACTGGTCTTTGAGTGGCGGGCCTGGTTGTAAGCTGCTCAGAGTTTAGTGAGCCTGTATTACACCTGGTCCTTTGCGTTTCTAAGACTTGAGATGGCACAATGGCCTCCGAGTTGAAAGAGACCTGGCCTGCTTGCTCTGAGCCCCTGTTGGACCGTCTCATTCAGAGATGCTCTTTCACTTCCCAGCGTTCAGAGGGTTTTCATTCCCGAGACTTCAAGGTCAAGAATTGTCCCACTATTCCATCTGGGTGGTGATTCACCTGCTGTGCTAGAACAAAAAGCCTCCAGGGGCTGATTGGGGGTTGCAGTCCGCCACCTTACTGAGTGTTGACATAGTCCAACTTGGTCTGGAGAGTCACAGTGGAGGTGACAGCAGTGCTCAGTCTGCAGCGTGTCCTTGACTCTCGTTCTGTGCACAGGTCCCTGAAGGGATTTGACACACTTAGCCTCTTGATGAGATGCAAACTTTTCGACAGGCAGAAAGGAATCCTGAAATTAGATGGATAATTTTTCTTTCCACCTTATACCCCAGAGTAAAAGAAAGTATGACAGCGATAATTTCATAATGACATCGCAGACTTTTATGTTAGACACTTTTAATGTATCTATAAGTGTTTAATGAGTATTATTCTTCTTATTTGGCAGGCATTGAAACTGAGATTTCTGAGGTGGAAGCTATACATATTGAGTGTTTCAGAGCCTGAATCAGAGTTTAAGATCTTTGATTTCTGGGCACCTACTTCAGCCTTACTACAAACGAACTTTAGATGCAGGGCAGAGATTATGTAGTCTATTCTCTACTCGACAATTCTTCACGGATCACCCAAAATAAGCACAGAGGAATTATCAGGGAGGGGACAAAAAGGACAAGGTCATAACCCTTATTACCCTCTATCTCAGTGGTAGGATCAGGCAACAGCAATGAAAACATATGAATAAAGTAAATTTTGGCGGGTTCAGACAGCATGTCTCTAAGGAAAGAACACAAACAGACTTAAATTCTAGGAAAATTGAATATTAAGGGAAGAGTATCAGGCAACTGTCGCCTGGTGCTTGTGATCCTGGGGAGAAATAGATGGAGAGATGGTTCTCTCTGTTAGAGGGTGTGGCCCGTCCCATGGCTAGGACCACGCCTTCAGGTCAAGAGGGACAAGGGGACCAGGTGGGTCGCCCTTTCCTCTTATCAACAGCTACGATTCTGCTTCTGTTCCACGTATAGTACACTCATCCTCAAGGCCTGGCTTTGACGTCTCCCCTGCTAGAAACCTCCCTGATTCTGAGTGAGCAGTCCTCCCTTCTCCCAACCCTTACCCACACTGTTCATTGCTTATTCTTACCTAATTCTTCTTATGTTTCTGCTCATTTATCAAGATTCCTGAGTACATTGTAGTAATCAAGACAACAATGCTTGGGTTAGGTAGGCACTGGACCAAGGCCGAACTTTCCACTGTGATGGTAGACAAGTTGCTCTCTTTAGATCACTCTTGTGTCACCTGTAACTGGGTATAATTATAGTGCCTATCGCCTGAGATGATCCTGAAATTGACCCATGACATAGAACACTTAGTTACTATTAAACACTCAGTGGCTATAAGTAAGTGCAATAGGTATGGTGACTGTATGCCTTATAGAAAATTGTTAGCTCCCCTTTCTTAGGCTGAGGGTTTGTGAGCCGAAAATATGTATTACGGACCCAGTTTCTGACTACAGTTGGTCCCAAATAAGTATTTTGAATAGATGAATGAAATTTTCTTTTTCCCTAGCAACATAATAAATACTATCATTTATTTTGTTTTGGAACTGGATAAGGATTTTACTGTCTCTAAAAATTCTACTATGTATTTGAATCAATGAGATGATGAGGCCAACAGCAATTAAGAGTTCCACCTGCAGATATAAAAGCTTGTTCAGGGTAAGCTTGGAAATGGGGCCCGGTGCCTTCAGAATGGCCATCGAGGCAGAAGATGGCAAGAGCCAGCTCTGCGTGCCAGAGAGCTCCACTCCCCATGATGAGTCAGAACGTTCTGTGTGCTTAGACTACTGGAGTTCCTCGAGCATATGGAATTGGTGGCAGGGACGGATGTCACGCATCTTTCCGTCCCTAGCTGAGGGCAGACAATGGGACAGAGCAGATGTTCTCTGCACATGAGATGAACGAGTGGACACATGTGGCCTCTTACTGACGGCTCATTAACCTAATGTGCCTCACGTGCAAATGGATGTCGAGGGTGATACAGCTCTGTGTCCTGTGTCACAGAGAGTCTTTTGTCATCTCAGGCCCAACTGTCACTGCGGCCTAGGAGGTAATATGCATTGATCCGTTCGCGATTTGAAGACTTGTGAGCATTTAAATGACACCTGGGGTTATTGACTTTGGCAAAGCAAATTGTGTTTAGAGATCGTTTAATGGCCCGAGATTCATGTAATAGTGCAGGAAATGCTTAGAAACGCCTACTATGTGCCCGGTACTTTTTCCCTATCTTTATCCTGAATGCAGAAAAGATAATAATGCCTTCTCCATATAGCTGGGGGGAGGACTGAACTCTGCACATGGGTCAGAGAGAGGGCAAGTCTCAGCATGTAGTGATTGCTCAGCATCTTAGTATTTATAAAGTAGATGCACGCCTGAGGTCAGGTCATGGCCACAGAGATGCAGAGCACTCGGGAGCATCCCAGCCTTACGCTGAGTTCTCACCTCACCATGCTCTGTTAAACTCATGTGCAGTTTTCCATCGAAATCAGGTTGCTGGGAAAGCCCAGCCTTACTGAAGGTATGTGTCCCCTGGGTGATCAAAAGAAGAGGTTGCTGAAAGGGCCTGATGTGTGTGGAAAATATAGCATTGTTTCCAATAAGCATGTTGGCGTGGCAGAGGATTTTTGGAAACTTCTGTCCTCATTGGTCACCAGATACAAGCATGTTGGAAACCTATCATAAGCGAGAGGATAGGAGTATGAGAGCATCCGGGTTCCGAAGCTGGGCGCCTTGGCTGTTGACCCTCTGATGAGAGATCTGGGGCTGACTGCCTGCTACTCAGAAGAAGACTCCCCAAAAGCAGTAGGAAAAGTCAGTAAAGGAAGCAGATGTCGGTTCATCTGAAGGAGTGACATCCACGTGGGCAGTAGAGATCAAATCCCAAGGGCACACACAAGGAGGGTAAAAGTTACCAAACCAGACAGCCAGATTGCCACAGGTATTGTTCGACGTGACACGAAGGGCAAACTGAAGAAGATTTCATGTCATTGTCCCATGCTGGGTATGGCCATGACTAGTTGGGCCAGAGTGGGGTGTGACACCATGCATTGAAGCCAAACACGAGTCATCGCAGACAGTCATTGGGGAAGGCAGCACACTTTATCACATAGCTGTCTCGTTGACTCCTGGAGACACTGAAGATGGTGAGATCGCCATACTCTACCCAGCTAGTCAGGACTACGTGTCAGGTCCTGACCAGTCAGAACCAAGTGACTTGACTACATCGAACTCTCTCTCTCGGGTGAAAATACATATACGCACATATATATACATATAGATATACATATAGATATATACATATACACTATATTAATGTAGTTCATGCCCCATGCTGTGGACTTGTGTGTAGCCTTGAGGAAGATCTTGTCCCAGAGCAGCTGGCACATCCAGTAATGGAGACAGGATACTAAACAAATAGTTAGAAGAGTGTGGGGGTGGGAGCCACAGAGAGCATCACGGTGATAAGGAGTGGGAAGCTTCTCCTCTGACTGATGGTAAGATGTTAGAATGGGGAGGAGCTGCTGTGTGGAGAGCAGGGACCAAGGCTTTCAAGAGTGTGAGTGGATAAAGATGTGGCCATTAACTGTATCCATGGTGAAGGTCTTGTAAGAATCCGTTCACCTTAGTCGCCTCTCCTTACTGGATTTTACAAAGAGCTGGACCTTCTGCAAAGTCTTCTGCCCACTTGGAAATAAAATGTTGAGTTGGAGCACTTTGCTTTGTTTTTATCCCGTAGCCTTAATCAGGGGAGCTCTCAGGAAACAATCCACACGTGAGGTTCTAAACCAGAGTAGGATGAAAAGGTCTATTCAGAGTAGCCCGTGAGTGGTAGACAGAAAACCATCTCCCAGGGCCGGGCCACAATACCCCAGCCCAGTGTCCTTCTTCCCTGAGCTCTCTGAGTTGAGTATGGTCCTTCCGTCTCAGTCAAGCAGCAGATGGCTAGGGTCCAGCAGCTCAGGCAAGGGGCAGAGCTTGGCTTTTGCCCGACTCTGTGATTTCCTACCTGAACTGGACTGCCCTGTGACTGCTTCTTCTGGGCCTATCCAGTGGTTTGCATAGAGTCAGGCATTTGTGTTCTTACCTAAGCTTAAATGGCCACCATGGGAACCGTCCTCTTGGCTTCCCCCGTCTAAAATACACTTTGCCCAGGGTAGTGGTCCTCACTTCTGATCTGGACTCATGCAAGCTGTGCCAGGTTCTCCCTGGGAGACTGCTTGCTGTACTGTGCTCTGAACAGGGGTCTTCTGGTTCTTTCTCATTCACTACAGCACATCTCAGGGGCTGATTCTGTATTTATGCTCCTAAAATATAGCAACGGGGTCATGTAGAGATTGGTTACTCATGTGTATTACTTCAAAATGACCAATAGATTGATCTTGGTTAACAATCTGAAGAAAATCACTTTATATTTCTTGGCCTCTGTGACCTCATCTTCAAATCAGACATAATTCTTCCAACCTTGTGTGAGCCTGACTGGCCAGCCAGGCCCATACAGCTAGAACCCTGCTTCCCTGAGATCTGGATAAAATTAGTCTCTGACAGCCTCCTGATATCTCCTACCTTCCATCTGGCTTTATTTATTTTTTTCAGTGTACATATTTACATATTTATCTGGTTTTTGTCTCTCTTTCTTCTCTGTGAGTCTTGAGGACAAGAATAGAATCTTTTTTTTTCAAGACAGGGTTTCTCTGTGTGACAGTCCTGACTGTCCTGTAGACCAGGCTGGCCTCGAGCTCATAAAAATCCGCCTGCCTGTGCCTTCTGAGTGCTGGGTTTAAAGGCGTGCACCAACACTGCCCAGCTATGAACAGGATCTTACTCACCTTCATTTCTCCCTTGCCTAACACCTGAAAAGAGCTCAGAAAATGGAGAGTGAGTGTGTGTCACGCTTTTATCCCTTCGCCAACTTCGTGTCTTTAAATGGACCTCCTTTTCTATCACTGAACCAAAGGAAAAACCACTCCATATTTCTCACACTGTTTGCTCTCTGAAGCATTTTACTGTATGAGTGGAAATTTAAATTTTTGTGATTTGCAATCCTGCCTGGCTGCCCCTAGACAAGACAGGAAGAAGAAGCCCCGCCCTACCAACTGGAGCCCTCTGGGGCTGATCCAGACCCCTGTACATCAAAGATAGCTTGTGCTGGCTGTTTATAAAAGAGCTGCATGCCCCGCCAAACTCGGCGAGTGACCTGAAATTTATGATGAAGCTTTTAAATTGGGCAAATAGAACACTCGCTCCTCCTACCCCCTGTGTAGGAATGGTTTTAATGAGCCTATGCCTTGTGAAGATTAAAGGAACTAAAATCCTGCCCCCCCTCTACACACCCGCCCCAAATTCTCAGTGTAGAGAAAGTACTGGGGTTCAGGGAGGTGTTGTCAGAGGAATAACTGTACAGGAAGAAAGATTTCAAGACATCAAATAAATATCAAATAGCAGGAGTTCTCCGTGCCATTTAAGATCTTGTTTCTGTTGGAGTAAAGGTTAACCCAATGTGAAGACGGCTTCCTAAGAAAAGGAGAAAGAAACAAGTAGAATGTAGTTCCTGCTGGGGCTTTGGAGAGCGTGACATCCCAGCAAGACAGGTGCTGGTCTCTGCATTGGACACCATCAGGATCCAGGGGCTCAGGAGCTGAAGAGATCTGCCAGCCTGGGGACACCAGAAAGACAGCATCCAGCCCAGATGCAACTGTGTACTCTTTCCCCTAAGCCAGTTGAAAAGAGGATCAGGAATAGCATCCATGCCTGCTTTGCTCCAGCCCCATGGATGCCCTAGAAGGAAATGACATCACTCGTAAAATTAGAACATGAAAATTAAAATGGAAAAAAATTAAAGGAGAAAAAAAACTTTAGGGAAAATCAAAGTAGCACAGTGGAATCATGCTGAGTGTTGGAGGCTGTCTCCACGCAGACTGTTTAATTGGCGTTGTATTTTGAGGGTTAGATTAGAAGAAGAAGAAGAAGAAAAAAAGACAGTGTTCAACCTGATTTACATGAAAATGAGAAGAAGGGAAAAGTGGGATATTAAAATGTGTGAGTTGAATCCTTAGATCTCTGAATTGTGAGTGGCACATGGTAGAACTTTTAAATTGGCTACATTGCTTTAATTGAAATATAGAATTGTAATAACACAATGTGACAGGTGCCTATAAGAGGGGTTGAGTAAGGGAGGAGGATGGGAGCTGCCCCCTCCTCTTTTTGGAGCAGCAGAAACAGAGCTGAAAAAACATATACAAAGATATACATTCACACAGGCACACACACACACACACCACGTACACGGAGGCGTATACAGGGGGAGAGAAGCAGTTGAAAGAGCTTTGTTCTTTTATAGGCTCTTTGAGGCTTGCTTTATTGAAAAGTACTTTTTTTTTCTCATTCGCTTCAGGGTCCAATTAATCCACCCCATTCCACCCCAGTTCCCAGCATGATCTTGCCATGGGGATATTTTGCATCAATTAGGGTATTTGTTGTGCACTGAGTGGAAGGAAAGGAATGTGTGAAAAACATCCAGGTTTTTTTTTCCACAAAGACCCCAAACCTGTAGATGCTCTGTCATAGGTTAGTTGGTTCCAGAGGGTCCCCTGTGACTCTTCCTGGCTGTGATTCCTTTCAGATATGAAGAAACATAGTGTATTCAAGGGCATTTGACCCAGAGGCCAGCTGGGAAAGGGTTTAGGATTAAGGAATGATTGTTTTGAGGGTCAAGAAGGAGCCCAGGCCCAGATGTGTTCTCACTGACCAACCTCCCAAAGTCTCAATCAATACCTGTTGGCAGAACTCACTCCCTGGTAGACGTTTTATAGCCGTTGATCATGGCCTCATAATCTCAAATCTCCGCCTCCCAAAACCCAGCCCTAATGTCACAATGTCTGTGTAGTTTAAAGTCTGGGTTCAACCATCACCAGCCCTACCTTACACATGTGTGAGGCAGGCAATGTATGGACGCTGTTCTTCTCACATGAGCTTTCCCACAAAGTCTGGACCTGAGAAAGAACTTACCATATACAGACAGCTTCCTCCACCATAAGGTGTAGCTTCAGATAATAGACCATCATTTAAAGTAATTGATGCCCTTCTCGCCCCATTTCCTAGCACACTTGCTCTTCATGTTAAAAAAAAGAAAAAGAAAAAAAAAGAAAGCCCTCTTCAGTGTTAAAAATAGGTTAAATTTCATTTCGAATTAAAATTGCCCAGTCTAGGCTATGGCAGTATTCCTCCTTAGATGACTTGTGATAAGGACTATTTGTTTGTTTTTCCTGTCTGTTGCTGTCCACGAACTTGTGTGCAGTGGTGCACACTTCAACTTCAACCATATAGGACTCACTATGTGAATATGGCAAGTGGCCAGACCCAACTATGCGTCTAATGAGACAGGCCCATGAAGAGCACCCTTGCTGTTGCAGCAAAGTGTCAGGTTTCTCAGTGACACTATACTGAGATTATTAGATCCGTAGCTGGTTGCAGAGTAGTACTGCAAGGCATAAAACCTGTGTTGAGGACATTATTGGCATCTTACACCAAGGCCAAGGCTCCTCCAGGGACATTTGTCTCTGACCATTTTTTCCTTCTGCCTAGACCAGATACTTGATGTGGTTTAAAATTTCCCCATAGCCCTATGGGTCTGAACACTTGATCATCTAGCTCCTGACACTGTTTGGGAAGGTGATAGAACCCTTAAGATCTGGTACCTCACTGAAAGGAGTGGGTCAGTAAAGGTAGGCTTCAGGGGTCTTATGATCCACACTACTTCCTGTTCACTCTGTTTCTTTTTTAAAAAATTGTTTTTATTGAGCTCTATATTTTTCTCCACTCCCTTCCCTTCTACCCTCTCCCAAGGCTCCCATGCTCCCAATTTACTCAGAAGATCTTACCTTTTTTTACTTTCCATATAGATTAGATCCATGTATGTATGTCTCTTTTGGGGTCCTATTGTCTAGGTTCTCTGGGATTGTGAATTGTAGGCTGGTTTTTCTTTGTTTTATGTCTAAAAGCCACTCATGAGTGAGTACATATTATATTTGTATTTCTGGATCTGGGTCACCTCACTCAATATGATGTTTTCTAGATCCATCCATTTGCCCGCAAATTTCAAGATGTAATTTTTTTCCCGCTGTGTAGTACTCCATTATGTAAATGTACCACATTTTTCCTATCCATTCTTCAATCAAGGGGCACTTAGGTTATTTCCAGGTTCTGGCTATGACAAACAATGCTGCTATGAATATAGCTGAGCACAAGTCCTTGTGGTATGATTGAGCATCCTTTGGGTACATGCCAAGAGTGGTATTGCTGGGCCTTGAGTAAGGTTGTTTCCTAATTTTCTGAGAAATCGCCTCCATACATCTAATGACTGTGACCAGTTATATCCTGTTGCCTGAATACCTATCCTGCCATGACGGACTGTGTCCTCTCAAAGTGTAAGCCAAAATAAGTTCTTTCTTAGGAGGTGTTTTATCAGAGCAATGAGGAAAGCAACTAATATAGAAAATTTATAATGAGCAGAGGGGCACTGCTGTGATAAACCTGACCGTGCGGTTCTTAGATATTTAAAATTGAGTTGAAGGAAGAATGTGGAAGAGTGTGGAAGTTTGGTTACAAGCACCATGCTGTATGATAAGCAGTGATTAATGGGCCTTTCTGGTGTGTGTTTAGAAGAGCCAAATGTTAATAGATAGAAGCTTGGACAGCGTAGGCCAGTTCGTGATAGGCAAGAACGGTACTGGGAACTGGGATATACCATTGAGTGTATCCTGTGTTCTGGCATCAAATCTCTAGTCTCTTCCCATCCTGACAGCTTGAGTGAGGCTGAAGTAGAAAGTAATAAACTAATGTCTGGCAGAGAACATAGGAAGGCAGGAAAACACTCAGCGTGTGGCACGGATACGCTTACCACTCTCATCCAGTGTCTCCGCTACTATCCTATTGCCTTAACAAAACACCATGATCAAGCCAACTCACAGAACTGGCAGCTTCAGAGACCGAGCCCAGGAGTATCACGGTAGGAGTATGACTGTAAATAGGCAGGCATGGCGCTGGGACAGTTAACTGAGAGCTTGTGTGTTGAGACAGATACCGTGAGGTAGAAAGAGCTAAGTGTGAATAGCGTGGTCTTAGGAAACCTCAAAGCCCACCCCCAGTGGCACATCTTCTCTAACAAGGCTATGCCTCCTAAACCTTCCCAAGCAATTCCACCAGCTGGACATTAGTGACCATTCTCCCTAAAGAGAAACCTGATCTTCACTGTGCAAAGAAAGAAAAAAAGATCCATTATTCCCAGATGCTCCATATGAAAATTTAAATTTATTCGAAAAGGGAGGTTGATCAGAGAATGCAATTGAAAGGTTTTCCTGCTCAAAAACAATTACCTTGGTGACTGTGTCCCCAGGGTTGTTGGACAGAACTGTGGTCTAAGGGGAGAAGGCTCCATTCTAAGGGGGCAGTAGAATTTGGTAGTGTCATCTCCATGATACGTTCTTTCTAGGCGGAGTAGATACAGTGTTTAGAGACTCGTGGAATCTTGCATCAGAGTTCCAGGGAACAAATGAGGCAGACAGTATTTGGCAGGGTCAGAGTACTGTAAAAGTACATTGTGTGAAGCTGTGAGGGTCCAGCCGAAGTTGCAATGGAGTCTCCAGGATGTTGAAGATGCCAGCACTATGGTTCATATGCTGAGGGAAGCTGTATCTAAAGGAATGGGGCTAATCCCAGAGAGGGCCCATGGGTATTTCAGGTGTCAGAGCTGGAGGGTTGGCTCTGCTCAAGCCCTTTGGAACACGCATGATTCCATCATGATTCCCAGGTATTGGACATGGCACTGCAGAATTTGATGTTTCATATACTGAATTTTTGACCTTGCTTTGATAAAATGTTTTCTTTCTAAGTCCCAATTCTCCTTTGTGGGAGCAAGAATATTTACTCGTTGCCATGGTGTATTAGAACTAAGCAACCTCTATTTTGATGCTTTATGGGATACTAGTTTAGAGATTGCTTTTGAGTTTTGAAAGAGACATTGGAATTTTGACCAGTGTTGGGTCTGTTAAAGACTGTGGGGGACTCTGAAAATTAAAATGCCTGCATTTTGCATCATGAGGTGGTCATGGCCTGTGGGGGGCAGAGGGTGGAATGCTGTTTGGAAGGGAAATGTCTTCCATAGTTCTGTTCCAACACTTGGTCCTCTGCTGGTTCTGAATATGCTGTTCAGCCTTTAGTGGGTGGCACCTTAGGAGAGAGGAAGTGTGTCACTTGGGATGGATTTTAAGGTTTTGCAAGTCCTTGCATCCTCTTTCCCTGTCTGCTGCCTGACTGCAGATGTAATATGAGAAGCTAGCTGCCTCTGGTTCCTTCCATGTCTTCCCCCATCACAATGGACACTACCTCCTCAAATTGTAAGGCAAAATAACCCTTATTTCTCAGTGTCAGGTAACTATCACAGCATTGAGCAAAATAATTAATATGCTTGATCACCACACTTAAACTGAGCAAAATAGTTAATATATTTGATCACCACACTTAAATTTGCTTCTTACCACCAGCATTTCCTCATGACTGCCACTCCTCCCATCATTATCCTCTTGCCGTGCGGCCCTTCTGGACTCATCTG